>NC_063444.1:21683412-22006103 GCF_020379485.1 Brassica napus | reverse complement strand
TCCTCAAGTCTCGCTCCAATGTCGATCTCAAGGTAACTAACTCTATATACTAATAAAAAGAGAGAGAGAGAGAGAGAGAGAGAGAGAGAGAGAGAGAGAGAGATAAGATCATTTGAAAACTTACATTTTGTTTTGGTTGAAACACAGGACAAATGGAGAAACATAAGTGTAACGGCTATGTACGGATCTAGGAAGAAGGCTAAGCTTGCTCTTAAAAGAACTCCTTCCTCTCATGATGATGACAACGCTACTGCTCTTACCATCGTCGCTATCGCCAACGGAGTTCAACACATTTCTCCTCTTCCTCCTGCAGTTTCTTGTGCACCACCACCGCCACGAGATTTTGAAGGACTCTTTTCAAGGTTTTGACCTATTCTTTGTATCCTGAAGCTTCATGAGAGGGATAGTTTTGAGCTCTAATTAAAGTATGTTTTTTTTTTTTTTTGGGTTGGTAGTGTGGATAAGATGATATTGGAGGCTATTGCTAACTTTAAGAGACATTTGGGTCCTGATGGAAAGTCCATCTTGCTCTATGTTGAGGTATTCTTTCTATGCTTATTGTTCCTTTTGATTCATCATCTATTTTCAATTCACCAACAACTTACTGTGTCTGCCCTCTAAACTTTTTCAAGGAGAAACACAATATGCAACCTGATATGAAACGGCTTGTGACTTCAAGACTTAAGCATTTGGTTAATGTTGGAACTATAGTTAAGGTAAGAAATAAATATAACACTTTGATCCAAAGTTCTTCTTATATAATCATATGTTCTCATGATTCTGCTAACAAATGTCTCTCAGATTAAGCACAGATACAGGATTTGTCGGAACGGAGCAGAACAAAGCTCTCCTCAACTTTATCTGGAAGGAAACAAGGAGAGTGGTGTCCAACAACGTCTTACTAGATCACAAGTAGATGGAGAGCTGTTTATGATAAAGGGCATGACAGCACAAGAAGCTGCAGCAGCAGCTGCAAGAGCAGTAGCAGAAGCAGAGTTTGCAATAGCAGAAGCTGAAGAAGCGGCTAGAGAGGCTGATGAAGCCGAAGCCGAAGCTGAAGCTGCACACATTTTTGCCAAAGCTGCAATCAAAGCTTTCAAGTATAGGATGCAATGTAAGAAAATAGCCTATGTCCGTTCTTCACAAACTATATGGATGAAATGTTAATGGGTGTATCTTTCTTGTTTTTGTGCAGGTAGTGAAGCCAGATAATGTCAAGTTTGAATCGCTGCAGTAATTTTTGAGGGTTAGTAAAAAGTGTATATTCTGCAGCGTGTAGCTTTGGTCCCTAACTCAAGATAAGATTATTGTAAAACAATTGTCCATTGTTATGTTGTTTATCTCTTCTTTGTAGTAACCTCATAGGTTTCTTGTAGAAACTGGTTTGAAGAGAAATAAATAAAGCCTTTGATCATCACCAGAGCTTTCATTTATCCTTCCTTGGCTTAAATTTATAGTGGTTTATATATTGTGTTTCCAAAAATTTTAAATGCTCAAGCAAAATCCAATATATAGAGACCAGACTGGAACAGACCAGCAGCAGGGGCAAACTCTTGTTTCACACGAGAAAATAGTCTTCAACGAGGCACACAACACAGAAGACTGAGAAACTTATTTGATTTTGAATGCTTTAGGAGCCAATCAAAGACCTCGTCAATGTTGGCATTGTTCTTGCATGATATCATGAAACAGCAGACTTCTCTATCTGTAAACAACTGAAGCCCCCTGCAATCACAATATAATATATAATAAAACAAACATGATCTGATGACTTTTGTGCTGTTTCTGGAGTGTGTATAGTTGAAGAAAGAGAGCTATCTATACATTTCATCAGTTAAGGCTTCTTTAGAGAGAGTCCAGGTTCGTCCATCTTGTTCCCAAGAACAAGAAGAGGGATACCGTTAAGCAAAGTCTTGCACAACTTATGGAGTTCATTTTTCGAGATAAACAGATTGTCAAGATCTGCAGCATCAACATACCTGCAGCAGGACAAAAGGACTCCAACGTGAACAAAACGTTCCCAAGAGCTGCGGAATCTTGATTGCCCACTAGCATCCCATATCTTGAAAGTAACATTTCCTTTTATCACTTCCCTCATGTGAAAACCAATCTGCAAAATGTTTGTATTCTAGTATTGTCTTATTGATGATGTATTTCTTGTATAAGAGGTGTAACACACTTACAATCGGATCCAGGTCTTCACTATATCCAACATTCTAAACAAGAAAAACAAAAGCATATCAGATATATGCTTTACCTCAACAACATTGATAAGTGACGTCTTTCCGCATTTTGAAGCCCTATTAATGAAAGTTCAATTTCTTGCTTGAATAAGAGGCTGCAAAAAGCATTTATTGAAGCAAACAACTGAATTGGTCTACCCTAAACTTGGCGATCAATATCCATATGGTGACATCAATTTCTTGGAGTTTGTCTCTTTAGACGAATTAAAACTACAAAACCAATTTTATCACAATTACAAGGAGCCAAGAATACAATACTACTGAGCTGATATAAGACAATAATAAGAAAAAGGATGATATTATCTCACCTACGAAGCCAATTGAGAGAAGCTTCCCACCAACCCATTGATGAAGAACTCAAAAAGCTCTGACGGATACAATAATCAGATTCTTCTACGGATCCCAAAGAGCCCGTAGGTCGGTTGACTTTGAACACCTCGTGTAAGATTGGCTGTATTTGTGTTTTGAGTTTGGGGTATGTGTTTGATTTCAAAGGTTATGAAAATTTCCTTAACCAGTTGTATTTCTTTAAGATATGATGCAAAAATAGATAGTCTAAAACCATTTTCAATAATTGAGAACAATCTAGGTAAAAGTCACCTGAAATTATCCGAAATTTTTCATACATTCTATTGCCTAAATAAAAATTTCAAATTTCGCATGCAAAGAAGATAGGGTGCCTCTATCCCCCCAGTGTACTATACTAACTTTGTCCCAAGAGATGATCTTTATCTTTCCAAGATCCATCTGTAAAACACCATTTTTTTACTCTGCATGGTGTATTTTGGGTTGCTTCCTTCGTGCTTTGTGTGGACAATAGTTGAGAGCCGGTCTGCACCATAGATGTCTCATCCTCATTCCGTAATGTCTGCTTATGTCTCTACCAACTGTAAAGTATATGTATGGTCTTTATTTATACCATAATAAACTTTATCATTGCATCCCTTCCAAATGTACCAAATATCCAAACAAATTGAGCATTTTCTATGAGCAATGCAATCCTCCAAAACAGATAATCCATATTCATAAAACAATTGCATTGGAAAGCTACATAGGTTCGTGGGGACCCTTGATAGGACCCAAACTTAGAACAGTTGGAAGACGTTAAAAACATGGTCTATCATTTTTTCATCCGCTCCACATCTTTCACAATGTGTGTCACACTTTATCCTTCGAAATTTGAGATTTCTTCTTACCGGTAAACAACCTGAAAATAATATATCAGAGGAAGTGTTTTAACTTTGGAGAGCAATTAATTTTCCATGAATAAACTTGCAAAGTCTTAGTATATGGACCAAATATTTGTGGTTTTCTCATTCTATCCGGATAGAGTTATTCAACTTCATATCTAGAATTAATTGTATATTTGCCAGCTTGTGTAAAACGCCATCCATCTTTATATATAGATTGAATCCGGCTTAATTAGTGGAATGTTCTTAGTGAGGTTCGAATCATCTGGATCAATCAAAGTTCTACTTACATGTGTATTCCACGTACGTGATGTATGGTTGTTGTTGAACTTATCTACTATAAGTGCATGATCAAAGTGATGTGATTTATTATTTACCGGTGTCGGCCAAGCAGATGAAGTCTATGTATCATTCCACACCAAAATAGATGATTATTGTAACACCCCCGAACCGTACTAGGCATAGGTCAACTCACCGGCCAACAATCAAACAAGAACATGACCGACGGACGACCTACACCAAGGGTTGGAGATGAAAGGCCAACCGGCCAGTCAACAATCAAACAAGAACATGACTGACCGTCCAACCCAACACCATGGTCCGGAAGCGCTACGTGACGGGTTAGGGACGATCCGGCCAGAGTCACAAAATTTACTCCACGACCTCGACCAGTTCGTCCACTAACACGTCCCGCTGCGTCAAGACACAAGGCTTTGCAATCTGTACCTAGAGTTAGAGTTTTCCGTTAGATCGAGGTCTAAGGCTTTTCAACCCATACCACGACCTAACGTTGGTTAGACCGGACTAGTCAAATATCAGAGTACTCATGAAGCGCATATAAAACAATTACTTTTATTGATTTAAGAAATATTCATACATTGAATAATTCAAGACTGGGCCCGGCCTAATGCCAAATCGAGTCAACATAACACAATTCACAATACCGTTTACAAAAGGCATGAAAATCTACACCGGCGGTCCTAACGTCCAGCACCAAGCTATCCGATCATCCTTACCTAAAGCGACATGCAAAAAGGAAAACAGAGTTGAATGAGTAATCTAGTATTACTCAGTGAGCTGGCGACCTCTATCCGCAACCTAGACTCTAACCCAAACAACCCAAAATAACAATCAATCTAGCTAGCATGCAATAAAAGCTAAGGCTAAGCAAACCGTTACTAAGTTAGACTTGGCCTCCTGCCATAATCTAGCTTCAAGTAACGGGAACCTGCATTAAAACAAGTCAACAACCAATCCCTAGTTAACCATATATACGCCTGAGTTCAGTACTCATGTAGTGTTAGACACTTAGACTATACAAGTATCATGAGCCAGTCGACCAACAATCAAACAAGAACATGATCGGCCAACCAATGATACCGCATAGCTTTAATATCCACACCCTTCACAAGCAATCCCCCAAACACATACATGCCAACGTCAGGCCTACACTAACCAAATACACACCAAGCCTAGTCTGGTACCTGAACCAGACTTAG
Organism: Brassica napus; assembly: GCF_020379485.1. NCBI lineage: Eukaryota > Viridiplantae > Streptophyta > Magnoliopsida > Brassicales > Brassicaceae > Brassica > Brassica napus. The sequence continues at coordinate 22,001,171 of NC_063444.1, read as the reverse complement.
GACTTAATGTCAGAACCTGCAAACAAATCAATCAACAACCAAACACAATCATAATAATAAGATACTATGAGTAACTACGACTCGATCTATCTCGTAACACCGTATATCGATGCTACACTAACTCGAGGGTTCCATAACCATGTACGACACACTAACACAACACTCTAACCTGGGCCCTGGTGACTTCGTGTTCATCCTCTCTATCGGCAATATCCTATCTTCCTACCACAGAGGCCAGAAGAAGGAACTTTCAACCGACCGCGGCCCACAGTCCTTCGGGTCACCGCGCGACAGCCTACAGTCCTTCGGGTCACTGTCACATTACACCGTCGTGTAATAATCAGCCATAGGACATGACCCCGTTCGTCTGAGTCTTCCCGATCCAGCGAATAAGGGGTTTCCTTGAACCCGTTGGGTACGAGGGTGAGGAAACACTAATCACCCCTCAACATGCCTAGCATGGGCGGGTTTCGCACCTGCTGTCGGCAACACACACTCGACACAATTATCCCTAGGAAAGACCTAAGGGACAAGACTCCAACCCAAAACTAAATAATATATAGGAGTCTACGACAATATCAACCAATACTCGTAGTCCAGCCTATATGGCATAGGACCCGTAGTATCAACATCACAACCAGGAGATCGGCCTATATGGCCAAAGATCTCCTAAACATCAATATTATGACTAAACAACTCAACCAGTTAGTCACTCCCTTACCAAGAGATGACTAACCTCAATCAACAAGATTAATTAAACGAGCAAGCATTTAACTAAATCTACTCAATCAAACCGTTACCCAGATAGTTCGGCCTCATGCTACGACACTATCTTTAAAGATAACGGGAACCTGCACTCAACCATATCAACACGCAAGAATATAAATCATGATGCATCCTAGTCCTAGTCAGGTTATTATCTCAGTCTTAATTCCATTTCATCTCAGCTAGCCCGTGCTAAGCTGAGTCCGGTTTAATAAATAACCCCAAGGACTCTACCATGCAAGAATGTGAGCATTCTACTCTATATGAATACTCGATCTTCCCTAAGTTCCAAGTGGAACTCAAACAAAACCAACTCACAGTGTTCTAGGCGAGAAGCAGCTGGTTGATCGGAGACGACTTGGCCAAAACCCAAGGGACGACTTGAATGGAGTGGACTGGACTGATCTTGTCTTGGTCACAACCTCGGCTTCACCATGAAGAAACTGACAGGCCTTGACAAACTGATCTGGACTCGGACAGAACCTCCTTTAGCTTCTGGACAGTTCTTCGGACTTCGCGGCAGAGTATCAAGCAGAACTTCGACTGATCTGAACCCGTAGAACTGAACTAACTCCGGACAGCATCTCCACTTGATCATAAAAGGAACTGAGTGGCCTGGACGAATTCAGTTGGACAGAACCGTCCCTAGGCGCTGACTCAAAATCAGTAGAGAACTGATCTCGAAAACTCTCTAAAACTCTCGAAATAGCTCAGAATCACTTGCTTTCTTTTTCTACTTCTCTCTCACATTTTTAACTTGGTTTGGACAGGTCTGGATATGAAGAAATGAGCTGGGGTCGTGGGGTATTTATAGGAGACACCAGCCAATCAGCTTCAGGTTGGTGGCAGCCCGTGTGTCGCTTCGCATGGCTCCGGACGCATGCGCGGCGGCACCCTGGCTCCACATGTCAGGCTGCATGTCCAGGACACATGTAGGACGCCACCACTCCTCCCACATGTCAGGATGCATGCCTGGAGTGCATGCAAGAAGCCACACCAGTACACACATGTCGATCAGCATGCTTCGGTTGCATGCGCGGAGACACCTCGTGCTTGGTCGATCCACCTCGTGCTTCTACATGTCAGGCTGCATGTACAACTTCCATGCACGGCGACACCTCGAGCTTCTGGAGACACTCAGCTTGTTAGATGGTTGACACCACGTTCTGAACCCATAGATCAAGCCACCTCGAGCTTCTCGGTCGGTTTACGCGATTTTTGACTCTTCCGGCAAATTTCTGACCCGTGATCAATCCCGAATATTTTTCCGCTCCCGTTCTGATGCTCTAAATATTTTTAATAGACTCCAGATGAATTCTGCTATCCTGTAAAAATATTTCCCGAGCCTCCGGTTTCCTCGAAGAATTCCATAATACCGAAATTAGGGTTTTCGCCCAACTTCGGGTTTTCCCGTCGTGCTTCGATCATGTCGTGCTTGCTTCCCGTCCTGCTTAATTCTCGTCCTGCTTCCAATGTCTTCAAAATAATATTTTACTGATACGAAGATTTTCCGAGAAAACTTCGTGATGAAGAAACGTCGGTCTTCAAAAACGTCGAGCTTCTAAACCGTCGTGCTTCCAAAATTGTTATGCTTCCAAAACGTCCGTCTCATCAATCTAGGACATCTTCTAACTATGGTCGAGCAATTTATTCGACTCATAGTTTACTCACGATCACTTCTTCGCCCACCTCGTACTTCAAAACTTCTTGATCGATCCTTATCACCCGCAACTCGACCACCACAATGATACTCGACCATTTTTTTTTTTTTTTTTGTTTAACGGATTTCTACAATTATGTTCTCACATTTTTGTTTAGTCTTTTGCTAACCAGAGATCTAACTGTTACAATACTAAGCCAGACGTAAGATCACAAATGATTCTATCGGTTTCAGTGATAAAACAATATATACACTTCATTAACATATAACAAACTGTGGTTAAAAAGAACATATAACAAAGAATAATTCCTACTTAGTGATTCCTACGGTTATGGACTCGTGGAGAAATATATTAACAGAAACATCGTTACATTTCTTTGAATGAAAGCATGAACGCGGCAATCATTGATTGCATTTCTTTAAATGAAGATAAATTAGTTGAATAACGAGAACGGCAAGATCCCAAGAAAAAAACTTAAAAAAGAAAAAAAAAAACAGAAAGACAGAAACTCATCAGGCGAGTTAAAAACTATATGTCTCGTCCTTTTGGTCGCACGTCTGAATCATCATCATGATCATCATCATCATCATCATCAAAGACCTCTCTTTGTCCCGTGACAGATCTTTATTAACCAAAACCTCACCGACCCGATTCTCTTATTTCCCCAAATCTCGTTCTGTGTTCTGTAATTTAGCTTCGGAGAATCTTAACCAATTGTAAATCGAAACTTTGGTGTTTGATTGAGCCATTTCTTAGTTTGGAGAAAGCTAAGATATTGAGAGTCTACGGGATTATATCACTTGTCGGAAAATTCGGTTCCGGCTTGTCTTTCAGGTGAGTTCCCGATGTTCTTCAGCTTGAAAATACTGGTCTCTAGAGTCTAGCTTCTGTTTTTTTTTTGGATCTTGGTATTGGACATTCTGCCTAATTAGAACAGTTTCTTGATTTGTCATAGCTTAAGACAACATTGTATTGTTCCCACTCAAAAAAAAAAAAAAAGACAAAACTTTGCTTAATTAGATGCTTATGTGTTCTTGTTCTGGGTGTGTTGTATCTGAATTAGGTTGTGTACTGTGGAGATAAATCTTGGAATAAAGAAAAACAAAAAACAGAGGATGGTGAAGAACAAGCACAACAAGAAACCAACAACGTTATTGCGTTTAGTATCAACACTGGTGGGATGTGTTTTCATGATTCATCTAATCATGCTATACCGAAGAAACTATAGTGTAGATACTCTTGAAGTCTCTTCTCAGTTACTAATCCACCATCCCATTGTACGTGAGCTCGAACGAGTTGAAGAAGCGAACATTCACATGCCTCCTCCTAGGAAGCGTTCTCCACGTGCAATCAAAAGACCAACCACTCTAGTCGAAGAGTTTCTAGACGAAAACTCTCAGATTCGCCATCTCTTCTTCCCCGACATGAAATCCAGCTATGGTCCGACCAAAGATGGTGGTAATGACACATTGCACCGCTTCTTCCCTGGGAAGATTTGGTTGGAGACGGAAGGGAATCCGATTCAAGCACACGGTGGTGGCATGTTGTATGATGAAAAGTCCAAGAGTTACTATTGGTATGGTGAATATAAAGATGGAGTAACGTATCACTCTCACAAGAAAGGAGCAGCTCGAGTAAGTTCTTTCTCTCCGTTACTATATCGTCGGTGGCTCAACTGGAAGGACCCTGGCCATTGTGCCAGGAGTTTCCGGTTCAAATGACTGCTGGGATGAATCTTTAACTAATATTATATGTTGTAGTTTCGGGCTTGGAGAATTACGGGATTAGGCCCAGAACCTCTTGGTATTAAAAAAAAATAAAAATAAAATGTGTTTAAAACAGTTTATTTGGATTTGTTTTCAGGTTGATATAATCGGTGTTGGATGCTACTCGTCGAAAGACTTATGGACATGGAAGAACGAAGGTGTTGTCTTAGCAGCCGAAGAAACAGACGAGACACATGACTTGCACAAGCTCAACGTTCTCGAGCGGCCTAAAGTGATTTACAATTCAGACACCGGTAAATACGTGATGTGGATGCATGTAGACGACGCAAACTACACTAAAGCTTCCGTTGGTGTAGCCATTAGCGACACCCCAACCGGTCCGTTTGATTACTTATACAGCAAGTCACCACACGGTTTCGACAGCAGAGACATGACTGTCTTCAAAGACGACGACAACTCCGCCTACTTGGTCTACTCATCAGAAGACAACAGCGTTGTCCACATTGGTCCGTTAACCGAAGATTACCTCGATGTTGAACCGGTTATGAAGAGAATCATGGTGGGACAACACAGAGAAGCACCAGCTGTTTTCAAACACCAGAACACATACTACATGATCACGTCTGGTTGCACGGGGTGGGCACCAAACGAAGCGTTGGCTCATGCAGCGGAGTCGATCATGGGTCCGTGGGAGACGTTGGGGAACCCTTGTGTTGGCGGGAACAATGTTTTCCGGTCGACGACGTTTTTTCGCGCAGGGGACGTATGTGGTGCCGTTACCTGGTGTTCCTGGTGGGTTTATATTTATGGCTGATAGGTGGAATCCTGCGGATTTGAGAGATTCGAGGTATTTGTGGCTGCCGTTGATAGTTGGTGGACCGGCTGATAGACCTCTTGAGTCTAGTTTTGGGTTTCCTATGTGGTCGAGAGTTTCTGTGTATTGGCATAGACAATGGCGGTTGCCTTCAAGAGGAGGGAAGGAGATTGCTTGAGAAAAAAAAGACATAGCTTTTCAAACTCTTTTTTCACTTGTGTATTCTTCTTCCTCTTTCTTTCGTCTGTTGTGCATTATTATGGTTGTGTTGTTGTTACAGCCTTACATGTATAGAAGAGATCGCAGGCCTTTGTTAATATCAGATCAGTTTGATAAAAGTATGAGTTCTGTTACATTTCTTTCAGGACACTTTTTTTTTTTTAACGGAGACGGTGAAGGAATGGCTAATGGGGAGAAAAGTGGAGGAGATAGCAGCAGCTAAGAGGAAGATCCCAATGGGAAAGCTGCCATCAATTCGATAGCCACCACCACCGTTCTTCGAATCAAACCTAAAAATACTAACACATGCCCAAATGGACGTTCTCATACATAAATACATTGATGCGAAGTTTCATGTGCTTTATAGCTCTTCTCATGGGAAACTAAACTAGACTTTGTTTCCTTAGAGATGTTTGGATAATGGTGTCAGTGTCTATAGCGTTCTAACCTTAGTTGAGTGTTACTGTATTTTGGAAAGTTTTGTTCATGCTGTTTGCTACCAAGTCTATCTCTAGTCTTTGTTAATGCTAGTTAGTTATTGCTTCATCAAGTTGATAATTGTTGCTGGTCAAGAGATGCTTTAAAACCAGGTGAAGAAGCTCTTGGATGAAATGGTGGAGAGTACTCTAGACTTTGTGTCAATGTTTCCGAGGACGAAGAACCCGCGAATGACTGTGGAGTTCGTTTATTTAAGCTGTGTTCAACTGGCATCATCTTTGATCATGTTGGTTAGTCATCACACACGCCCTCTCTGAATCTTGATTGTTAGTATCAATCCTTCCAGAAAATTATTTGACCCAAAAAGAAGCTGCTCGGATAAAATGAAGCAGCTAAGTTAGGCCGCAGCTAGAAAAGAGGCTAAAGATGCGGCTGCAAAAGCTAAAGCTAAGAAAGAAGAAGAAGAAAGTAAGAGGAGAAAAATGGGTACACGTGCATTGCAGGTAAAATTATATACTTCTCTCTTCTTCTTCCATTCTTGTGTTAGTACAGTAACACATGAACTTAACCAATCAATCTCTCTCTGCTAACATGTATATATAGATTTGCAGCTAAACAAAAACTCTACGTGGAGATGTGCAAAATCGTAAAGATCCATCCATCCACTTGGAGGTAAACAAATGGAAATCTCATTACATGAAGAAGAAGAAGAAACCTAGGGTGCAACTGGATTACAATTTTTTGGAATGAAATTGTTTGGAATGACTTATTCCTACAGATTCCAATTTTTTTTTACCATTTCAATGGAACAAAAAACAAATCTCATTCCAATGATTCCTTTTGAAATGTCTGGACAAAATAGAATGTAGTTATAAAACATTCACTAAATCTTGACCCGCGCCCCCGCGCGGTTGTTGGATTTAACTTACGTTCAATGTAAATTTATAAATCATTGATTTTATAAAATGTCCATTTATATTTTTATGTTTTGTAAAATATATTTAGTGTAGAATATATTATATTATAATATAGATGTTTGATAATATTTTTTTATCTATACGTAATATTATATTTATAATTTTATAACTTGATGCAATTTGATGTAATTGTAATATTCATATATTAACCTATTGATTTTTTGTTTATTTATTTAAAAATGATTTAATTTTTTACAGTAGGTTTTTATGAATTATTATTAATTTTATGATATTTGGTTTTCTTGAAAATTGTATTGTAGCAGATTAATATATATTATATATTACAATTTGTGTTTTTATTTTCAGCAAAAAGAAATAACAATTCATTGTAATTAATTAATTTAAAATTTTGATTTTAAGTGAAGTGGCAGATTTGTAAATAAAAAAGAAATACAATGGCTAAATGTGTAAATAAAAAGAAATATTTAATCTGCTATACGTGTTTCCAGAATCTGTAAATGAGAAAGAAATACAGTGACTAAATATGTAAATAAAAAAAAAATTTAATCTGTTATCCTTGTTTCCAAACAACTTTCATTTAATATACTATCTAAGTTTACAAACAGTACCAAAAAGATACTTCAATTTTAATAATATAGATAAATGATTAAAAAAACTCATGAATAACTGGAATGAATGGAATGGAATTCAATTTCTTTATTCCATAACTTCCTTTATTCCATTTATTTAAGTTTCATTTTTTTATTTCCATTCATTCACGGTATTCCTTAAATTGGTAACCAGTTACAACAGTAGAATCACTCTTTGGCTACAAAACTTTACCGAGGGAAGATTATGGAATCTGGTAAGAGATAGAGAGAGAGATCATAAGTTTTTGATGTAGTGAGAGTGAAGCTCTTCTGAGACGTTGTCATCTTCTTTGGTCCATACGATATCTTCTAACCCATCATAAATCTCATCAACTGTATTCGCATTTTTCTTGGCTCCTTGTTTGGGTGATGATGAAGAGAAAGCATTCTTTAATCCATTTATCAGTCTTTTCCCCAGACTTTTCTCTCGTCGGTGCTGCGGCGGAGGAGAGGTTCCCCCTCGCAGGAAAGTCGTGCTCAGTAATGAAACCGAACCTCTCTCTCCTCTCTGCATCTTGTTTACGTTGTTACTCGTTCGGTGAACGCAGTGGAAGCTCGCGGATCGAGCAGAGTCCATCACGCTCCTTGAATTAGACTCCATGATCCGTTGTGATTCTTTCGATATGAGTTTCTTCATCTCCTCGAGCTCTTTCTCCAAGCTCTTTATCCTCGAGCTTGTTGAATCCATCGCTGCTCTTAGCCGGTAGTTTTGCCTCGCCGCCGTGTCTCGCTGTAGAAGCGACTCCAGCGTCGCGGAGGAGTCCTCTCGGTGTCGATGTCCGGCAGGAGCGCCGGTGGTGGCGACAGAATCCGCGGCAGCTATGATCGAGCGGCGCGTGTTGTTCTGCTCTTGTAGCATGGCGCGTACGATAAACCTCAGGGGCATTTTCGGGTTTTGGACGGCGTGAAGGAGTAACGGCGGCGAGAGTTTGTCGCAGTCTATCGAATTACATATCTCAACTTTCTCCTCCTCCGTTATCTCTCCGTTGTGCTCCTGCAAAATCATCCATCCAATTAAAAGCCGACACGTAACGTAATCAGTCAAATCACAATGACGAAATTAGCCCTGAGTACCTTCACGTAAGCATCAACGACTCTGTAAAGCAAATCGTGGCGCGGGAAATGCTGCTGCACGGCGTCGGCGACGACGACGAAATTTCCGGCGGGAAGTATAACGGCTTGCTCGAGAAACTCGTTGACGGAGTCTCCGTCTCCGATCTCCGTCAAAGCTTCGATGCATCTTCCGACTAAAAACGCCGCCGTTTCCGACTCCGGAAGCAAGGCGAGGCATGAACGGAGAACGATGCTGATGTAGTTAGCGTTGACGAAGACGACTCGTCGAAGATATGACTCCGTTAAGTTCTTCAGGTTATCTCTAATCATCAGAAGAAGCTCGACGGCGACTCTCAGCGAAACGACATTGAACGGCGTTAGCTCAATGTGAGCGCCATAACAGAAAGCAGTTACCAACGAGAACGTTTCGGCTGTTATGTTTAACGGCGGTGAGAGAGTTAATTCGTCAACGTCCGTTAGGTGGCGTTTTAAATAGCCGCTGCTTCTTGACAGAAGATCCTATAGAATAAAGATCACATAAAGCACAATTCTCTCTGATACTTATTTTTTTTTAGTTTTTGTTACAAAAATAAATCTCAAAAACTAAAAACACAAAAATGACATTTTTTATTTTGAAAATTTTAATTTAAATATTTTTAAAATTTGAAATCATATTCCCAAAACCACGATGCTCAACCCTAAACCCCTTAACTCTAAACCCCTTAAGGCCTTAACTCTAAACTCTAATGTCTAGATTAATTAACCCTAGGGTATATATAAGTGTAGATTTACTTCTTTTGATAAAACATTTAAATATATTTTGGTCATTTTCATTTTTAAGGTCTATATTTATGACAAAAATATTTTTAGTAAATTTCTAAATAATAAATCCAAACTTTTTTTGCTTATTCGCATTAAATGTGTAATATCTTCGCTAATTTTTAAAAATTAACAAATGGGAGAAATATGCAATTCGAAAATCAAATAAAAATATTGAGCAAATGGCAATGTCCGAAATTAGCAAACAAAAGTTTGAAAAATGTAACCTTATGAAGATGGAACCTTGTGCCGCCCACATGTACCAACGCATCAGGTTTAGAATTATGAACCAACGACCTTATTATAATATAGAAGAATAGGATTTAACTATATAAAAAATGGTCATGAAGAATGGTAAGGTTTTAGAGAAACAATACCATTTATTGACTCTAGATTCAAGCTCCATTGAAGGAGAAGAGAGACTGATACGTGGTTGGGGAGAAGGAGACAAAGATGAAGAAGAGGAAGAGAAGGAAGAAGAGTGATCCATGTAGTCTTCTTCTTCGTTTATCGTATCTACATGTCCTAAACTTGTCCATCGCTTCATTCTTTGTTCGAGAGAAAGAGGGAGGTAGAAGATGAAAGAATTTTTTTTAATGAGATTTCAGAGAAGATCGGTTAGGCTTTTGGGAGAGTAAAGAAGAGAAAAGAAAACATGGCAATAAATGTGGTAATAGAGGAAATAAATGATTCTTTGTGATCGTTACAATATACGTGAAAGTCTTTAAATGCATATTTTCCTTTATTTCTTCCAATAACCTGCTGTTTCGCAGAGAGGGACCACGGCCACATGCTCCTGATGTGTTTGGTTCTACATTCAAATTTCCACAAGATTTTAAATAAATTCAGACTCTTGTGTTTAGCACTTATGCATTAATCTTTTATTGGTATATCCATGTTTTATTGGTTTTGTGCAACTAACAAACATATTTGTGGCAGTAACATTGAACTGTTTATATAGCTTTGTTCAAACAATATCTACCAAGAGAACACTAGTTTGATTGTTCCGATGGCGTGGATGAAGCCTAAATTCACATGTTATATGGTCTCTACTCCGAAGCAGCAACGTGCCAGAAGTTCATAAAATGACTAGTTTAACCGGCCAGTGAGTGCAACACAATCCGATTCTCATGACACCCTCTTTTCTCGTCATCCGTTCCCATCAATTTTTCTATAAAATTCTTCTATATTTTTTTCACAAGGAATTCACCTATTCTGGTGACTGTGATCATTGTTTGGTTTTGTAATAGTTATTGTTTTTTTTCTTCCAAAAAAACAATTTTTCATTCAATCAAAATTTGAAATCTTGTGTTTTTGTACAAAACCATTTGATTTGTCAATCAATATTTTTAATAGATAGATTCCCTAAAATTTAGGGAAAACTATTATTTCAAAAATTAACCATTTATGAAGAAAAACCAAAATCAACATTTGTGGGGTTTTAATAAAAAAAAATGATTTTTTAGAAAGTGCTATATTTTAATTTTTTTTTTTTTAAATTACAAAATTTACAAAGATACGAATACAAACAACAAAGGCGTTTTGTTGTATTTTTTTTTCTTTCTCTCCGCTGATTTTGCATATAAATTAACAATATAAGCTTATTGATGAGTAACTCATATTTGAGGTTGACCTCAACCATGAGCAAATGTATGTTATAGACCAACAGAGTTACGTGTTCCCAACTAAAATTCGAATTTTATAATACATGCGTAGTATGGACTTGCATGATTGATGATTTCTTTACAAGAAAAATGATTTGCAGGATTCACACAATTTTTGGTTACTCTTTAAAATTTCTCTACACACCACGTATAATTTTTATGGAACAAGCCCATTATGACTTTCAATAGTAAAATTTAATAAAAGTCCAAGCCCATTTAAAACAAAGCCCTAATATTCGAGTAAACCTAGCTCTGCACGGACTATATATATTCTTTACTAACACTAACCTTCACTTCCCCGTCCCCAGAGAGAGAGAGAGAGAGAGAGCTTCTCCATTCCCCAAACCCGGCGGCGAAGATGAAGTACAACCCAAGAGTCACCTCCTCACGCAGGAAGAACAGGAAGGCTCACTTCACAGCCTCATCGAGCGAGAGGCGCGTCATCATGAGCTCACCTCTCTCCACTGATCTTCGCCAGAAGTATAACGTCAGATCCATGCCTATCCGCAAAGACGACGAGGTTCAGATCGTTCGCGGTACCTACAAGGGACGTGAAGGAAAGGTTGTCCAGGTGTACCGTCGCAAGTGGGTGATTCACATCGAGAGGATCACGAGGGAGAAGGTTAACGGAACCACCGTCAATGTCGGAGTTCAGCCGTCGAAAGTGGTGATTACAAAGCTTCGTCTTGATAAGGACAGGAAGTCGCTTTTGGAGAGGAAGGCCAAGGGACGTGCTGCTGCGGATAAGGACAAGGGAACCAAGTTTACTGCTGAGGATGTTATGCAGAACGTTGATTAATCAAAGTGTTGATTGAGTAAGGTGTTTTATCTTTTTAAGTTTTTAATCATAAGCAGTACTTTTGTGTTTTTAAATTTTCTTTTGTCGAATGTTTGCGGACATGAGTAAGGATCATTTCATCTCAATTTGGATTATGAGTTTTGACTCTTTTAGCCATTATCTAATGTTTGATGCTTTTTACATGAATGTTTGCTCTCTTGATTGTGGTTGGGATTGATGTGCTAGAGATTTAGTGACTACGTGATGCCTATTTAGTGAAGTGCTTGTACTACGAAAAACTGAATTGATTCGAGTCGTTATTTTCGTATTTTTGGGACTTTTTGCAATAGTTTTTTGCTAATAGCTGTGCGATTTATATTCGTATCATTTTATCTGAAACTATTATCTTGTCAAGTAAAAAACACTCCCGAAAACCAATCAAATTCATTTCTTGGAATCTATTCGGCTTAGAATCGTTTGCTCTGTAATGATAAAATTGTCTCATTGACCGTGTTACAAATGCGAAATCAGAGGATTACGTCATTCATTAAATTTTAAAAATCGAATCTCAAACCCAAGCCTCAAAATTTGCGAAGTAAGAAAAAGATTAGTGTCCATTGTAAAACCCCAAAGTTCATTGGTACTATATTGGTCTCGATTTTGGAAGACCTCACGCTGGAGAAGAGTTCCAAGCTCAGCATTACTGTTCACCTTATCTTTCACACTCGTCAAGTGATCAACTGCATACAATAACAATAACAATAACTTACGTCCGACACAGCATGCATTCCAAATCTTACCGTAAATGCAACATCAAAAATCAGTTTATCATATAATTCTAAATTTCTCCTTGTCGAGAAACGGGAAAAGAAATGCGAGTCACAAAGTTATGTACCGGCCTATCATGACATATCTTCGGAATCAGAACTTGCGGAGGTGGAGAATTGAAGATACACCTTTTGCCATTTGTAGATGTCGGTGAATAGTTCTGGTCCCTTGCTCATGGATTTCTAACACACTGGAGGTCTTCGGTTCGAACCGGGGCAAAGCCATATCATTAAAAGAAAAAGTTCTACAGAACAATATTGTAACGCCCCACCGCTTACGGGTAATGGGCCACACATGGCCGTTCACTCGGCCCGTGGGCCCATCCCATCCGACGAATGGTGTATTAATTTTTGAAGGTTTGGAATCATTGTTTACTGATCCTGCAATCACAATATGACATTTCTCCTTTGTCCTCACTTATACAGTATTGCGAATCACTTCTCAATAGCTTACCCAATCTTCCACTACTCCAGTTCAAACACGCTTAACCAATCTTCCACTACTCCAGTTCAAACACGCTTAACCTTAGAGTTTTAAACGGATGTGTGACGGAAAATATAAGTGTACTTTAGTGACATATCTAGCAAAATCAATTATTTTTAAACTTTTTATATATCAGAAACCAAGATGTTACTAATATATTCTTCTGACGTCGTGAGCCATCTTCCAACAATATAGGCTTTGAGATGAATCATCTTTTTTTCCCGGAAAGAAGCTTCATTAGTAAAGTATAAAATATTAACTCAAAAGCTATACAAATTCATTTCTTGTTTTAGGTTGTGAGTTCACTTGTCAGTTACTACCACAATATAGGCTTAAGAGTAGGAGAACGCTGTTCAGATCGGTGAAGTTGTTGTCGACAAAGATCAACAATGTTTTGAGAAACTTCATTAGTTAAAGTATAAAATATTAACTCAAAAACTATAATCTCATTTCTTGTTTTAGGTCGTGAGCTCACTTGCCAGTTACTACCACTATGATTTGATGGCTTAAGAGTAGGAGAACACTGTTCAGATTGGTGAATTCGTTGTCGACCAAGATCAACAATGTTTTGAAAAACTTCGATCCTATTTGAAGAAAATGAACTTCCAAGTGAAAAAACTAGACGACTTTCGTGTTATTGAAGATGTATAGTCAAGACGGAGCTGTAGTAGTTCATGAACTACGACATCAGATGAGGATATAAGAAGCTGGCCGGGTGAGTTAATGAGCATTCAAGGAAGAATTATTGAAGGAGTCAGTTTAAAAGAAGAATTGAAGAAGAAGCAATCTAACTCAGAAGAAAGGAAGATTGGCTTATTCGTTGAAGAAGAAGATATGGAAAGTTTCCATTAAATAGATTTTATGTCTAGGGTTTCTCCTCTAAAGAATATAAAGAGGAGGCTTGGCACGGTGTGGCGTGGTAACACAGAGAGAGAGCTTTTAGCAATAGGAGGTTTGCAAGTCCGAATAAGGAGAAGCAAAGCCACTAGGGGTTAAGGGTTTGAGTGGTTCATAGACTACGTGAAGTCTGTGAAAGAGGAAGACTAGTCAACAAGTCAAGGTTTGTCTTGAACTTGCTTGAAGGATTGGTTTTAAGAAGAACTTGTATGTGCTTTTAAAAGGATTAATCTAGTCGAATTCATTGAAAAGAAATATCCATGTGTTACTGTGTGTTCTAGTTAGTGTAACTTGATTATCTTACATCAACAAGTGGTATCAGAGCGGGTATCTGTATTTTTTTTAAATAGGTAAGATCCTGCGGAGTAAGATGGACAGCTACCGTGAGATGTTGTCACACTCAAAGGTGATCCTTGAAGTAGGAAACTACAGCTTTTGGAAGGCTCGTATGAAGGCAACGATCAAGGGGATAGATCCTCTGGCGTGGAAAGCTGTGGAATCTGGGTGGACGGCACCTGTTGCCAGAGGTGATGATGGAACTGATGTACCAAAGGGAGAAGAGCTATGGACGGATGAAGAAAACAAGATGGCTAAATTCAATGCGAGAGCTCTTACTGTTATTCACTGCAGTGTAGCGAGAAAGCAATTTGAGCTGATTCAAGGGTGTGAGTCAGCAAAAGATGCATGGAACATTCTCCAAGTACATTTTGAAGGAACACTGAAGGTTCAGAGCTCCAGAAAAGACATGCTTGCAACCAGATTTGAGGAACTTAAAATGGATGAAAATGAATCGATTGGTGACTTCAGCTCCAAGCTCAGCTCACTAGCTCACGAAGCATTAACGCTTGGTAAAAAATACAAAGAAAAGAAGCTAGTGAAGAAGTTCCTAAGGTGTCTACTAGCTAAATTCATGCCATACAAGGCAGCTATGAGCGTTTCTCTGAACACTGACGAGATGACGTTTGATGAAGTAGTCGGGATGCTTCAAGCTCATGAAATGGAGGTCTCTGGTGGAAAGAAGGAAAAAGGAATCGCTTTAGCATCAGTAGAAAAAACTAAAGCTGCGGATAATGATCCAGTGAGCCTATTGGTCAGGCGATTTGACAGAGCTCTACGCAGGGTAGAGCAAGGACAGAAGAGGTTTGTTCCAGGGAGGAAGACAGCTGCTGAATCTGACAAGGAGAACAAGAAGGCTGATGTCAAGTGCTATGAATGCAAGGGATACGGTCACTTCAGAACCGATTATCCAACGGTCAAGAGAAGAGAGTTTCAGTGTCATGGATGTCAAGGTTTTGGACATACTCAGGCTGAGTGTGAGGCAGATGGAAAAAGGAAAAAGGAAAGATCCATGATTGGAATCGATGACAGTAACTCAGAAAGTGACAGTGAGGAAGAGTTGAATAACTTTGTGGCATTTCTTGGAATAACTGACTTTGAATCAGGCTCTGAAAGCAATGGTGAACCAGAGAGAGAGTTAGATGAAAGCTACAAGGAGGTGCGTGAAACACTAATCAAACTCAGTATGGAGAACCTCTCACTCATTAAGGAAAAAGAGAGGTTAGAAGCTGAACTGTCCCTTGTTCGAGTTGAACTACAGAAAGAAGCTGAACTGGCTAAGGAGAGTGTCGGACTAATCAAGGAAAAACTAATTCTTGCCAAACAAGCTGAAGAACTCAGACAGGAAGTGGTAGCTGAGAAACAGGTGTCAGCAGATCTCCAGGCAAAACTCGACCATCAGAATAAAAACAACAAGATGCTCACTGGAACCAAGCAACTGGACAAGATTCTGTGTGCTGGAAGAACAGAAAGCTCGCACATGGGTCTGGGCTACACTGGGAGGCAGAGTAGTAATACAGGAAAGACACAATTTGTGTCAGGAGGCTATGCACATGGAGAGGAATTCAACTCAAAGTCAACTGTGCATCAGACTACTGAGTGTTTCTTCTGTGGAAAGTTCGGACACTACAAAAGGTTCTGCTATACGTACCTCAACAGGGTCACTCAAATGTGGAAGCAACGGAAGTTCTGGAGGATTGGAAAAACGAATCAAGTCTGGATGAAGAAGACTGATCTGTATTCAGTAGCAGCTAACAGTGGAGCTGGTGGAATTAGGTGTAACATGGCACGCGTCACAGATGAGCTAGATTCAGACGAACCATGGTATTTTGACAGCGGTTGTTCCAGACATATGACATGCAATGCTGAGTATCTCAAAGAAGTGTCAAAAGTTAAAGGTGGAAAGGTTACCTTTGGAGATGGAGGATATGGAATCATCAAAGGCAAAGGCATCACGTGCAACTCAGAGTTACCTAAGATAGCAAATGTGTACTTCGTCAAAGGACTAAAAGCAAATCTGATTAGTGTTAGTCAATTGTGTGATGAAGGACTCACTGTAGTATTCTCAGCGACTGACTGTCGTGCAATAAATGCATATGGCGTGACGATTTTGCAAGGAATCAGATCTGGTAACAACTGCTACATGTGGGAAAAGAAGATCAAATGCATGACAGCGCAAGGAAATGTTGAACTATGGCATCAAAGATTGGGACACATGAATATCAGGAATATGACAAATCTGGTGCATAAGGATCTAGTTAGGGGAGTACCAAAGCTCCGATTTGATGATCAGATGGTGTGTGGAGCTTGCAATCAGGGAAAGCAAGTAAAAGTTCAACACAAGAAGGTTCAAGATGTACAAGCTTCAGCACCACTTGATCTAATTCATATGGATCTCATGGGGCCAATGTAGAAAGAGAGCATTGGAGGCAAGAAGTATGTGTTTATGCTGGTAGATGACTACACTCACTTCACTTGGGTTCGATTCATCAGAGAGAAATCGGAAACTGCAGAAAGCTTCAAAATCCTGGGTCTTCAACTCATAAATGAAAGAGGAGGAATCAATAAGATACGCAGTGATCATGGTGGAGAAATTGAGAATGGAGTTATGATGGAATTCTGTGAACAAAAGGGCATTAGTCATCAGTTTGCAGCACCAAGAACCCCGCAGCAGAATGGAGTGGTTGAACGAAAGAACATGACTCTACAGGAGATGGCTTGTGCAATGATTCATGGAAAAAAAATACCTCAGAGATTCTGGGCATAAGCATTGAGTACTGCGTGCTACATCATTAACCGAGTTTATGTTCGAAAAGGGACCACAAAAACTCCTTATGAAATGTGGAATGGAAAAACACCTAATATTGGTTATTTTCATATTTTTGGTTGCAGGTGCTACATCCTAAATGACAAGGACTATCTTGGAAAATTCGACTCCAGAAGTGATGAGGGAATCTTTCTGGGTTATTCAGGAACTAGCACAGCTTACCGAGTTTACAACAAGAGATCAGCAGTCATCGTGGAATCCGTGAATGTGGTGTTTGATGACATGACATCTGTAACTTCGGAGCAATGGGAGTCAGATGAAGACATTGAAAAGGAGGAAACCCGGGTCAATGACAAATCACCCGAAGAGAGCGAGATAGAAGGGGATGTGATTGAGTCAGAAGCTTCAGTTCCTCAACAAGTCAATCAGCAAGTTCATCGGAATCATTCAGTGTCAGATGTCATTGGAGGAGTTGAGGAAGGTCGCAAAACTCATGGAAAAGTGATCAACTTCAGGGACATGGTTCAGTTTGCATGTTTTGTCTCTGTTGTCGAACCTAAGACACATACTGAAGCACTTCGAGATGAGTATTGGATTGTTTCCATGGAGGAAGAGTTAGAACAATTTACACGGAATGATGTATGGGAGTTGGTGGCTCGACCTAATGGAGTCAACATTGTTGGAACCAAGTGGATCTTCAAAAACAAAACAGATGAACATGGAGAAGTGGTTCACAACAAGGCACGACTTGTAGCACAAGGTTACTCACAAATCGAAGGAGTTGATTTTGAAGCAACCTTTGCTCCAGTTGCAAGACTGGAATCCATACGGTTATTTCAGGGGATGACATGTATAATAAACTTCAAGGTGTATCAAATGGATGTGAAGAGTGCCTTCTTAAATGAGATACTGCAAGAAGAAGTGTATGTAGAACAAACAAAGGGGTTTGAGGATCCAATCCATCACAATCATGTGTACCGACTTAAGAAAGCCTTGTATGGATTGAAGCAGGCACCTCGGGCTTGGTATGAGAGACTTACTAGATTCCTTGTGGACGGTGGCTACATCAGAGGAAGTGTAGACAAGACCTTGTTCTTCATGGAAAAACAGAAGGACATAGTTATTATTCAGATCTATGTGGATGATATAATCTTTGGGAGCACATCTCAATCAATGGTAGACGAGTTTGTGAAGAACATGACACAAGAATTTGAGATGAGTATGTGTGGTGAGCTGAAGTACTTCTTGGGGCTACATATTGATCAATCAGAGAAAGGAGTATTTATATCTCAAGCCGCATATGCACAAAGTCTGGTGAAACGATTTGGACTTACGGACAGCAAGATCTCCAAAACACCTATGAGTGCCACCTTGAAACTTGCACGCGATGAAGCAGGAGAGGATGTTGACACAAAGCTTTATCGAGGGATGATTGGGAGTTTACTATATCTCACAGCTAGTAGACCGGATCTATCATTCAGTGTTGGGGTCTGTGCGAGATATCAAGCTAAACCGAAGGTGTCTCACCTAAATGTTGTGAAAAGAATCATCAAGTATGTCAAAGGAACAGAGAACCTTGGAGTGTACTACTCAAGAAACTCGAATGAGAACTTGGTGGGCTACTGTGATGCAGACTGGGCAGGATGTGCTGATGACAGGAAAAGCACAAGTGGAGGATGTTTCTTTCTTGGAAACAATCTCATTTCATGGTTGAGTAAGAAGCAAAACTTTGTATCACTTTCTACAGCAGAAGCATAATATATCGCTATGGGAAGCTGTTGTTCACAACTGATCGGGATGAAACAAATGTCAGCTGATTATGGAATGCACGCTGGTCCTCTTCTTGTATACTGCGACAATAAAAGTGCAATCGATATGTCAAAGAATCCAGTTCAGCATTCGCGAACAAAGCACATTGACATCAGGCACCATTTCATCAGAGAATTAGTTGAAGACAATCAGGTAGTCATCGATCATGTAGTTTCTGATTCTCAATTGGCTGATATATTTACTAAATCTCTTGAATACACCCGTTTTATTACTCTAAGAAATGCAATTGGAGTATGTAACCTTGACCATTGAGTCAAGATGTGCAGATGTTAGTGCAGGTACATGCTCAGGATGTACGTATAATTCAGATTATGTTTGGACCTGAGAACGCTGTGGAAAAGAGCTGCTTGCTGTGCCGTCAATATGTGAGGTACAGGTTTCGCGTCAATCTGTGGTCCCTCCCTAATCTTAAAAGAGCCAGTTATGTTTCAGAAAGATGCTTAAAAAAAAAAAAGGAAAACAAGGGTGACAATATGGGTTTCACAGCACGCAGATAAAGGTTGAAAACCCCACATGATTGATAAAGGCATGGCAATGTGAAAGCTAGCCATAAAAAGATAATCAGGTGCACCAGATAGTAAAATCTTCAAAGAGTGATACGTGCAACCTGAATCAAGTGCTGAGCCAAGTCTTGCAGTACTCATCTTAAAAGGTACAACGCATTTTTTTTATGAGATCAAGATTGGCCAATTGGGAGTTTGTTAACTCGTGTTTGATTACTATTCTGAAAGTCTTGTGATACACGATTGATTCACAAATGTGCTTGAATGACCTTGGGTTTGGATAGGAGAATTTGAAAGTACATGCCAAATAAGGAAAAAGGCTAACAAGGAGGGACCGGAGTTGCAATTTCGGACAAGTTGATTGAGTTTCCCTCTTAAGGGACGTTGTGAATCAGAAACCCTAAACGATTACTGTTTAAAATCAAGAACTGCTCCTCACCGTCTCTTTTGCTCTCAATCAAAAAGGCGATTTCTTGACATCTATGGTGAGAACGAAGCACATGGCTAAACGTGACGTTGCAATTGCTTCCTCGTCACATACAGAGGATGAATCACCAAGACCCCATCTCGCTGATGAAGGATCTGAGGCAACTCCTCCGAGAAATGAGTTACCGACAACAAACCTGCTCCCAGAGGTCACGGAGGAACTAGACGAGTTCAACACTGCACGTGAGAAGGCTCTGTCTGACGAAAGCGGTGATCAGCAAGTCTCCTTTGTCCAAGAAAAAGGTTCGATTGCTCCAGATGCTACGACATCGACTGACCCAACACCGCCTAAGTCTCCATCTGCCCCACTCGACGCTACGCCGACTGAATCACTCAGATCTGAAAAACCAAATCAGGTATCCGACCCTCTTTTGCTTCTTTGCCCTGATGAAAAGATCGATTCTGGTGACAAGGCAGAAGAGCAGAGTCAGGATCGATCTGAGGCAGGGGCAGAGGATGTAGTTTCTCTCGGGTCATCGGCTGAAGAAATCTCTGAGAAACGAAGCATGAAGAAGCGGGTGATGAAGAAATTGGGATTAGGATCTTCAAAGCGACGCAAGACGAGTAAATCTGGCGCCTCTAAGTCCACATCTAAGGCACCATCGACTGATGAGTTGAGTCCTCCAGTCCTTGCTCAGAATACCTCTGTTTCAAGCCGTGTTCGATCCAGGAAAGCATATGAGAGAAGTGTTGCGGTTGAAGTGTCCCTAGTCACCGAGAGGGTTCAACAATTTATGCGTCGGAGCCTCATAGCCGAGAGATCTGTGGATATGACTGAGAAGGATCAGTGGGGCTATGTTGAGATCATCGCAAAAGGTTCTATGGGAACCACAGTCTCAGCACTCGGAAACTATGTTGAACAAGTCGTTGTTGAGTTCTATGCAGGTCTTCCTGACACAAAGGTTAAAGCAGATGCAGAGGAGATAGCGGTCCAAGTACGTGGTCACACGTATGAGTTCTCACCAACAATGATCAACGAGGCTCTGCATGTCGAACCTCTGGATGAAGATGAGGTAGAAGAAGAGACCACTCTTGATAGCATCTCGAAGTCTGAGTTGGCTGAGTTTCTCACTGAAGGAACTCGAAAAGAATGGGACAATCTGACCACTGCTGACTTGTCTCCCCGCTACGGTGCCCTCATGATCATTGCTGCCTACAATTGGATCCCGTCTATACACAAGACACATGTCTCTGTTGATCGAGCACAGTTGATCTACAAGATGGCTCGAGGAATCCGAGTTGATATGAGAAGATTGATCTTCAGGCAAGTCATGAATCTTGGTGTGGTGCAGAAGAATGACTCTCGCTGGTTGATATTTCCTCGCTTGATCATGAGTGTCCTCCAGAAGCAACATCGTGTCTATCTTCTTCCGGGTGAAAAAGCTCAGGGTCCAATGGTCTATACAAAGGACAAACGGGTTGGTGAGATCTATGAACAGCGTCTCGCTAAAGCAAAGGGTAAGGCAAAGAAGGGAGGGGAAGGAAAACTTTCCTCAAGATCAGCTCGCGTGTCACACCCTCTGCCATCATCCTCAAGTGCTCCGACTCCAAGCACCACCACAGGACCGCGACATTTTAGTGTGCATGACCTTGGCTCTGTTTCCATACCTCGAGGAGTACTGACTCAGGATGATCTTCACAAGGACTTACAGCAAACCACCCGAGCTCTTCAAGCACTGACTGACATTGTTCAGGATCTGAGTCGCTCTGTTGCAGGTTAGTAACATCTTATTCTTTTGTGACTCTTGTGTTTACATTCGTTTTTAACCCTTGTGCTGACAAGCAGGGGGAGAAGATGAGGATTAAGATGAAGAAGGGCTAAGTTTGTGGGGGAGCAACCTTTGATGTTTATTTGCTTTATGTACTTTCCGATTGCACCACTTGCTGCAATTGTGTTTATCTTATTATTCAGACTGATCATGGTTTATGGGGGAGTATTTATGTGTGTTGTCTTTGTTAAGATGTATTAAATACTTGAACCCAACTATTAAGATAATATAAGTATGCTTTTGGTTGCTTCATGCCTATATGTGTTTGCTCGTGTTTGTTGCGAATCCCTGTGTTGTGTGTGTGACTTCATCTTAGGTACTTGTGAGACGCAAGGAATAAAAAGGGGGAAATTGAAGATGTATAGTCAAGACGGAGTTGTAGTAGTTCATGAAGCACGACATGAACTACGACATCAGATGAGGATACAAGAAGCTGGTCGGGTGAGTTAATGAGCATTCAAGGAAGAATTACTGAAGGAGTCAGTTTAAAGGAAGAATTGGAGAAGAAGCAATCTAACTCAGAAGAAAGGAAGATTGGCTTATTCGCTGAAGAAGAAGATATGGAAAGTTTCCATTAAATAGATTTTATGTCTAGGGTTTCTCCTCTAAAGAATATAAAGAGGAGGCTTGACACGGTGTGGCGTGGTAACACACAGAGAGAGCTTTTAGCAATAGGAGGTTTGCAAGTCCGAATAAGGAGAAGCAAAGCCACTAAGGGTTAAGGGTTTGAGTGGTTTATAGACTACGTGAAGTCTATGAACGAGGAAGACTAGTCAACAAGTCAAGGTTTGTCTTGAACTTGGTTGAAGGATTGTTTTTAAGAAGAACTTGTATGTGCTTTTAAAAGGATTAATCTAGTCGAATTCATTGAAAAAAATATCTCTGTGTTACTGTGTGTTCTAGTTAGTGTAGCTTGATTATCTTACATCAACAGTATTGCCAACAATCCCGTCGATTCGGTGGACTCTCATGGACCATATAGTAAGTAGTTCGAGGAAAGTGATCACTGGTGGATACAATTAAATTAGCAGTAGAGATACATCTATTCTTCTAAGAAAAATAGATGAAAAGAATCCCAGCAGAGAAATGCAAGGACTGCGGTGTCCAAAATATAATAAATGTAATTATGTTTTGTGCTAAAACATAAAACATCGTTTTTAAATATTTTTTTGAAAATTTAACAAAATAACTTATTTTTTATCAAAAACAAAATAACTTTTGAGTTAACATAATTAAATAAGCTCACTTTGATTTCGTGTAGAAAACACATCTGTTAACATAGCTAAATAAGATAACTTTTTAGTTAACATAATTAAATAAGCTCACTTTTATTTACTCTTACATTTTTCCTCTATTTTATCTCACTCACTCACTTGCTCCCGGGACCTCTTTTATCTCAAGTTTCCATTTTACATCATTATCATCCCATGTAACTGTCTCCACTTCTTTTCTATGGGATTCAAACTCATCCGTTCTCAATATGTATATATCTCTTTTTCTAAAATATAAAGTTGTTCATGATAATAGAAAAAAAGAGTGGAAAATCTAGAAAACTTTTGAAAAGAAATTGATCACATCTTAAGTTCCAGGGTCCAAAATTGAAATTTTGTTACTTATATTTGTTTAATAAGCCTAGCTATAGGATTTAAACCCTTTGGTTGTAGTCTGTAGAACAAAATAGCAACTTACAAGCAAACATGTTTATACAGATTTAACAAAAAAAAGTGAGAGAGAGAATGAAGTGGGTGATCACAACCAATGTAGTAGCCTGAGACTTAAGAAAGTCTCGTACCGTCTTTTTTAAGTCTCCACCAAATACCCATCCACTTCCACCATTTGTAACAAACCACGTGTCCCAACTAGAGTTGCTAACCAATGAAAAAACGACAGCTCGGTTATGACCCAACGCCACACATGACAAGTGAAAAGATTCGCTAACTTGACCAATGGCCAAGCCTTTAAACCAACTCCGAAGTTATTGGCAACTCAAAAACTTCATCAACAACACATGTTGCATTTTATGCCTTCCTCATTTTATATAAGTAATACCATAGATGTGTTTAAATTACTATTAGAATCAGGATCGGCTTTGAAATTTAAGAAGTTTTAAATATTTTAGTGTAAACTTTTTAAAAAAGTTATAATTTAAAATTATAAAATATATACATACTTTTATTAAAAAAAAATTGAGGGTCAAATTTTATATTTCATTGGATTATATGCCCAGAGTCAGTTCTACGTAAAATATAATAACAAAAGAAAAACTGAAAACAAAATTTGTGTCAAAAACTAGCAACTAACACCATAAGAAATATATAAAGCATTATTAGATCGATCCAACACAAAGGTATTATCTAATAAGTCAGTTCTACAAAGTCAGTTATTCTTGTGATTATCTTTTTTTTTTTTTGTGATTATCTAATAAGAACGATCCAACACAAAGGTATTACTGTAAAATATATTTAGTGTTATTAAATATTATCTTTTGAAATCTGTGATTGTCCTTTTTTTCTTTGATTCATATAAATTTTGCTACTAGAAAATGTGGATAAATTGAATTAGATGACCAGATCATGATTTGGACTGCTACCTATCGCCAAAATTAGCACAGCTTTGATAAGTACTTAGTATTCCATCTTTGTGAATGTGTTACCTTTTTCGACTTTTCAATAAAGTTCGATGTTAGACTCTAATACATATATAGTTACATGATTTTTCCCCACCGCACATCATTTTAAAATAGGCATTCGTAGATTACACATTATAATATAATAAGCTGTTGCTATTGAAAAGATGTTATTTTCTAAGTCTTTGATGTAACTAATCAATTTGGAGTTTCAATGTACTTATATGTTTAGCTCGATCTAATATGGTTTTAGATTTCAGTTTTTTGTATTATTTTTTGTATGTAGGGAATATAATTAGTTCAATTATAAATAATTATATTAAAGATAAAAACAGGATGAGATATAAATGGATATGGAAGAAGCATCACTTGATCACTTAGAGCCCACGTTCCCACTCTTAATCACCCAAAAATTATAACAAAGACGTGCTCTCACATCTCATCTCACTCCCTCACCAGCTCACTCACTCTCTCTATCTTCTTTTTATAAAACAAATCTCCCTCTCTATCATCAATTAATCAAAGGCGATCATATATGGCTCTCGACACTCTCAATTCTCCGAACTCCACCACCACCGCTCCCTCTCCATTCCTAACCGAGCCGGAGAATCTTGAGCCGTGGACCAAAAGAAAACGCACAAAACGACACCGTATAGATGATCAATCCAATCCTCCCTCCGAAGAAGAGTATTTTGCTCTCTGCCTCCTCATGCTTGCTCGTGGCTCCTCCGATGATGATCAGCACTCTTCTCCTCCTCATCCACCGTCTGATCACCACCATCGAGACTACAAGTGCTCAGTCTGTGGCAAATCTTTCCCGTCTTACCAAGCGTTAGGTGGACACAAAACCAGTCACCGGAAACCGGTTAGTAATAATAATAATAATAACCACGACGGTCATAATAACAGTGGTAACGGTTCCATTACTAATAACGGAAATATTAGTAACGGTTTGATTGGTCATAGTGGAAAGACTCATAAGTGCTCCATCTGTTTTAAGTCGTTTCCATCTGGTCAAGCGTTGGGCGGTCACAAACGGTGTCATTACGACGGTGGTAACGGTAATAGCAACATTAACGGTAACGGTAGTAACAACCACGGGTTTGACCTGAACTTACCGGCCGATCAAGTATTTGAAGTTTCTTGCGATGATACACTTGGGAAAAGTCAGCTCTCCGGCGAAGAAACAAAGTCGCCGTTGTGATTTTTTTATTTTTATTTTTACCGATCAGCTAGCTAGTGATCGATCATTAGCTGATGAGTCTGTAATGAAAATGATTGGAGTGGACTTTGGATTATTTTTATCCTATGAGATTTATTCAACTTACTGGTGATTCTCCACCGCTTTATGTATCCAAATCAAGCTTCTCACAAAGTGATTCATCCTGGTTTGATTGGAACGACGAAGAAGTATTTTTAATGTAAAAAAAAAATACTTCGAATTTGAATCTGATTTTTTGCATGCTTCATAAAGATGGTTAAAGCTATTTTCTTCTTTTTTTACGTAAACAAAAAGAAAAATATTGTTTATAGATAGTAAAAAAAAAACGAGGAAATATTGAATCTTATATTTTACTCTTATTGGAAATAATAATAAGAAAAAATAAATTGATTAATGTAATTTCTGCTTCTCGGAAATTTCCTTATGTAATTTTCTTATCCACTACTTCCGCAAGCAAAGGAGCCAGTTCTATGAATCTAACTGTCACTCCCAGCTTGAAGTGATCTGTTCCTTATGATTAACAACTTAATTAAATTATCTAAGTAATCAATTCCTGTTTAGAAAAAGTAACATGTTTTGATAGGAGAAATTAGTATTAGTTTTGGCTATGTTAGTATTAATTATTGAAGTAGTGATAGATAGGTTAGTAGCACCTAACGAAGCTAATCCTTAAGTGTCTTGTCGTCTTTGATCACTATTATCCATTTTATTGGTTGGCAGACACACTTCCCTCCACGCTTTCAACATTTTTTTTGTTATTAAGCTGTATTATTTCGTTTTCATGAGTGTAAAGAGTCTATTTATTATCATAGTTTTATTGAGGAAAAATATCTTACACGTCAAAATCAATCCCAAGTTCTTTTGTACTCCGAAGAAAATGTAAATATTAGGTATTCTCTGAATTAAATGCCCATATATATATACATACAAATATTTTTTTTTGTTACACTTGAAAATGATTTTGTTAATTATATATAACATAAGCAAAAATATCCAGTAATTCCATTACACAATAGGCGAAATTAGACACCTGTACGTAATGTAATCAATTTAAAATCTCAATTCCGACACCCTTTATGAACCCTACTTAAATTTTCAAAAAATTCTATATACCCATTAGTTATAATCGGGGGCTGTCATATAAAACATTATTAATCATGAAAACGTTGTCATATAAGCAATATTTTATCAGCGCCTTTGCCCAAAAAAGAAAGAATTTCACCTGTTTTCGTGGGTAGATTCTATAATTTCGTAGTAATCATAATGCCTTACCACTTGTACAAATATGTTAATAGTAAGGTCTTACAAGTGTGTTAAAGGCCTAAAGCAGTCGTATGATCCAAATTAGTTTTGCAGTTATGCACCACCAAAAACTCATTGTATGGACCATACGCAATCCGTAATAGAGCCCATATTGGGTCCTATTTAATAGCCGAGAACATTTAGCCCAATATATGTTGATTTCTAATCAGAAACGCAGCGTGAAATATAATTAATAGATAAAAAAAAAAACGCTGCGTGAAATATATTCTGGTTCTCGAGGACAAAAGTTTGATATTGTTATAAAAAGAACTGGAATTTATTTGTATCGCAGGAATTTAAATAAGGGCAAAATTTTATACCCGTAGAAAGAAATAACACTGATACAGAGAGAGAATAGAAGAGAAGTGTTTTTAGGTGTGTATTATAAACGAACGCAAACGTTCGTATATATAGAAGAAAATTTACTGTGCAAATAGTGCAGCGGGACCCACATCTTTAATTATTTCAAACATTACGGTGGCCGCTTTTGTTTACTTTCGTAACACTCCCCCTTGGGGGCCGGTGTCACTATCCGCTCTCGCTTAACGTCTTTGTTGCCTCGTTAAAAACCTTTCCAGGAAAACCCAATGGGAAAAACCATAGTAAGGTAAAAAGAGTACAACTACGTAAGCTCCCCCTCGAATGAACAGTCATAGATCCTTCTGATGGCGCATCCCAATGTTATGGATGTGTTTTCTGAATACCGAGGTAGGGAGTGATTTTGTGAAGAGGTCAGCTTCATTGTCGCATGATTGGACATATCTTACTTCAATCTCTTTCCTTTTCACGAGCTCTTGAGTGTATGAGAAGAACTTCGGATGAATATGCTTCGTTCTATCGCTTTTGATATATCCTTCCTTCGTTTGAGCAACACATGCCGCGTTATCTTCATATAGAATAGTTGGCTCCGTATTTTCGCCAATCCCGCTGCTTGAACAGATGTGTCGGCTCATTGATCTCAGCCATACACATTCTCTACTTGCTTCATGGAGTGCAATTATCTCAGCATGATTTGAAGAAGTAGCCACGAGCGTTTGTTTCTGGGAACGCCAAGATATAGCAGTGCCTCCGATCGTAAAAACGTATCCTGTTTGCGATCGGGCTTTGTGTGGATCTGAAAGATATCCTGCATCTGCAAAACCAACCATTTGACCTTTTGAACTTTTAGGATAAAATAAGCCCAAATCAATGGTCCCTTGGAGGTAACGAAAAACATGTTTAATCCCATTCCAATGTCTTCGAGTTGGAGATGAGCTGAATCTTGCCAAAAGATTCACAGCAAATGATATATCAGGCCGTGTACAATTTGCAAGGTACATCAGCGCTCCAATTGCACTTAGATATGGTACTTCTGGACCAAGTATCTCTTCTTTCTCCTCAGGTGGTCTAAATGGATCACTTTCAATATTAAGTGACCTAACGACCATCGGGGTGCTAAGAGGAGTTGATTTATCCATGTTAAATCGTTTCAACACTCTTTTAGTGTATGTGGATTGATGCACAAATATACCATTTTGTGAATGTTCTATTTGTAGGCCAAGACAATACTGTGTCTGTCCAAGATCTTTCATCTCAAATTCTCCTTTGAGATAGTCTGATGCCTTTTGTATTTCCTTTTGAGTTCCGATGATGTTAAGATCATCAACATATACCGCGATTATTACAAATCCGGATATTGTTTTCTTGATGAAAACACATGGGCATATAGGATCATTCACATATCCTTCTTTTGTTAAATGATCACTGAGACGATTATACCACATACGTCCAGATTGCTTTAACCCATATAATGATCTTTGCAATTTTATTGCACATACATCTTTAGGTTTGGAACTTAATGCTTCTGGCATTTTAAATCCATCAGGAACTTTCATGTAGATATCAGTATCTAATGATCCATATAGATAAGCTGTAACAACATCCATGAGACGCATCTCTAGATTTTTATCAGCTGCTAGACTCATCAAGAATCTAAATGTAATGGCATCCATAACTGGAGAATACGTTTCTTCATAATCGATTCCAGGTCTTTGAGAAAAACCTTGAGCCACTAGACGAGCTTTGTATCTCGTAATCTCATTTTTCTCATTTCGCTTTCGAACGAAAACCCATTTGTACCCAACTGGTCTCACATCTGCAGGTGTGAGCACAATAGATCCAAATACTTTTCGTTTATTAAGCGAATCAAGTTCAGCTTGTATTGCATTTTTCCATTGTTCCCAATCATGTCTTTTTGACATTCATAGACAGATTTTGGTTCTGGATCATCGATTTCTTCATTTATTTCACTTGACACAATATATGAGAAAGCATCATCAAGGTCATTTTGTTTATTTCTATTCCATATCCTTTTATTATGGATGTAATTAATAGAAATCTCATGATTATCTTTCGATTCATGATGCTCTGATTCATGATGCTCTGATTCATCAGAATCCTTATCATTTATTTCTTCCAAAATATTTTCTGCTATTTTGGGTGCATCATATATTTCAGCTTTCTTCTGTTTCCTAGGATTCTTATCCTTAGAACCAACAGGTCTACCACGCTTCAGGCGTGTTTTTGGCTCTCGTGTGTCATCCTCCTTTTCTTGTTCATTTGGCATTTTGATACGAGCAGGAGCATTTGCAGCTGGTATATGAGATTTAGTTACCGTCTTGGTATCTACAAATGCATCAGGTAGCTGGTTAGCTATACTCTGTAAATGCATAATTCGTCGAACTTCTAGTTCTGACTCTTTAGTATGAGGATCAAGATATAACAATGATGGTACACTCCATTTTATATCACTTCCAACATTTTTGTTTTCTCCCCCTAGAACTGGGAATACATTTTCGTCAAAATGACAATCAGCAAAACGTGCTGTAAAGACGTCACCAGTCTGTGGTTCTAGGTATCTTATAATTGATGGGGAATCAAAACCAACATATATTCCCAATCTTCTTTGTGGTCCCATCTTTGTACGTTGTGGTGGTGCTACAGGCACATATACCGCACAACCAAAGATTCTAAAGTGGGAAATGTTTGGTTCTCGACCAAACGCTAATTGTAGTGGGGAATACTTATGGTATGCACTCGGTCTGATCCGAATGAGTGCTTCTGCATGCAAAATGGCATGTCCCCATACAGAGGTTGGAAGTTTTGATCTCATGATCAATGGTCTTGCAATCAATTGCAGACGCTTAATTAAAGATTCAGCCAAACCATTTTGCGTATGAACATGAGCAACCGAATGTTCAACTTCAATTCCCATTACCATACAATAGTCATTGAATGCTTGGGATGTGAATTCACCAGCGTTGTCTAGTCTAACTCTTTTAATAGTATAATCAGGAAACTGTGCTCGCAGTTTGATTATCTGAGTTAGAAATCTCGCAAATGCCACATTTCGAGATGATAATAGACAAACGTGTGACCATCTACTGGATGCGTCAATTAATACCATAAAATAGTGGAATGGTCCACAAGGTGGGTGTATAGGTCCACATATATCGCCTTGAATTCTTTCAAGGAACTTTGGTGATTCTTTATCGATTTTGGTTGGCGATGGCCTTACGATCAATTTTCCTAGAGAACATGCAACACATGTCATTTTATTCCCTTGAGAAATCTCCTGGATTTTCAGTGGATGACCATGTGAACTTTCTATGATTTTACGCATCATTGTAGTTCCTGGGTGGCCAAGGCGATCATGCCATAACGTGAACTCTTCTGGGTTCCGTTCTACTACAAGATTTGATTCGATCTCATCGATATAAGTATGATGTAACCCCGAAGGAAGCTCTGGAAACTTTTCCAATATGTGTTTTCTGCCACATTTCTCAGAAGTTACATACATGTATTTCTTTCCATCCTCAGTTGCAGACTGAGTATCATATCCGTGAAGATATATGTCTTTAAAACTCAACAAATTCCTTTTAGAACTTGGAGAATATAGAGCATTATTTATGGAAAATTTTGTTCCATTCGGTAAAGTAAAGTTTGCTTTACCAGTTCCTTCAATCACGTCTGCAGGACCTGATATTGTATTGACGACAATTCTTGTTGGTTTTATATCAGAGAAATATCTCTTTTGTCTCAGAATAGTGTGCGTTGTTCCACTATCTGGTATGCATATTTCACGAATCCGTTTCTTGGATTTTGCTTCATTACCATTCTGATCCATTTCTGAAATTGTCATAAATATAAAAGGAAACATAAAATTCATTCATATAAGGAAAAACACAATAATTATACATTAAGGTGATGTTAAAACATCATTATTTGTTTAAAACAAGAAATGTAATAATTATACATGGTAATACTGAAAACTATTCAATACTCTTATCATAGGCATTTCGATTCTCTTCAGGAGTAATCTAGTCCAGCTCATTAGCGAAGTCGGAGGATTCAAGGTATGAAGTCCCTTCAACATTTTCTGTGAGGTTCACCTCTTTAGCCTTTCCTTTTATGGACTCTTGATATAACTTGCACAAATGTGGGGGAGTACGACAGGTACGGGACCAATGTCCCTTACATCCACATCTGTAACATACAGTCTCACTTTTCTTTGTGGTATCCTCTTCGGTTTCTTTGCCTTTAGGAGGTTGTTCAGATCTAACCCATTTGTTAGATCTAATACTTTTAGGATAGTAAGGCTTTCCACGTTTGTTGTTGAAACGCCGACCACGACCTCGGTTGGTCTGGTTTCTCCTTCCCGAATATTCTACCGCCGTAGCATTCACTTCGGGAAATGCCTTGGCTCCCGTAGGTCGGGAATTATGGTTTTTGATTAGTAACTCATCGTTCTTTTCAGCCAACATGAGTGTTACCATCAATTCAGAAAATTTGGTGTACCCACATTTTCTGTAAATTCGGGATAAGACGTTGTGTTCTTTGTGGAAAGTATTATATGTCTTGTCAAGCATTTCTGCTTCGGTGACAGGGTTACCACAATATTTTAATTGTGCAACTATCCTCAAGATAGTGGAATTGTAATCTCTAACCCTTTGGAAATCCTGAAACCTCAGGGTTTTCCACTCTTCAAGAGCGTGAGGGAGATTGATTTCCTTTTGATTATCGAACCTATCTTTCAAGGCTTGCCATAGTACGGCTGGGTCCTCAACGTCTCCATAGTCGTGAGTTAGATTCTCATCTAAATGCTTCTTCAGGAAGATAATCGCTTCGGCTATATGCTCGGGTGGCGATTTGTTACCGACTTCTATCGCTTCGGTTATCTTTTTTATTACAAGATAAGGTTTCACATTTGTGACCCATCTGACATAATTTTCGCCGGTTACTTTCAGAGCCGGGAACTGGAGTTTCTCGATGTTTGCCATTTGTATTTCTAAAACACAAAATAATAATTTTATTAGAACTTCATAATTTAAAAACCGTTTACATTAATCATACAAGCAATTACAAGGAGAAGCGATGTAAAGAAAATTAAACCGATATTCATCTTAAATTCACTCGGAGTAAATTCTCCAACGAATAAACCATAAATAGAAACACAAATAAAAATGGCACATAAAAACAAAAGTGCGCGAATCATCTTTCTTGAAATGGAAAATCGGAGGAGAGCGATTTGAAATTTTTGAGAGAAGATGAAATGTTTTGGATGATGAAATGGAGTGAAAATGAGTTGTATTTATAGGTGAAAAACACTGTTCATAACCGTTGGAGAAAGGGAAAATTTTTGAAAAAATTTCTTTGTGACCGTTGGGGTTAAATCGAGTGCACCAAAAATTAGTCTGAAAATATCGTATTAAACGGTCAATCAAATCTATAAAATTTCATAAAAGTAAAAAAATATGACAATAAAATCATGCGACGGCTCAGCCGATCAATGCAGAGTAATAAATAAATTATACGGCGGCTCGGTCGACCAATTAATAATAAACAGAATATGAGGCGGCTCGGCCGACCAATAAATAATAAACAGAATATGAGGCGGCTCTGCCGACCAATAAATAAATTAAATTACTAGTAAATAATATAGGCGGTATTCCGGCCATTATAACATGATATAAAAAAAATAGTAGAGGCGGTATACCGACCATTATAACAGGGTATAAATGATACAAATAAATTTTACCGAATCGCAGAGTGATCGTGCTGATAACGTGTTATAAAAAGAACTGGAATTTATTTGTATCGCAGGAATTTAAATAAGGGCAAAATTTTATACCCGTAGAAAGAAATAACACTGATACAGAGAGAGAATAGAAGAGAAGTGTTTTTAGGTGTGTATTATAAACGAACGCAAACGTTCGTATATATAGAAGAAAATTTACTGTGCAAATAGTGCAGCGGGACCCACATCTTTAATTATTTCAAACATTACGGTGGCCGCTTTTGTTTACTTTCGTAACAGATATGGCCTTTTTTTTTTCTCTGAAATTTATTAAGGGACAAAAGTCCAATCCCAACAACAGAAAAGACAAAGGACCTAAACAACAGATCAAACTTTACATAAACGATTTTGGGCCGCCAGCCCAAAAAGGAAAATCCGTCGAGGAAGCAAGTCGTCTCTATCCACCACGTGGCCGGTTGCCCTTCAATCTGAATCCACGCGTCAAGACATGATATGACTTTCTTCCACCGGTGCCAAACAGGAGATGCGACGGAACTCCGCCGTCAGCGGAGGCTAACCGAAGAAAAAACCCGGTCAAGCCAAGCAATCTTCAAATCGATCAAGTCGCTCACCGGATCTACGCTTCTAAAGACAATCTTCATCGATCCATCCTACAACCTTCGATCTTCTTGCATAAAATCAGTCATCTTTATAGATGAGAAATAGCCCGAAGATGAAAAAACCTTTAAGGGAAAGGAGGAAGAAGGCCTCGAAGGTGAGGAAGGAGAGAGGGTTGAACGGTGGGGTAACGGGAAACGTTAATCGACTAACCGAGAAAGTCTCGGTGATAAGCCGCAGTTGCCTTCAAAGGAGCACGAGGCTGAGGCAAAAGCCGAACAGCCCCGTCGAGGAAAGCGCGAGCCGCCGGAGTCAGAAGCCGGCTATACCCGTCAAGTAGACCGCAGTATACCAGAGACAAAAGTCACCGAAAGAAAACGGCGACAGGAACAAGCTTCATCTCATCTTCTTCTTCGTGAAAGATATTGGAGAGAGAACGAAGAAGAGAGAGAGAAGCTTCTCTATACGGGGGAGAATATCAGGCAAAGAAAAACAGTCGGTAAAAAAAAAAAATAATAATAATAATAAAAAAATGGTATTAAAGGCTAAAAAAAAATCTGCTACTACCTAAATGGCTAAATTATTCTATATGGACTTCTTATATGTAAATTACATATATATCCTTATGATTAATAAAAATAAAATTAAATTAAATTAAAAAGAGAAATATGTGGGTCCACCAACGACTGGTCTTCCTCGTGAACTCACCACCATGGTTCTTGTTTTTAGCTTGTGATTCTTCTTGATTCACCTTCATCTCCAAGCCGTTTAAGCTTCACGTGAACCACATTCTCAATCGATGGTGATCAATTCACCGCCGTGGACTACACACGACCATCTCTCCTCATGTCGCAACCATCTCTTCCTTGCGATCTTCTTTTCTCCACTATGATCCGAGATTGCTCCGTCAGGATAGCCTCTCCTATTTACCTCCTCGTGTATCCGTGCTTCAGCTCCTCCTCTATGAACGATCCGAGGTGAAAGCTCGATCAACAATGGTGAACTTTAATGTTTTTGCACATCTGGTCCTCTTAACTTTAAATATTTCTCAATTTGACCTCAAACTTTAAATATTTCTCAATTAGTGATATCTATCTTATTAAAAAATGAACATTAATTAAAACTTTACTTTATTTGATATTCACGATAATTTCTGTTCAATTTAATATTAACTTAGATATTAATTTTCTTACGATTATACTTGTATTTTAGATTTGAGTCGTGCATATAAGTTAATCGAATTATTTGTATGAATTAATCTTTGACTGAATAATCTATATTAAGTGAAATTTATAAAACGCCCGCTTCATTTAAATTATTAAACAGGAAAGTGTAATGCATTGTGTTTGTTTTTGTCCTTTTAAACATGAATTTTCTTTTTATTATCTATGTTTTTTTTTTGAGGTTTCTTATGTTGTCTATTAGTGAATTAGACTTTTCTATCCCAAAAATCTTGGATTATTTACAATGAATCTTTCAATGTTAAACTTTTGTTTGCAATTCTTCATCTATCATACATCATGTTATATAATTAACACTTAAACCTACAACTACATTTGATAATAACCACACTGAAAACAAAAATATTCATGTGAAATATATTTTTTCAATCATTCATTTATTATTGATGTTAATGACATAAATTGATACAATATCAATTGCACATTCAAAATTGCACAAGATAAAAGATACAAAACAATTACATTAATAAATACTATATGAATATCGTCTATATAAAAATATGTTTGATTATCTTTTCGTAAACAAAGCAGCCATATACTTATATTATTAGAAAAAAATAAACCGGCCACTATATTTAATAACAGAAACTGAATGCACTTTCAAATAGCATTTGTAAACCGATCATTCATATTGATAGCATATTTTCAACAGTATGGTACAAAATTCTAAACTAACAAATCCTAAATGTTAGAGCTGAAAGATTTAATTGAAATATATTATTTTAAATTAATATCACAAATTTAATACAAAATTAGACATGAGTATAATTACAAAATTAACTAGATACTTAAAATGTTTATTTTAGTAAAAATGATATATACATTTATATTTTAATAATTATGGAATTAATTAAATATTTAAAAGGTTTGTTTAAGTAAAAAATATATATACATTTATGTTATAAATAAAAACGAAAGTAATTAAATATTTTAAGATGTTTGCTTTAATGAAAAATATAATATATATTTATATTGTAAGAAAAAGATATGAAAAGACTTTACTCATATGTAATTCAGAGAAAATATAGGAATATCTATTTGATTTTTTAGAATTAGTTAACATAATTCAAATATGTATACAAAAATTCATTAATTTTCTAATGGATGGTCCAACTTTAAAAAATCAAACATGAAATGAAGTTGTGATTTCTATTTTAATAGAATATATTGAAATATATTATTTTAAATTAATATCACTAATTTAATACAAAATTGTACTTGAGTTTAATTACAAAATTAATTAGATACTTAAAATATTTATTTAAGTAAAAATGAAATAAACGTTTATATTTTAATAATTATGAAATTAATTAAATATTTAAAAGTTTTGTTTAAGTAAAAAACGAAATATACATTTATATTACAAATAAAAAAGAAAGTAATTAAATATTTTAAAATGTTTGCTTTAATGAAAAATATAATATATATTTGTATTGTAAGAAAAAAATATGAAAAGATTTTACTCATATGTAATTCAGAGAAAATATATGAATATTTATTTGATTTTTTTGGAATTAGTTAATATAATTTAAATATGTATACAAAAATTCATTTAAGTAATTTTCTAATGGATTGTCCAACTTTAAAAAATCACACATGAAATGAGGTTGTGACTTCTATTTTAATAGAGTAGATGCAACTTAAATAGATTAAATAAAGTTAAATTAAAATGTTAATAACCATTAAAACAATTGATATAATTTGTTATTATATATTAGACGAGTATTACTGGTACAACTGGTACAACTTTGACATTTCTGAAATTGATAAAATCTATTTGGTACTCCATATGAGAAAAACAATCAAATATCCTAATTGGAAGTTTCTATTAATTTATTTGAAGTTTTGGAATTTGTTTTTAGAAATTATTACACAACTCCATAAGTTTACATGATTTACCTTATACTTGTAAGGTTTGTTAACTTGTTTGTCCACTTAATTTTTGGAAAACATGCATGAAATGTAGTTTTACAAAATTGATGATGTTATTGTAACCGAGTAAAGTCATGTAAACATAAATAAGTGATACAGCTAAGGTAACTGTATTTATTATGTGGTACAACTCATATTTTTTTATTTTACTGCCAATGTACAACTATGCACAAACTGATACAACTAAAAAACTGGTACAACTATGTACAAACGGTATAACTATAAAACATGTACAACTACTTGTTATTTTATTTAGTATTTTTTAAAATGTGCATCACGTTTAAATATGTATCATATTTTAAACATTGTGGTTGCACACTAATGTCGAGTAGTTGTACTAGTTGTACCATTCATATATATCATCATCACTTGTAATTATTTGTATATGCAAATATTTTTTTAAGTCAAAAATGTTGTAATATACTGAATGGACCTTGTTAATTTGAAAACATAAGAATAAAAAGCTATTTAAAATCATATATAAAAATACAACAAAACATTGATTTGTCATCTCTACATATCAAAAAATGCAAGTTGCTTCGTGGTATTTTTGTATATGTGTTTACAATTGGTCTATCTCTTATCTTATTTTTATGTTCAGAATACATTCTATTTTTTATACATTCTCTTTTCTCGCATCATTCATAGGCTGAAAAAAACACAAAATATAACCATATTAGTTGCAGAGTTGGACAAGTTATACGTGTTTCAGCTTTACTAATTATACAAGTTATACTCGTTTCGGTTGTATTATAGGGTATTACAAAACATATCTGAACCTCCTATAACTTTTTCTGGCTTTGCACCTGCTTTCTTCGGCTTCAAGATCAAAATGAATGAAGATGAATTTTTTTCCTAAATAGTACAACAAATAAAAAAAAGCATTATCCAAATTAAATATTATAGAAAACAAACTATTAACATATTTTGACACATCTAGGCGGGAGGAATAGACCAACATTTTCACAGGTTCTGCATCATCATCTTCTATAGCATCATTAATACGTTGAAAACAAAAACCAAATATCACCATATTAATTGTAAAGTTGTACTAGTTATACGCGTTCTAGTTGTACTAGTTATACTGGTTATACTCCACCTAGTTATTCTAGTTGTACTGGTTTGAGTTATACTAGTTGTACTAGTTTGAGTTGTACTAGTTGTACAAGTAATACTGTGTTTTTTTTTTTGACGCAAATTTTTCACAATGAAAATGAAATTTGAGATAAGAACAAGAAAACAAGAATATAAATCTAGGTCAAGAACAAGAACAACAAATTTGGATTGTGGGAGATGAAGGAGATTATGTTTTGATTTGGGGAAGTAAGGTTACATATGGGTCGGGTTCTGGGTCAGAAAACATGTCGGATTTTGGATAGGATAATAGTGGCACGAGTTGTAAATAAGTTTCTTCTAAAATATTTTTACACACTAAACCCGTAAGGATGATTTAAGGGTCAGGTAGTGGATTTGTTTCACTGAAGGGTCAGCTTAGACTTAACCCTAAACAAACAATCTCATTGGGTTGATAAATTTTGAGTAAATAAATAACAAAGTCTACTTACAATAGAAGCCCAGAGAGAACATTGGATAGTTTAAGAAACGCAAATTTAGTTTAACAAGGTATGTGGCTGCCCAGATATCAGAGTTATCAAAAAAAAAAAAAAAAAAAAAAAGGATAACTATTAAGAAAAATAATAACTTGAGAGAGCTGAATGTTATTTTTTAATGGAATGTTATTTAAGTAGGACATTTTCATTTTGACAATATATGCTAATCGTCGATTTTTCTGCTGAGAAAAGTTGTATCAATCAAAAACCTGAACAAATCATTAAAACGTTTTTGAAAAAATAGAAAGGCAATTTTAGTTTGACAGTTGCATCAAATTCTCGAGATCGTTCACGCATGGTGCATCATTTACAGATATATTAATTTATTTAAAAATATATATGAACAGAAAATATTTCTTTTTCTTTTTGAAGTGTAAATGAACCAATGGTTGAGGAGGCACAACTATTCGCGGAGACACGGAGCCGTTGGCACCCACCACCTTGGAAAATCTCTTTTCCTCTTCTCTCCTCATCACCACCTAGCCAACAACCACACACCATCTTCTTTACTTTACTGATTATTTAAATTTATCAAACGTAACACTACAAATTTATTTATAGTTTAGTATTTTAATTCCTTTTAATCAGTAATCTCTGTTTCATTTTACTTAAATTTTAGTGCATCCACACAAGTATTTATTTAATAGAATAATAAACATATGAAATTAATGTAATAGTTGAACAAACATGTATCCATATAAATGTTTGTTCGATTTATAAAGTATAACATTTACGATAGATCGACGGTTTTTAATTTTCTATAAATTTGTTGATTGTTCATATTGCACTTGGATATAAAACCAATCAAAATTATATGTTATATAACATATTTGTCAAGCAATATTTTTAACTATACCATTTGATGTATTTATTTATAAATTAAAATAAACTTATTGTATTTATGTTTAATTAGTAAATATATCTTTCCAAAATAAATGTATTTATGTTTTAATAAGATAGATAGATAGATATGTCTCTAAGTATTTTATATGCCAAATAAATTTCACTTTTATGTTCATATTTTAGGAAAATATTTGTTGTGTTCTTATAATTTAAATACATTTGTGTGAATTATATTAATCATTAAGTTATTTAACATATTTTTGAAAAATAAATTTATATGTTTTAGCAAAAATATTTATAGTTTATATTTTGTATGTGAAATAAAATAATAATGTACATGAATATATAAAATTTAAAATTTGTAGTCACATATTATATATATATATATATATTTTTTTTTAATTTATTGTAAAAGTTGGTTAGAGAATAATTCGGTCAGAGGATATATGTAATTTTGGTAAATTTGGTTAGAGAATAATATAATAAAATAAATTAATTGTTGGTTAAGTAATTAAGTTTGGATAGAGAAAAATCAAACAAAATAATTAATTAATTAGTAATTATTAATTCAGTGGCATAAGTTAGTAAATATTATACTCCCTCTGTTTCTTATTGTAAGTAGTTTAAGGAAAATTCTTTTGTTTCAAAATGTAAGTAGTTTCCAAATATCTAGATAACTTTTGCATTTATTAGATATAGTGTAACCAATCAAATAATATCAATTTTTTTTTATAATTGGTTGAACTAATTAATTAAAATTTTTTTTAAGTACCAACTTTCTTAATATTAGTGCTTTTAGTCTAAACTACTTACATTGTGAAACGGAGGAAGTAGTGAAGTAAATGTTATTTTTAAAAGATACTTCAATTTTAGTAATATAGATATACATATATTAGAAAATATTCAAAATTTTATACAATTTATCTTAATTATTTAAAAATAGAATTAAACATAACTAATTCAATTAATGAAAATTCAGTATTATGTAATAGGTAATCAATATCAAACTATATTATTTTTTATAGTAATGAAAATATCACTTATTTTGTAGTAAAAATAATTCTTAAACATCAAACTAACTTAAACAAAGGGAGTAGTAAGTAATCATTTTATTACAAGGAATCTTCAACATGGTGCAAATAAATCTGATCAGGAGTGAATCTTCGTAGAACGACTAAGATGATGCAGTTAGGAGTAGATCCTCATAAGATCGAATCGTCTATGTAATCTTTCTCATGATTGTAATGTCAGGATAAATAAGCTTTATAAAAAAAAATCATTTTCTATTTATAAGGCACTATAACATTTACTTATTATCCAATTAAAATAAAATAAACTCATAGCATGATCCATTGGTTCACTTATATCAATCAATGTGTCTATATATAACTCTTTTTTTTAACGCTGATTTATTAGGATATTACAATTATGATATGAGAAAGATTACATAGACGATTGGACAACCGACAATACTACCTGTCTTATGAGGACTTACGCCTAACTGCATCACCTGAGCCGTCCTATGAAGATAAACGTCTAACCAGATTTACTTGCACCATGTTGAAGATACTTTGTAAGTCTTTCTTCCGTAGTCTGCATAATTATTTAATAAATCGTTTTCTCTGAGACTTGAAACCTGGATTTCCTGTAATCTACAAGAAATTACATAGTATGGGATTCAAACCACAGACCTGGATGTAGAAGCCTTTAAACATTAAGCAATAGACTGCGGTGCTTCGACCTGTCTATATATAACTCTATACAATACATTAGTCTGCTTCGTCTTCCAAAAACATTGCCCTTTGTCCAAGTATCTTTCTCTCTCACATCAAATATCTCCTTCTTGCACCCAAAGCAAATCTTCATCATCATCATCTTCGAAAATCCATGTGAATCTCCCAGATAATAGCAAACCAGGAGAAAAGCAAAAGTAACATTAGTTAATTTAAAAAAAAAACTGAATATCATGAGTTGCAATGGTTGTCGAGTTCTCCGTAAAGGTTGCAGCGAGAACTGCATCCTCCGTCCTTGTGTCCAGTGGATCGAATCCGCCGAAGCTAAGGCCACGCCACCGTCTTCGTCGCTAAATTCTTCGGCCGTGCCGGTTAATGTCCTTCATCTCCGCCGAACCGGAATCTCAATGCCCTGGTAAACTATTTTTTTAATGATTAGACGCCGTCGTTTCTGTTCTTCTTAATCTTAAGGGTATTTTGGTCTTTTACAGCTTTATTCCAGTCTTTGCTTTACGAAGCTTGTGGGAGAACTGTGAATCCGGTGAACGACGCCGTCGGGTTGTTGTCGACGGGGAATTGGAATATTTGTCAAGCGGCGGTTGAGACGGTTCTCCGCGGCGGTTCTTTGAGACATATCCCGGAGCTTCTTACACGTGACGGCGGGTTTCCGTCACCAACTTTCCGACGAGATCTGCATGGAAATGTTGAAGTATTCAGGTGACCGGAAGAACTACCACCACTGTCGTTTCTCGACCTCTAGATCTCCGCCCAAATGGAAACGTTTAGCGTCAGAACAACAACAACGACGACCGCCGTCGGAGCTAGATCTCTCTCTAATCCCTACTTTTCCGATTCAAACGACAGCGTTCAAGGAGGAAACGCGGCGACCGGAAACTCCATCGATGTACTCCGAGGAATCTGTTACAACGACGACGTTTCCAGACAGCACGGCCGGTGAACGTT
The DNA here is from genome assembly GCF_020379485.1 of Brassica napus. NCBI lineage: Eukaryota > Viridiplantae > Streptophyta > Magnoliopsida > Brassicales > Brassicaceae > Brassica > Brassica napus. The sequence goes on along the minus strand of NC_063444.1, from coordinate 21,959,622 downwards.
TCGTACGCGTCGGAGGAGAAACGACGAAGTTGCTCAACCTTTTCACTTGAACGACGCCATTTTGGTTAAAAATGTAATGTCGGTTAACTTTACCACATTTGTGGGTTTAATATTTTTGGAAAATGAGGCCATCCGCGAATTACGTGATTTTTTTCTCTAACCTTAATTATGATAAATTAATTAATTGGGAGAATCTATACTAATAAAATGAAGTTTTTGAGGCTCCATGGAGTGTCCACATCAGCGGACGGCCTATGGAGAATCTATACTAATAAAAGAGAGCTTAAGTATACTAACAGCACATTTTTAACTTATTTCCCACCCTAATATAACTTCAACAATCTATGATCCATCTCTAGGTTATTTAGGGTTTCAGTTTAATCAAGACAAATTCAGATTCAAGTTTAAACAATCATAATCAATAGTTCTAGGTGATCAATCAATGTTCAAATTCCAAACAATACAAATTGATTTTTTTTCAGATTAGGGTTTTGGGAATTTGATTTGATCTTAGATCAAAGGAGTTTAATTTTGAGATTCAAAACCTTCAAAGTTCTGATTTTAATTGATCAATGGATCAAATCTCGAATTTAGGGTTTAGATCGAGCTTATAGAGCTTCGATTTACTCATAGGGGGATTGATCTATTATCCTATGGCTTTCATCTTTTAGAGATTAGGTTTTCAGGGTTTCAATCTTTACAAAACAGCCAAATTCGATTTCATGTTTTCAGAATTCGAATTACCTTTAGGTTTTGAAGATTGTAGAACCGGACCACCAAGAGAACCTCGAGCTGGACGATCGGACGCGAGCTGGAAACGAGCTGGAACGAGCTGGAACGGTCGCGTGCTGGGCTAATGCTGAGAACGCGAGCCAACTGCTACCGGGGACGTTCGTCGGCTTCTATCGATAACGCGCGTCTACGAGCTGGAGCGAAGATCGTCGGGATCGCGAGCGGAGGCTGAGACGGACGCAAGATGCGATTGAGTTTTAGGGTTTGACAGGTTCGTCGGATTAGGGTTAGGGTTTTTGGGGTTTTGTCAATTTGGTTTTAGGCTCAGGGTGTTTAAGAGTTTCGTGCTGATAACGTGTTGTGAAACAATAGATTTTGAGCTGAATGTTTCTGTATTTTATTAATAAATAAGTGTTCCCTTTATATAAGGGTTACAAAAGAGATAAATTGAAATACAAGAATATCATATATTACAAATCATAAACATAAGTAAATTAGGAAAACTAGAAGAATGGAAAGTTCTTGGCCGCCTCTCTCTCATACTCGGCCGACTCTCTCCTCTCTCTCTCTCCTGCGGATGGGCCGGTTTATGGACCGGGACGGTTATAGACATCCATCAATTGATTTATAACATTTATTCAATATAATTTGGTCCCGGTCAAAAACTTTCTACTCCCTCTGTTCCTGAAAGAAGAATAATAGGGATTAGCCCGGGCGTAGGGACCTTTTGAGGCTCCATAGAGCGTCCACATCAGCGAAAAAAACTTCTCCCGAAAGATGACACGTGGCATAAAATATAGTTTTACATTTTAATATTATTAATTTTCGAAAATTATAAACAATATGTAAACATACAGCATAAAAAAAAGAAAAACTACATTAAGCATATGTAAAATTACCATTTTTCACTTAAAAAAAAAGACGGTTTATCTCCATAATGTAACATTACCGTTTTATAAAAAAAAAACAAAAAATATTATATATAATTACGAAAATAATAAATATATGTAAACATACAACATAAAAAATGGAAATACTACATTAAACATATGTAAGATTACCCTTTTACATTTTTATTTTTAAAAAATAATATGTAAACATACAACATAAAAAATGGAAAAACTACATTAAACATATGTAACATTACCATTTTTCACTAAAAAAAAAGACGGCTTATCTCCATAATGTAACATTACTATTTTGTAAAAAAAAAATATTATATATAATTTCGAAAATAATAAATAATATGTAAACATACAACATAAAAAATAAAAACACTACATTAAACATATGTAAGATTACCATTTTATATTTAAAAATAACAAAAATACGTAAACATACAACATAAAAAAAATGGAAAAACTACATTAAACATATGTAAGATTACCATTTTACATTTAAAAATAACAAAAATATGTAAACATACAACATAAAAAAAATGGAAAAACTACATTAAACATATGTAAGATTACCATTTTTCACTAAAAAAACGGCTTATCTCCATAATGTAACATTACCATTTTATAAAAAAAGAAAAAAACATAAATATAACTATTTGACTATTTGTCCAAGTTTCTTCTATTAAACATTCCCGTTTTACATTAAAAATGGAAAAAAACATTAAGATTTAAACATCTATTCCTTACTAATAAAAGAAACCTTTTGAGGCTCCATAGAGCGTCCACATCAGCAAAAAAAACTTCTTCCGAAAGATGACACGTGGCATAAAATATAGTTTTACATTTTAGTATTACTAATTTTTGAAAACATTTATTCCATAGTGTTACAAATATTAACTAATATTTGTAATAAAAGGGAGAATCTATACTAATAAAAGGGAGCTTTTGAGGCTCCGCAGAGCGTCCACATCAGCGGAAAAAACTTCTTCTAAAAGATGACACGTGGCATTAACAAAAAATAAAAATAAAAATACATATAAAGAAAAATAAATAATAAGTAAATATATAATATAAGAAATAGAAATGTTACATTGAACAATAATAAGTAAATATACAATATAAGGAAAATAAATAAAAAGTAAATATACAATATAAGAAATAGAATATTACATTAAACATCTATCATAATTTATCATCTGATATAAAAGTAAGAAAATTAGATTACGTAAATATATAATTAAAAAATGAAAAAAACTAAATTAAAAATCTATCTGAAAAATGTATCTATATTAATAAAATGGAGCTTTTGAGGCTCCATAGAGCGTCCACATCACCGAAAAAAACTTCTTCTAAAAGATTACACGTGTCATTAATAAAAAATAAAAAATAAATATACATATAAAGAAAAAGAAAAATAAATAATAAGTAAATATACAATATAAGAAATAGAAATATTATATTAAAAATAATAAGTAAATATACAATATAGGAAAAAATAAATAAAAAGTAAAGATACAATATAATAAATATAAATATAACATTAAACATCTATTATAATTACATTAAACATCAATCATAATTTATCATTTGATACAATTAAGAAATGAAAAAAAAAACTAAATTAAAAATCTATCTGAAAAATGTATAGTAAAATAAATAATAACTAAATACAATATAAAAAATAGAAATATTATATTATACAATTATCGTAATATTAGAATAAATAAATATAAAATATAAGAAAAACTAAATATTAAGTAAATATAGTATATAATAAATAAAAATTTTACATTAAATATATATCGTAATATTATCATTGATATAAAATCAAAAATTTTTGAATAAATAAATATACAAAATAAAAAAGATAAACAGTAAGTAAATATATAATATTAAAAAAAGGAAAAACTAAATTAAGCATATATCTGAAAAATGTATAGTTCAATAAATAATAAGTAAATATACAACATAAAAATATTAGATTAAACATCTATTATAATATTAAAATAACTAAATATAAAATATACGAACTATACTAATAAAAGGGAGCTTTTAAGGCAGCGTCCACATCAGCGAAAAAAACTTCTTCTAAAAGATGACACGTGACATTAATAAAAAAAACAAAAGTATACATATAAAGAAAAAGAAATAATAATAAATATACAATATAAGAAATAGAAATATTACATTAAACATCTATCATAATTTATCATTTGATATAAAGCAAGAAAAGTAGAATAAGTAAATATACAATTAAGAAATGACTACATGGTTAACATTTGAAAATAAAAATAGTCCCGCGCATAGTACGGATTAACTCCTAGTCTATAGTAATAAAAGGGACCTTTTGTGGCTCCGCAGAGCGTCCACATCAGCGAAAAAAACTTCTCCCGAAAGATGACACGTGGCATAAAATATAGTTTTACATTTTAATATTACTAATTTTCGAAAATTATAAATAATATGTAAACATACAACATAAAAAAATAGAAAAACTACATTAAACATACGTAAAATTACCATTTTTCACTTTAAAAAAAGACAGCTTATCTCCATAATGTAACATTACCGTTTTATAAAAAAAAAACAAAAAACATTATATATAAGTTCGAAAATAATAAATATATGTAAACATACAACATAAAAATAAAAATACTACATTAAACATATGTAAGATTACCATTTTACATTTTTAATTTTAAAAAATAATATGTAAACATACAACATAAAAAATGGAAAAACTACATTAAACATATGTAAGATTACTATTTTTCACTAAAAAAAAGACGGTTTATCTCCATAATGTAACATTACTATTTTGTAAAAAAAAACATTATATATAATTTAAAAAATAATAAATAATATGTAAACATACAACATAAAAAATAGAAATACTACATTAAAAATATGCAAGATTACCATTTTACATTTAAAAATAACAATAATATGTAAACATACAACATAAAAAAAATGGAAAAACTACATTAAACATATGTAAGATTACCATTTTTCACTAAAAAAACGGTTTATCTCCATAATGTAACATTACCATTTTATAAAAAAAGAAAAAAAACATAAATATAACTATTTGACTATTTGTCCATGTTTTTCTATTAAACATTGCCGTTTTACATTAAAAATAGAAAAAAAAATTAAGATTTAAACATCTATTTTAAAATATAAAATATAGATATTAACTAAATATAAAGTATAAGAAAGAGAAATACTCAATATATAGAAAAATAAATAGTAAGTAAATATTATAAATATATAAATATATGAATTATATATACAATAATATGTAAATGCACAATTTTTAAAATATTCTATACTAATAAAAGAGACCTTTTGAGGCTCCATAGAGCGTCCACATCAGCGAAAAAAACTTCTCCCGAAAGATAACACGTGGCATAAAATATAGTTTTACATTTTAATATTTCTAATTTTCGAAAATTATAAATAATATGTAAACATACAGCATAAAAAATAGAAAAACTACATTAAACATATGTAAAATTACCATTTTTTACTTTAAAAAAAAAATGGCTTATCTCCATAATGTAACATTACCGTTTTATAAAAAAAAACATTATATATAATTTTGAAAATAATAAATATATGTAAACATACAACATAAAAAATAGAAATACTACATTAAACATATGTAAGATTACCATTTTACATTTTTAATTTTAAAAAATAATATGTAAACATACAACATAAAAAATAGAAAAACTACAATAAACATATGAAATTCAGATTAAACAGCTGAGGCGAGAGTTAGCTCAATTGCTCGAAGCTGGGAACAGCTTTACCAATGGTGAATTCACGCCTGAAGATCCTCAAGAACAAAAAGGAGATTCAGATTAAACAGCTGAGGCAAGAGTTAGCTCAATTGCTCGAAGCTTGGAACACCCCTAAGATAGAATTCGGGTAAGAACAACTTGAATCTTTGTTTCAATCATGTTGTGTATTGATCACATTGTGAATGTATCCACACTACTTTTGGTTTCACTCATGTTGTTTGTTGATGAGATTGTGAATGTGGTTTTGTTATGTTTCTCTTTCTATCTCTCAGGTGGAAGAGAAGACAGTGGCTGCCTATGAACTCATTGGCATCTACTGCGAACTCATTGTTGTTCTTTAGGTGTTATCGGGTCTCAAAAGTAAGCACAAGTTAGCTTCTTTTTGGTGAACATTATTATAAAGTCTTTGTTTTTTGTTGTGTGTATAATGTGCTGATCCTTGTGATCAATACTTACAGAAACTGCCCCATTGATCTGAAATAAGCGGTTGCGAGCGTATTATTCACTTCCCAGAGGTTATCAGATGTCCCTGAGCTCTCAGAAATCGTTAAGCAATTCACGACCAAGTACGGGAAGGATTTTGCTACGTCTGCTATTGAGCTTCGTCCAGATTCTGGTGTGAGCCGCCTGGTAAGTGGTTGCATCCTATTCCTGGTGTTGATTTTGTCCTAAGAACTGTTCTTGATTATGATCTTGTTTATGTTTCTATATGTGTGAATTCCTTTTGATATACTCACTCTATCTTTTGTTAATGTGAATCTGTCTGTGGTTCTCACTCTTGAAAGCTCATATGTTTTATTTTGGTTCCACTTACTGTGCTTGATCTTACTAGGTATGTGGATATGATTTCAAATCCTGAAGTGGCTTATGTGCTCCGCAAAAGACAGGCACCGGAGGTTATGAACGAGATGAGTGAGGTATGAAATCCAAAAGTTAAACATAACTTATCTGTCAGTCTTACTAACGAATTATTTATAATATTGTAACTAAAAGTTAAACATTTATCATAATATTACCATTAGATATAAAAGTAATAAAATTAGATTAAGCAAATATAAAATATAAGAAACAATAAATAATAAATCCCTTTATAAAAAACAATAAATAATAAGTAAATATACAATATAAAAAATGGAAAAATTACATTAAACATCTATCTAAAAAATGTATAATTTTACAATTTTACTATTTCCAAATATTCTAAGTAAATTTATAATATAAAAATCAATAATAAGTAAATATACAATATAAGAAATAGAAATATTACATTAAACATTTATCGTAATATTATCATTTAATATAAAAGCAAACAAATTAGAATAACTAAATATAGAATATAAGAAAAATAAACAATAAGTAAATATACAATATAAGAAATAGAAAAACTAAATTAAACATCTATCTAAAATTTTTATAATAAAATAAATAATCAGTAAATATACAATATAAAAATATAAATATTACATTAAACATCAATCGTAATATTAGAATAAGTAAATATGCAATATAAAAAAAACAAATAATAAGTAAATATGCAGTAGAAGAAATACAAATATTACGTTCAAAATTTATCTCAATATTGTTATTTAATATAAACGTAAAAATATTAGAATTAATAAATATACAATATAATAAAAAAATAAAAAATAATTAAATGTACAATATAAGAAAAAGAATATTACATTAAATATCTAGCGTAATATTAGTATTCGTAAATATACAATATAGAAGAAATAAATAATAAACAAATATATAATATAAGAAGTAGAAAAAGTATATTAACTATCTATCTGAAAAATGTTAAATTAAATAAATAATAAGAAAATAATACATTAAAAATATATTTTAGTATTACCATTTGATATAAAACAATAAGAATAGTTAGATAATTAACATTTAAAAATTAATATAGTTCTGTGCGTAGCGCGGATAAATCCCTAGTCTATAATATAATAGGAGAGTTGAGTCTTTCCTAAAGCGACACGTCAGTATTTTGCATGTGGTTCGAATCCGGGCTATTGAGATATAAACACCAACACTTATACCACTAAACTAAAGGATATTTTGTACATCGATGGCCGAAACTAATATATATTTATGAAGGTCAGAAACCTTTGATTCTTCAGTTTTCTTTGTGAGCCGGACCTACAAGTGTATTATGAGTTTCATTTTTAAACGAGGTTCATCACGTTATATGAAAAAAACAACAATTATAGTTTTTCCATATTGTAAACTGTCTTCGTTTAACATGAGTTAGGGTTCTTTTCATCATTGTCTTAGACAAGTCTGAGTTACAGAGTTGCGCTGTGTGTCTGTTCGTAATCTATTTTTTCACCGGTGAACTCTTCATCTCCCCATCTTAAATCGCTTGATCTTAAATGTTCCTGATTTGTAGCCTTTCTGTAAACCCTATATATATGATTCTCATCTTTGATGAACTCAATCTGCATCTCCACAAAACTCATTGATTCCTTTTAGCTTTAACGATCTTCTAGAAAATGTCTCTCTGCCTCTCCAGTTCCTCAAACCGGTGTTCCCGGCATCCGTCACTCAACCTTCGAGTCTCTCTGTGTTAGTATTGTAGTAGTCAGAGCATAGCCTCTAACTTCCTCGCTTATGGGATTCCCTGAACTTCAAGAAAGACAATAAGTTTATGGGAATCACGGTTCTCTTCCTTGATGAAAAAGTAAGTTGATCTTCGATTTATCACACTTATTTAATATAATTGTTTTTAATTGATTTTCTGATTCTTTGTTAAATAATATTATTTGCAGATTCCGTGATTCATGGATTTATTCCCGCCAGACGTGCTAATCATTACATGCCATCTTTGAAAGTCGGTTCTATTGTGAAAGTCGATCGTTTTGAGGTTGCTAGGTGCTCAAGCATGTACAAGATAATTGATCATCCATTCCTCATTCGTTTCATCTCACCAACTATTATTGAAAGTCATCACGGGTGCTCCTGAGATCAATCTCCAATCATAATTAGACTGTTTGACAATTTCCAAGTGCTTGCGAACACAAACCTAGAACTTTCAGGTATATTATTATATTGCATCTGGGTTTATAATATGTTCTGTTATCATAACTGATATTTAAACTCGTAGATGTGGTTGGGCAAATCCGTTCTGTCCAAGGCTCTGACCTTAGCAAAGAAACAACTCGAGTCGTTATCCGTCTCCTCATTGATCTGTAAGAAACAATCAACACATAATTCTCTTTATATTATTATCTATATTGTGCTAACATCAATAATCAAAAATATTTCCTACCCAAATTTTGTGGTCGTCTATTTATTTCTCTTACTTATCAAACTAATTTTACACAAACCTTTATTTTACAGCTTAAAATAAAACACAACAACCCAAATAATCAAAACACCAAAAACTAGAATTCCAAAAAAGACGAATCATTAATGATCACCTCTCTTTTTTTGTCTAATCTTAGAAATAAACTTCAAAACAAATATATCAAACCAATCACCTCAACTAAAACTCAACGACACATATATCGAGTCAGCTAAACAAATACAAACTACACGGCCATCTATTTAACAATTTACAAAATTACTTTCGCAACGATACATACATCGAGTCAGCTAAACAAATACAAACTACACGGCCAGCTATTTAACAATTAACAAACTTACTTTCGCAACGAAGAAGACGAAGACGACAACCAAGATCAGTGAAATTACCTAAACAAAAAAAAGCAAAGTAAGTTATGAACTCTGATAAATACAACTAACAATGATTTTTGTTTATATATTACCCATCAAATAAAAGATAAACAAACACAGTCACAACATGAGATACAAGAGACAATCCCGACAGACACAAAGGCGGCAACAACAGCTCCACCCGCCACTTCTCTTGTCTTATAAAAATAGCTTACATGCCCAATGTCAACAGGCTAATGCTATTGTCTTCTTATGAGAAATACATAAATTCGTTTAAAACTCATTAAAGCCCAAATACTCAGAACTGTCACTCATTTTATAGTTATTTCTACAAGTCTTCATGTATTTTTTTTAAAGGTCCGGTAAGAGCAACACGTTTAAAAATAAAATAAAAACATATAACAAACATAATAAGGATAATAAAAATTATTACTTAAAACACACAACTTACACAACTAAACTGGAGAAAAAATATCCAGAAACAAAAGGTACTCTCAACAACTTTAATATAATTTATGTACTCTCAACAGTACAAGAAACAAATTAAAAAGACAAACAAACAATAAGTCTCAGTGACACAGCAAACAACAATACGAACTATATCAATCACATTTCTAACACAGTTTAGTCTTTCATAAGTGGAGAACAATGCATACACAGTTCATCATCACAACTCTAACCATATAACAATAAAAAAACTTGAAAAACAACTCAAAACGCAAAATTCACAACTACAATAACCCTAGCAAAATATTGAGATGAAACAAGAACTCTCTCCACAACCCCGTGCTTGCACAGAGGCAATGCCCCTAGTAATAATAACTCGTCGGTGTACCAGTGTACTCTTTTTTTCTTATTCTTCTTCTCAGTCAAGTGTATTCTTTTTTAGTCAAATTGTCTAAAATTACGAAAAAGTAGTTACCCTAAATTTTAGATTTATTTATTAAAAATCTTAATTGGTAAATCAAATGAGTTTTTTTCTTACAAAAACAAAAATTCAAATATTGATTGGATAGAAAGTAATTTTTGGAGAAACAAAAACAAAAAGATATTTCACAAAACACAAACAATTATCATCTAGTTTATTTATTTATTTATTAGTATCAATATATATATATATATATATATAATCAATCACAGATGAAATCAATATATATGTACATCTAATAATTAAAATTATATATATATATATTGTACACACACCTTCCAAAACAAAAACAATCGGCTAGTCCTTAGCACCCAACATAGCTTGATTGTGTACGGACCAACATGTTACATAGACACACACATAAGACTATAATACACAACTTCATATTTGATAATCATCTTCATTACTCCCTAGGTATATAACCATTAACTCTTACTTGATACTATTTGATTATAGGGTGGTTTTGTCTTTAGCTACATTTTTATTTAATACTTACAACAGCTATTAATATACAATAAAATATGAAAAGTAAATAAGAAAAATTATCTACAAGAAGAACAATATTCCCGAGATAAGATAATTATTACTAGTTTTTTTTTGAAGAAAATAATTATTATTACTAGTTGATAATGTATTATATTTCTTCACTCACTCATGTCGATCTGGAGGTTGCTGTAACACCGTTAAACTTAAACATCCAATCCTCTGTTTATGGCATGTCTCATGTATTCTTTTGATGTGAGATATAGTGGAAAGTCTATAAAGTAATATACGATAAATTAATAAACGTTATAAACTAATAATTTTTTTTTGGCTTCGAATTGGACCGGTTCAAAATATGACACAAATCGATAAAATAATAAGATAATAATTTTTAAAAATTTATGTAAATATATGGTCCCACTAAAATCATAAATTAATAATCTATTTATATATATTTTTTATATAAGTACAAGCTAAACATTATATTGTTGGTTTTATATTCACAATAAATTATCTATATTTTTTAAAAAAATGTAATATATTTTGGCAATATTTAGTAAGATTATATCGAAAACCACATTCGAATTCTATGAAACATAAAAATATACACCAGATAATATGGTAAAACAATATGAAAGTATAATTTCTAAAATTTAATTAATGTATATACAGTAAAATAAACTATTTTCATATTTTATAAATAAAAATAGAAAAAATAAAAATATACTTTTTATAAATTAATAAATAACATAGTCCCAACATTATTAATTTATAGAATTTTTACTGTATATACAATTTATGTCCTATACTTAATACGTTGAGCGTATGAACTGATGAATACATAGTTGATAGTTACAAATACCCTATAGCAGAAAACGATTAGGTACATTACATAAGTACATCATATTAGTATATAATACGAATAGTATAATACAAATGGATTATATAATGCATGTTAAGGGAAAGCTTTTGGTGGAGGAGAGGCGGCTTTTGGACGACGCAAAGAGCCGTTTTTCACTACTTATCTTCGTGGAATCTTCAAAAGCATATCTTCTTTTTCTTCACATTTGGTTCAATAAAAATACTAACAAGGTATGTCTACTGTGTTTTGTGGATGATGGCCTAGAACAATGAAATATACCAATAATATCTTTTCATTTTGGGCAAATCTCCAAAATAACATTTTTCTAAGTTTATATCACAAAAATAGCATTCCAAAACTAAAATGACCAAAATAACACCTTTTTAAGTTTATCCTTTGAAAATTTTAATTTTTTTATTTTTCAAAATTTGAAATTTTATCCCCAAAACCTCATTTCTCAACTCTAAACCCTAAACTCTAAACTCTAAACCCTAAACCCTAAACCCTAAACCCTAAACCCTAAACTCTAAACCCTAAACCCTAAACTCTAAACCCTAAACCCTAAACCCTAAATCATAAACCCCACCATTTAACTCTAAACCCTAAACCCTAAATCCTAAACCCCACCATTTAACTCTAAACCCTAAGTTTGTGACTTTTGATAAAACATTAAGTGTTATTTTTGTGACTTTTGACCTTGAATACTAGTTTGGGAACAAAAACTTGATTTAGTGGTATTTTTGTCTTTTTCTCTTTCATTTTCCGTTAAACAGACCAGTAGTATGTTGGTACATATTATATTTTAGGATTCGTTAATATTAACTTAAATGTCAAACTAATAAAAACATGAAAGATCCAATGATTTTATACGATTACTATTGTTTAATATGATCGTGGATTTTTTGTATAACACTATCACAAACTCATTAAGTTAGACTCTGTCTTAGTAAATAGTAGTCACCCGGTACTAGTTAAACCATTTCCAATTGGATAATGTGGAGAGGTCGTCTCAAGTTCGAATTTAGTAATGAGGAGAAACTGTTAATATACATAAAACATGCATTTGCCTACACTATGAAGTGATTATTGACCTTAGTTGCAACAATTAAACAAATAATTTTCTACATAATTATATGGAAATCAATTACATAACTCATAAACATTTTATTTATAGTACTAAAACTCCATAAAATTATTGCTTATTTCTTATATTTTTAGTTTAGACCCTTAGAAAATATAAAGAATAATATGTTGTAGATCAACGGTGACTATTTTTGTAAGAGTGGACTTTTCAAATTGTATTCCACAAAAATGAAAGATTGTTTGAAAAGAAAATTGAAAATCTTTTACCAAACAAGAGAGGAGTTTTTTTTTTCGAACAGAAGAAGTGATTTGGAGATCTTACGAAGTGAGGCCAGTTTAAAGTATACTTTCGATTTCGACCAACCACCAACTGGCAAACAAATGCTTATGGTCCACGTCACTAAACTCTCACAAGCTTATTTATAAGCGAATGGGCTTTAATTATTTTGAATGGAATGTTCGATTGTTATCACTTATGACAGAAACAGAAACAGCTGCAGCTTCGGTCCCCTTTTCATCCACCTCAATGCAAGCTTTATGGATAACTAGTGGTATTCCGGCGCTCGTATATTTTTTTCTTAAATAAATTTACAATTCATTCTATATTCTTAATAGTAAACAAAATATGTCAAATTTCAGGGAAGTTCCACAAACATGTAAATAAGATTTCGATAGAGAACACTACCACTACAAGAAAACAGGGGGATTCTGATGGCCGAAATCGTTGGAAATTCGTCGGAATAGCCCGATTCCGACGAATTTCCGACGAACCCGTCCGTCGGTATCGTTTCGTCGGAAAAAAAAAATTCGTCGGAATTTCGTCAGTACTTCCGACGACTTTCTGACGAATACCGAGAAACGTCATTCTGACGAACTTCCGACGATATTACGATGCGGACACACGAGACTAGAGTTCATCGGAAAAACTACGTACCGACGGACAACGTTCCTCGGACAATTCCGACGTAGGGTGTTCCTCGGTGTATTCCGACGAACACTGGTCGTCGGAATATACCGACGGACAATGGTCGTCGGAATATACCGACGAACCTAGTTCGTCGGTATATTCCGACGAAATGTGGTTCGTCGGTACATTCCGACGGATATATATCCGTCGGTATATTCCGACGACCCTGTCCGTCGGTATATACCAATTTTAAAAACGAATTGATTTTGCATTTTTATATATTTTTTGAAATTAATAAATTAAAAAAAATCAGAAATTTAAAACTAATAATATTATATAATTTAAATTCATACAAACCGAAATAGGAAAAAAACATTCAAAAAGTTTAAAATTCATACAAACCGAAATAGAAAAAAAAACATTCCGAAAGTTTTAAAAAGCCGAAATAAACTAAGATGAACTCGAAGACATCAAACGATCTAGCTTCTGCATAATCTCGGTGTTGAACTTCTTCTGGGATGCCAACTCAGCAAGGATAGTGGCATTCTCCGAACGGATAGTGGCATTCTCCGAAAGGATAGTGGTGTTCTGCTCCTCCAATGCCCCAATCCGTTCATCTTTGTCATGTAGCTCCTCGAGAATCATGGGATCGGCATACGGAGCTTGCGAAGAAGATGTCGGATACGAAGAAGCACGACGGGCCAACTCAACTAAACGGCATACTTTCCTTTTAGGAACCGCCTACAAAAATATTTAAAGTAAGTAAATAGGGACAAGTAAGTAATCGACATTATAAAAAAAATATATTAATAAAAAAAATTACCTTTTCAACCATCTCATTTATTTGCAATAGAGACAGGTTGGTTGAAGCTCGCGTAGAGTCGCCGTCATCAGAGAGAGGCTGAGATTGAGAAACTATTTCAGCTTCCACCAAATCAACTACACCTTTGATAACGGGGTCCTGAATTTGACCCGTCGTCTTGTTAGTGTGAGCCACCTTAATGAGTTGGAGACGATCAACGGGATTACCGTCATTTGCTTCGATCTAAAAAAACGCCATTATTAGCCAAGAAATATATAAAATATTTATTTAAAAAATATAAAGATAAATAATAATAAAAAACTTACAAGTTCATCCTCCTTAGTAGACATAGAGCAAGCGCCGAGGTTGTGCACATACATACCTTTCCCGCCACGATCGCTCTTCCGGTTCCTGGAGTTCCGGGAAGACGTCTCTGCAGTTTCTTTCTTCTCCCAATGAGCTATCAACTGCTCCCACACCGTCCCGTTGATGAACCGTGGCTTCTTGTTCTTCTGCCAAACTGTCTTCCACGCGTTTATCTGCTTTGTGTAAGAGTCCATGGCCTTTTCGTTGAATTTCTTACGGACTGTTTCCGTAAGATCGGAGTGCCAGTTGAACTCTTGCTACAAAACAAACACAATTTAATAAGTAAATATATTTAAAAAAATGTAAAAAATTTAAAAAAATGAAGAGTTACTATACCGCAAATTGACGAAACCACAACTCTCGTTCGTCGGAAGGGATCACACTCCACTTTGGATATCCAAAACGGAGCATGGAGTACATCATCTGGTTGATGCTCCGGCTAATGCCATTTTTCGACTTGGTGAACCTTTTAAAAAATACAAGTTAGCAAGTTAATTAAAGGAAAAAATATAACGGTACAAATAAAAAAAATACTAACCAAGTGCTATGGCCTCGTCGTGGGTTGGGTTGGAGAAACGGGAGATGCTCTCGACCTGGTTGTTGAACCAATAGATGAACCGGCATGACCCCCGGATCTTGTTGAGCAGCAGCGTGAGGGGCAGAGGGAGCTGGAGCGGGAATATATGCGGGAACCGAGTCATGAGACGATCCCGATGCACGGGAACTGCTCACCGAACTACGTCGAAGACGGGCTGCGGGGCGGGCTTCATCCTCGGCCCTAAAAAAAAAATTAATACATCAAACATATTTTCAAATCATTTCTATTTTTAATGTTTTCATTTATATATTTACAAAATGTTTTATAAACGTTTTAAAAAAAACTATTAAACCTTTTATATATATATATATATATATGTATACAAAATTATAAAAACTTTATAAATATAGAAAAATGTTGTTAAAAATTTATAAATGAAGAAAAATGTTGTTAAATATTTATATTTTATTTAAAAAAACGTTTTATTATACATAGTTTATTAGTGGAAACTTATAAAAATTATAAAAAATTTTAAAATTTTTATTATACATGATTTACATATATATATATATGTATACAAAATTATAAAAAATTTATAAATATAGAAAAATGTTGTTAAATATTTTAAAAAAAATTTAAAAACGTTTTATTATATATATTTCATTACTGGAAACTTGAAAAACGTTTTTAAAAATAAAAAAAAACGTTTTAAAAAATCAAAAACGTTTTTAAAAATAAAAAAACGTTTTTAAAAATCAAAAAATGTTCCAAAAAAAACTAAAACAACAATCCAAACAACAATCCTAACTTATATATACTAAACACTTATTATGTGTTATTTTCATAGTTTTGGCATCTAAATTTATAGATTTTTATGATTGAAACTTTGTAGAAACACATGTCGTCGGTATTTTCCGACGAAATACCGACGACCTTTCCAATTTTCAATGAAACCCATTGTCGTCGCTATGTCGTCGGTATATTGCGAGGGATTTCCGACGGACCAATAAAAAAAAAAAAAAAAACTAATCAGAATCTTCTGAATCTTCATCAAACTCCCCAACCTCGGCTTCCGGCTCTGAATGTACGACAGCATCATGTCCAAACACAGTCAAATTCTCAACGAGTTAAACATTTTCCAAATCTTCAACTGCCTGGGCGTTGCTGGTAGACTCTGGTTGCAATGGTTCATCATCATCAGAAGTTCCATCCACTCGTCCTCTTGGGTTGATTTGCGTTACAGTAACCCATGGATCGTCTCTGTACGTCACCCGAGGGTAACTGATGTAGCACACCTATACATATCAATTATACAAGTATTAGTAAAATATATAACATTAATTAATTATATTGGTAAAAAATTATGAATAGATTGACATACCTGATCAGCTTGCGAACCAAGAATGAAGGGATCATAATATTGAAGTTTCCGCCGCGAATGAACTGATGTAACACCAAACGCATCAATCTTCACTCCTCTATCTGGGGTGGTGTCATACCAATCACAATAGAATACTACACAACGCAATCCAACCATTCCAGGAAATTGGATTTCCAATATTTCTTTTATGTTGCCGTAGTAGACATCGTCACCAGTAGAAGATGAAACACCAGCATCATATGTTGTCTTAGAATGACCTTTCCTTGTGAATGCATATCCTCGCGTACAAAATTTAGGATATGATTTGACCACATAGTTTGGTCCCTGCACAAATTCGCGTATCCAATCATCGAACACAAGACCTCTGGCCAAACCATCATTCACCTATAAATTAAAAACATATATGATTGAAAAGTTAATTAGTTTATATATATTAAATTTAAACTAATCATTTGCATAGGGTAATATGATATATGACTCACATAACTACGAAGCCACGCAGCAAATCCGTTATCTCTAAGTTGTCGAAGCTCATCTTCTGTTGCATGCCTGTGAGTCATACGCAACTCCGCCATATATACACTATATACAAAAATATTATCAATATGAAATAAATTTATTGAATATTAATCTAACAATAAATGAATAAATATTTTTACCTCTCATATTGTAGAACATCTTCACAGTTGGTGAGCAAATATGTTTGCAAATGAGCGTGCTCAGTGTCCGTAAGTCTCCGCTTCGTGAATTTTCCACTAAGTCGTCTTATTTCCTTGAACATGCTTGGGACAGTAACATGATATGTTGCTCTCTCCCCTCTATCATCATGCCGAGCAGGTCTTCGGTGTTTTGTATGCACTTCTGGTGGAAAATAATTTTTAGCAAAGATTGCAGTTTCTTCATTGATCACATGTGCCACTATAGATCCTTCCACCCTGCTTTGATTTTTGACCATCTTCTTCAGATGATGCATATAACGCTCAAAAATATACATCCATCTGTACTGCACAGGACCACCAAGTTCCAATTCTCTTGCGAGATGAATAGCAAGATGTTCCATTACATCAAAGAATGATGGAGGAAATATCTTCTCAAGGTTGCACATGCTGACTGGTGCGTTTGTCTTCAAATTATTAATACCCTCTTCAGTCACTACTCTGCTGCATAAGTCGCGGAAGAAAACACTAATCCCTACATAGATAAAAGACATAATTTTCGTAAGTATTAACTTTTTATAAGCATAATTGTTAAATATAAAAATAAATTAAATTGTAAAAATATAATATACCTGCAATTGCTTCATGAACATTACGTGGCAATAATGCTGAAAAAGCAAACGGAAGGAGGCGCTGCATAATTACATGACAATCATGACTCTTCAAGCAAGTAAACTTTCCTTCGCTTCTATCAATCCTGACGGAAATTTCACTTTATCTGTAATCCAATCAAAGAACTCTTCTTTTCTAGAACCATCTAGCCGATAAATGGGAAAAGGGGCCGTACCGTTCTCATCAACGTGAAGTTCAGAACGATCATAAATATCGACTAAATCCAACCTTGACTTCAAATTATCCTTCGTTTTACCTTGGATGTTAAGGACTGTGTTCATCAGATTATCGAAGAAGTTCTTCTCAATATGCATGACATCTAAATTATGCCGCAATAGATGACTCTCCCAATATGGCAGATCCCAGAAAATACTCTTTTTGTGCCAGTTATGTAGCTCTCCAACCGCATTGACTCGAATGTTTTCATGTCCACCTACATCTGGCGTCCTTTCTGCATCAAAATACCTAAACTGCTTCAACAAATCTTTCCCACTAACTTCCTCAGGTGGACCATCAAACACCTGCTTGTTCTTCGTAAACGAAGTCTTACTCCTGCGGTATGGATGATCAGGTGGTAGAAATCGTCTGTGACAGTCAAACCAACACGTTTTCCTTCCGTTCTTTAGTTGGAAAGCATCTGTGTCATCTTGACAATATGGACATGATAGCTTCCCATGTGTTGTCCATCCAGATAACATACCATATGCTGGAAAGTCACTTATTGTCCACATAAGTACTGCCCGCATCTGAAAGTTTTCTTTGCGCGAAACATCGTATGTCTCAAAACCATGCGCCCATAGTTGTTGCAACTCATATATTAGTGGTTGAAGAAACACATCTAGTGATCTTTTAGGATGATCTGGCCCGGGGACGAGAATTGAGAGAAACAAAAACTCTCGTCGCATGCACAAGCTCGGCCGTAAGTTGTACGGTGTCACAATAACTGGCCATAGAGAATACTGTCTTCCATGCTTTCCAAATGGGCTGAAACCATCAGTAGATAATCCAAGATAAACATTTCTTCTCTCTTCCGCAAAGTCTGGATATGTTGACTGGAAATGTTTCCAAGCCTTTGCATCTGAAGGATGTCTAATCTCACCATTTGTGGAATGCTCTGCATGCCATCTCATTGTTTTTGCTGTGCGCTCACACTGATACAACCTCTTCAATCTTTCCGTCAAAGGCAAATACCACATTCTTTTGAATGGGATCGGAACTCTTCCCCTCGTCTCCTGATAACGAGGTTTCCCACAAAATTTGCATACATTCCGTGTCTCATCCGCTCTCAAGTAGATCATGCAGTTGTCAATACATACATCTATCACTTCATACGGTAGTTGAAGACCTGCAACAAGTTTCTGAACCTCGTAGTATGAACCCGGTGCAAGGTTATCCTCAGGTAGAATACCTTTGACAAAATCAGTAATCGCATCCATACATTCTTCAGCCAAATTATAGTCTGTCTTAATACCCATTAATCTAGTTGCAGATGATAAGACTGAATGACCATCTCTACAATTTTGATACAAAGGTTGTTTTCCTGCATCCAACATGTCAAAAAATCTCCTAGATTCGGGGTTTGGTTCTTCCCCTCTATAATGATCATGTACCATCTGCTCAGTACCTACACCATAATCTATATCCATTCTAGATTCTTCTAACCTAATATCAGGCTGAGGTTCACTAACAGGCTGAGGTTCGCTAGTACTACCATATTCATAACCAGTTTCCCCATGAAGGTACCAAACTTTATAATTACGTGAAAACCCTTTCATATACAAATGAGTCCAAACATCAAATTCTTTTATAACCTTATTATTATTGCAAGAAGAGCAGGGACATCTTAACATACCACTTTTTGCATCCGGTTGCTGTTGAACAAGCCTCATGAATTCTCCAATCCCTTGAACGTATTCTTCCGTAAGCAAATTGGTGTTCGGATCCAAATGAGGTTTATCCATCCACGAACGATAATAAACTTCTGAAGACATGATTTTCACGGAATTGTTATGACTAAAGAGAATGAAGAGAGAATGAAGTGTGAATGAGTTGAATGAGGAGGGGTTGTATTTATGGGAAATTGCTTACGGACCTCCGACGACTTTCCGACGAAATTCCGACGGATGTAAAGCAGTCCGTCGGAATTCCGTCGGTATTGTCCAATCTCAAACGGCTATACAACGGTCATATATATTTGTCGGCAACGGTCACATGGTTCGTCGGAATTCCGTAAGAAAATACCGACGAAATTCCGACGACTTTGCTGTTAATCGGAATGTCGTCGGAAATTCGTCGGAATATACCGACGAACTTCCGACGACTACAACGGTTACATTTTTTATCGGAATGTCGTCGAAAAGTCGTCGGAAATTTCTGACGAACCATGTTTCGTCAGAATTCCGTCGGAAATGGCCGACGGAATTCCGACGACTTATTTTTTTTGGATTTGGTCGGAAATTTGTCAGTATTCCGTCACAATTGTCCGACGACATTGGTGTCCGTCGGAACCTCCGTCGGAATTCGGTGTGTTTTCTTGTAGTGTACCCCCACCAAAAAACTACAAAGCTCGCATTAACAACCAAATGAAAACAAAAAAAAGAGAAAAAAACAAATCGATCTTACAAAAAAAAAGATGTAAATTGTATCACAAAATTAAATGATACAAACTTCTATCACTTATTTGTAAATGATACAAAAGATAGATCCACCAAGATCGTACGTAGTTTGCCAAATATAACTTAATAGATGGTCTCTCTAGGATAACAAAAAAAAGTTAATTACGATATGGTAAGGTTAATACTGGAGTCTAAAGCCATGAACCTGCTGCTGTTTTTAAAATGTGTGGGATTGGTAGTGTTTCGGTTAGGAGTATTGGGTTAAGTTCGGGTATTGATCGGCTGTATTTCATAGTCCCGTTAACAGTGTTGTGTTTTAAGTTTTTTAAAGTGTCATTAATTTGGCTTTGCCAATTGTGGGTGACCCTTTTTGTAGTGGAAAACTATGTTGTTAGTTTTTTGGTCTCTTATGCTCTAGTGGTTTGATAAATAACTTGTCTGTCAAGCAATATGTGAACCTTTAACTTATTTTGTTTCAGCGAATTGATGTATAATATCATATTTCTTTGACTGTTTTGAAGCATTTTACAGTGGATGTGCAAGAGCCTGTTCACATCATCCCATCTGCTAAGCTGATTGTAAACCGGACTGCTTCTGAAGACTATAAGGAAGCTCATGGGATACACCAGTGGCGGAGAGACGACCAAGAGTTGGTTTCCAACATTTATTTGTTCAAATAGCTCACAAAGGTTGATTTGTTTTCTTTCTTTTCTCAATTACAATGCCCTTTATTTTCTGATTGAAATTTTGTGAATGAAATTACAAAAACATACATAAAATATATTTTTGCATTGAACTTTTAAGAAAAAGAATTATATATATAGCCTTCGAAATCATTTTTACTCATATATCCTCTACAACTTCAAAAACCAACTACCAAAAGAAAACCAAACTCCTAAGAAAAGAGTGAGCAAATTTGGTGGAGAAAACGGACAAAAAAACCATCCAAAGTAAAGTAAGCAGCTTGCTGCTGCACTCAGCATGCGATTCAGCATGTGCTCGCAACTTCTGCAACACCGTTTTGTGATATCTCTTCAGCCACTTCTGCTATCACACTGGTTTCCTTAGATTTGTCTTTTGGTGTTGCCTTTTTGTCACTGGCAGTAAAAGATTGCTAAAAGATAAACAATCTCCATCAGATATTTATCTAGATAAGAGCACCACACTATGACTTTTGTTGTTTTTACCTGTCTTTTATACAGCTGGTGTTTCTTTTTCCCGTCTTTGATTATATTTTCACAATTCTCATAGAAGACAAAATCATTGAGTATGCATGTCTTGCTCACATGTTCCTTAAAAAATTTTGATTACTTTGACTCCTTGCTCTATCTTTACCTGCCCATTTCAAAATCCAAAGAAACTAAAATTTAATTTATTTCGCATGACAGAGGGAGAAATTAAGAAAGGAAACCAGAAGACTCTCTGACCTCCTGTGTATCACGGCTATTAGTAACATGCTTGTTCTCATTATTCTCAAGCATAATATGCCTCAAGGAACTATTCGGGATATCTTTAACTAGGCCTGGGCAAAATAACCGGAACCGAAGAACCGAACCGAAATATCCGAAACCGGAACCGGACTAATACCCTCAAATACCCGAACGGTTCCTATATTTTTATATCCGAAATAACCGAACCGAACCGGAACCAAACCGAGAACCGAACGGGTACCCGAATATATAAAAATATTAATTATATATACATATAACATCACTAAATATATATTTTTAATTTAAAATTCTATTAAAAGTATTTGAAAATAGTTGAGGATAACTAAATTATTATAAAGTATCCAAACTACCCGAAAGTATCCGAAACTATCCAGATAGTTTTATCCGAAATATCCAAAGTAATCCTAAATATCCAAATTTTTTTATCTAAATCATCATAATTATTTGATATTTTACCCTAAATAACCGATATTTTATCCAAATTATCCGAACTACCCGAACTATCCGAACCCGAACCGGATCCAAATGAGAACCGAACTTTTTCCGGATATTTTCCGGTTCCCACATTTACTATCCGAACCGAACCGAACCCGAAACTATCCGAACCGAACCGAACCGAAAATAGGTCAAGTACTAAATGGATTCTCTAGCCCCTATCCGAACTACCCAAAACCCAAAATACCCGAACCGAACCGAACCGATACCCGAAATGCCCAGGCCTATCTTTAACGATGTGACACTTAACAGGGAAGCAACCAACCCACTTGTCCTGCTGCCAGCACTCCGCCATCTGGTTCTAATCAACTGGTCATACCATCTCCGCTAAACCAACAAACTGCCCACTTGTGTTTACCTGTTACAAAAAAAAAATCATTTCATTTATTTTCAAATCGGAACCAAATCAAAACAACCAAACTTTTGCCATATTTCACTTACAGAGAAGATGAGAAAAACAGGGCAGGAGGACTTGTCTCCAGCTGCTTCGTTATACGCAGCGTTAAGCTTCTTGTTGCCATTAGAGGTACTGGACCACACGTTATATTTGATGCTTTTGTGAATACACTACAAGAAAACACAAATTTAACGACGGCCAAATAGTCGTTATTTCCTCGTAAAAGAAGAGTTACGAGGAAATGGCGATAAAAGGCGTTTCGTCGTTATACGTTTGTCGTAAGAGAAGATTCGTCGCCATTTCCTCGTCCATTAGCGAGGTTATATTTTCCTCGTAAAGAAGAATTAAGTTTTCCTCGTAAAGACCACGTGGGCTTTTCACGTAACGCGGTCGTTGTGCTTCCTCGTAATAAACTCGAAAAGGATTCGTCGTAAATGACCCGCAAAAACCTCTAAATATATTCTTCGTAATAAAAACGTAAAGAACACGAAAATATTTCGTCGTAATTGAATCGTAAAGTATACGAAATAGAATCCACGTAAAATCCTCGTTAATAGTTCCTCGAGATTTTGTCGTTAATTTTCCTCGTTAATACATCGGGAATTAGCGACGAAATTACTTTGTTTTCTATTTACTGAATTTATAAATAAAAATAAAATAAAAATTATATTTATTTAATTTATTAATAAAATTTTAATTTAAATTAAATCGAATAGAAAATTTTTTTTGGCCGAATCAAAATGAAATTATATAATATATAAATAAGTTTTGAATTTTAAAATACAATAACAAAAAAAAAAACTAATGCTGCATTGCCGCGTCGTAGAATTCCTCGCTCCTTCTCGAGAGATCTGCCTCGTTGACTTGCACGGATGTCTCGCCTGGAATGGGGTTTTGTTGTTTCATGGTCCTGAACATGGCCTCCCATTCCGGATTTGTGGCCGCTATGACGTCCAAGAAGTTCTCGAGACCACTCATACGAGCTGTGAACGACGTTTTTGTCGAGGCCAACTCGTTTTGTGTCGACGTCAGCTGATGTTGTGTCGTCTCCAACACGTCGCGCAGCTGAGAGACTTCATCATCCCGTCTCTGGCCATAAGAGGAAGTCGCTCTCGGAACATCGTTGACGGAACCAATCCCCAACACACGTCCCTTTTTCCTAGGAGCGACCTTAAAAAACAATAAAATATATATTAAAATTTAAATTTTAAAGTAAAATGGAATTAATAAAAAATTTATATAAAATTTACCTCCTCGTAAATTCTATCCACTTCTATTGTGGATAAGACGACGGGTGATCCGTCGGCGGACTCCTGCGCCAGCTGGGTCTCACGCTCGTCAATACGAGCTGCCACATCATTGTAGATCTTCTCAGACTTCTCATCTACAAATCCGCCCGCCTTGTTCTTGTGGGTCCGATCGAAAAGTTCCATAAGAGTCGGTAAACGTCCCAACTCCTTGGCCTAAAAACAGTTAAGAAAGTTTTTATTATATATATATATATATATATATATATAAAAATCAAAAAGTTAAATATTTAAATTACGTACCATTTCCAAACGGACGCGGGCGTGTGGCTTTTGGCCCGTACTATGTTGCATCGCCCTGTGGCCGTGCTCATCTACCGAGTTACGGGAGGCGGAGCAAGACTGGGCGACTCTCATGGCATCAGGATCCCTCCAATAACGGATGAGGCCATCCCACACGTCCGTGGTGATGGTTGAGGGTTTGCCCCGCTCATAGCCCTTCACGATCCAGTCACCCTTCCAGTTGGAGACCGTGTCCAACAAACGTTTCTTCGCCTTGTCGATAAACTCTTTCCGCACCTTCTCAGTGACCCCCATGGACCAATTAAATTTTTGCTGCAAAAAAAAAAATATTAATAATTAGTTTAGAAAAATAAAATTTAAAAAAATATAAATCAGGAATAAATTGTAAAAACTTACAGCGTAAATCTTGAACCACGTCATTCTGATGTAGATCGGAGTGGATTTCCAGTTGGGATGTGCCATGGAGAAGTAACCTTTAATCGTCTCGGTTACTTCTGTTGCAAGGCAGTTATCAACCCCAAACCTGAAAAAAAAAAACAAATTTAAAGTTTTAAATATTTATTAAAGTCACAAATGAATTTAAAAAAATTAATGTAACATACATACCAGAGAGTTCCGTCAGGTCGGTCGGGGTCTATGATCGGTAAGCCTTCTCTGCCTGGCAAACCGAGAATATCCTCAACATTGTACTGAGAGTAAGGACAACTCGGTGGCACCATCAAATCAGCATGAACCTGATTGGCGGGCATCTGAGGAGGCACATGAGGAGCTGGCATCGGATGAGGAGCTATCGGAGGAGGCACATGAGGAACTGATGGCGATGCCGTAGAAGAAGGCGAGACTCTCTGAGAAGATTGAGTCTCGGGGACGGTCTCCTGCTGACCCGAAGAACCGGGAGCTGAAGAAGAACCGGGAAGTGAAGGCGGGTCTAACCGACTACCCGGTGGACCGAACATCTGCGAGTAGTGAGCAGTACGCTGGTGCTTGCGAATAGTCTGCAAAATTTAAATTTCTAAATTAAAGTCAAGAGTAAAAAAAAAAATTATGAACAGTATTAACTACGTAATTAATAAAATTACGAAACCTAAATTTTCTAAACTAATTTCGTAAACTAAATTCCCTAAACTAACCACCTAATCTAAATTCCCTAAACTACTTAGAGAGGAATGAGAGACTTACCATGGTGAGAGGAAATAGAGAGGCTGTAGAGAGGAAATAGAGAGGAAATGAAGAGGGCATGCGGTTTCGCCTATATATAGGATTACGGTTCGTCGAAGATTAATCGCAAAATAACGAGGAAAGACAGAGGCCCGTCTTTCGTTTCGTCGCAAGGCCCACGCAAATTAACGAGGAAATATAGAGGCCCGTGTTTTTTTTTGCGAGGAAATACAGAGGCCCGTCTTTTATTTTACGTCGTTCTTGCGACGATTTTTGTTTTTATCATCGATTTTACGTGCAAATGGCGAGGCTTTTTTTGCTAACCCCTAAAATCTTAAACCCCAAACCTCAAACCCTATCTTTCTTATCTCCAAACCTCAAACCCTATCTTTCTTATATTTCTTATCTTATACTTCATATATTTCTAACCCTTTAACTTCAATATATATATTTTTTTAATTTGAAAGGTTTAATACGTTGAAAAACAATTTTACAATATCTTACGTATCAAATATGAAAGGTTTAATATGTGTTTCCAATATCTTACGTATCTCGTCATATGTGTTTCCAATATCTTTTTTCTCTTTTTTTTTTAAGTTTATATAAAATAGAAAATAATTTTTTTTAGGGTTTGCACATTTGGGGTTTAGGGATTTGGGTTTCATTTTAGTTTAGGGTTTATATTTACCGACGAATTAACGACGAAAAGTAAAATAAAAAAGCGAACCTCGCTCATTCCACGTAAGTTCACGAGGCTCTTACGACGTTTTGGTCTTACGTGGAATAAGCGAGGTCCGCTTTTTTAATTATAAAGCGTCTCTTATTCCACGTAAGTTAACGAGGCTGTTACGACGTTTACTGTTACCGTGGAATATGCGAGGTAATGTATTATAAATCGTCGTAAAATTCCCGTGAGGTAACGTGGAAAGTACGACGACTGTCTCTAAACCCCTAAAACGAAACGCCAAACCCCAAACCACATCTTCTTTATCTTCTACTTCATATATCAAACACTTCTATCCTTTAACCTCAAGCAATTCATTCTAATCCAAACCGAAAATTATAAAAACACAATTCATTTACTTATAATTAATGTCGATATCTTATTTATAAATAAACTCCCATTATCTTTAATTATATATAATAAATCAAACTCATACAAATATCAAATACATTAATCGGATTCATCGACATTCTCGTCATCACTTGAAACATCATCATTTTCATGAAACTCGTCTTCAACAGCTTCCTCCGTGGGATCTTCGGTAAGATCTTCATACTCGTGATTATGCGGATCAATGAGAAGGATGTCATCAATTTCTTGTTCAGGTTCATGAACTTCATTTATTTGTTCTTCTTGCAATGGTGGTTCTTCTCCTATGATGATTCGTCCTCGAGGTGTAACTTTGATCACGGCTAACCAATTTATACCCGACTCTCTCATCCGAGGGTATGGAAGGAAGCTAACTTGGTCTGCTTGTGAAGCTAAGATGAAGGGCTCGAATTTGTTGTACCTCCGGCCACCGTTGACATCTACAACACCGAATTTGTTCAACCGAACACCTCTATTGACGACGGGGTCGAACCATTCACACTTGAAGAGGACGCATTTTAGCTTCAATATCCCTGGGAATTCGACTTCAATAATCTCCGTCAAGATTCCGTAGAAATCTGTTTCTCCTTTCACACAAATTCCATAGTTACTGGTTGCCCGCTGTTTACCATACTCATATGTGTGAAAAGTATAGCCTCGTGTGAAATACATCTGTGATGTGGTGACCTTTACAAGTGGAGATTGAATTACTTCGTGTAACCACTTAGGATAATCTGCATCGTCGTCATAATCAACCTATTTAAAAATAAAAAGAACGTTGAAATACAAATCATTCATGTATGAAAATTTTAAAAGTATTTGATTAATACCTGATTCTTCAACCACTTAACAAAGTGTTGATCTTTTCTTTTGTCTACGTCACTTGTGGATATACCAGGAAATGTTTCTTCGACTTGTGAAACAAACATGCTGTAAAATCACATTTTACATGAATTAATCTCTCTCAATTATATAATGTATACTCAATTTAAGTTACCTTTCAAAATAACGCATCAATGGATCCTCGCAATTGAGTAGAATATAGGTGTGTGCACTATGAGCGTCTTCTTCACTCGACCACCAAACCTGTTTTGATTTCCCACCAAGTCGTCCAATCTGGCTAAAGATTTCTGGAACACCAACAACTGCATATGTGGGCGCAACGCCACCATCATCATATCTTCTTGGAGCTCTTCTTCGGGTACGTACTTTTGACGCAAAGT
Source organism: Brassica napus (assembly GCF_020379485.1). Lineage (NCBI taxonomy): Eukaryota > Viridiplantae > Streptophyta > Magnoliopsida > Brassicales > Brassicaceae > Brassica > Brassica napus. The sequence goes on along the minus strand of NC_063444.1, from coordinate 21,931,844 downwards.
AGTACGATGTGAAGTGAGAAACTTCTTCTGTCAAACTTCCAGCAATTATAGAACCTTCAACTTTGGCGAGGTTCTTTGCTTTTCCCTTCAAATATTTCATGGCTCGCTCGTACTGATACATCCATCCGTAATGTACCGGTCCACGAAGCAATGCCTCATATGGGAGGTGGATAGCTAGATGCTCCATCACGTCAAAAAAGCCTGGAGGAAATATCTTCTCCAAGTTGCACAATAAGATAGGAATGTTCTCCTGAAGCTGTTCTACGACTTCTTCTTTAAGAGTGCGTGTGCTCAAATCCCTGAAAAATGCTCCAATGCCTATTCCAAAAACAATTAAACACATTGTTAGTCAAATACTATTATTGTAAACTAAACCAATTTAATATTATTGTCCTATTGTAAACTACCTGCAAGTGCTTCATGTACGTTTGTTGGAAGTAGCTCCGCAAATGCAAATGGCAGAAGTCGTTGCATAAAGACATGACAATCATGACTCTTCATCCCGGAGAACTTTTGACCCTTTTCAACACATCTTGAAAGATTTGAAACATACCCATCAGGGAACTTCACTTCTGATGCCACCCAATTGAACAAAACCGACTTTTTTTCTGAAGACAATCTAAAAATTGGAACGGAAACTTGGCCATTGCTTTTTATATGTAACTCACTTCTTGAGCAAATATCCGGCAAGTCCAACCTCGATTTTATGTTGTCTTTTGTCTTCCCTGGGACATTCAATATTGTATTCATGATGTTCTCAAAGAAATTCTTCTCTATATGCATCACATCAAGGTTGTGGCGCAGAAGAAGATCCTTCCAATATGGTAACTCCCAAAATATACTCTTCTTGTGCCAGTTGTGATGAACACCGTAAGAATCAGGCATATTACGAGGGACATGCCAATTACCACCCCAACGAACTGTTTCGTTAGCTCCGTAGTAGTCGATTTGCGCTTCAATTTGTTCTCCAGTTAGATATGGAGGAGGAGTGTCTCTCACAACCTTTTTGTGCCTAAACAAATTCTTGTTTCTTCGGTACGGATGGCCAACTGGAAGAAATCGACGGTGACAATCGAACCAACTTGTCTTTCTACCATTCTTCAGTTGAAATGCATCTGTCGTTCCATTACAATATGGACAAGCTAATCTCCCATGTGTAGTCCATCCAGACAACATCCCATAGGTAGGAAAGTCACTTATGGTCCACAAAAGCATAGCTCGCATCGTAAAATTCTTCTTCGTTGAGCAGTCATACGTCCTCACCCCTGTTGACCACAAATCCTTCAACTATTTTATCAGTGGTTGTAGGAAAACATCAAGTGACCTTTTGGATGCTTCGGACCGGGTATTAATATGGTCAAGAATAAAAACTCCCGTTGCATGCACATCTCCGGTGGCAGGTTGTATGGCGTAAGAAAGACTGGCCACAATGAATATTGTCTCCCTGACATTCCAAATGGACTAAATCCATCTGTGCATAATCCGAGGTACACATTCCGGCTATTGCTAGCGAAATTCGGATGTACTTTGTTAAAATGTTTCCAGGCTCTTGCATCTGATGGATGAGTCATCTCACCATCCGTCTGAGTATGCTCGGCATGCCACCTCATCTTTCCAGCAGTCTGCTCCGATTGGTACAATCTTTTCAATCTATCTGTAATTGGTAGGTACCACATCCTTTGGTACGGTACCCTATTACGTCCCCTTCCTTGCGGCTTGAATCGTGGTTTCTTGCAGAATCGACATTCTTCCAACTTCTCATCATCTCCCCAGTAGATCATGCAGTTGTCGATGCAAACATCTATCATCTCCGAAGGCAACCCAAGACTATAAACCAGTTTCTGAATCTCATAATAAGAATCAGCAGACTCATTGTCTTCCGGCAAATACTCTTTAAATAAATCTGCCCATTCGTTCATGCAACTTTCAGGTAGATTGTGATCAGTTTTAATATTCATCATTCTAGCAGCCAATGACAATTTAGAGAGACCTTCTCTACAACCACTGTAAAGTGGTTGATTTGCCGCATCTAACATTTCATAAAACTTTTTTGAATCTATGTTAGGTTCTTCATCTTCATCATCATGAGCTACGAATGCATCAGTTACCATATCATGAACCCTATCATAATCTACCATTGCCTGATCCTCCTGATGGTAACTATGTGCATTATGCAATTGATGATCAACCGGTTCTTCTTGAAAGTTGCTATTACTACTACTAGCTTCATTCTGATCATAACTATAACCTTCTCCATGTTGAAACCAGATATAATAATTTGGCGTGAAACCTCTATTTACTAAATGCTTCCAAACATTTTCACGATTTGCCAACTTTGAATTGTTACATTTTCTACAAGGACAGAATATTTTACCGCTTTCTTGGGCGAGCGGTGTAGAATCTGCTTGATGCATAAAACGCTCCAACCCAGCAAGATATTCTTTCGTCACTCTCCCGTTAGCATCTCTATGCATATACATCCACCTCCGCAACTCGAAAATATTTCCCAAGCCCGACATTTTTTTCACGTTTTTTTTTCTTGTTGGTGTGCTTAAAATTATGTTCAAACCTCCATATTTATAGAAAATTTTCGAATCTGGTAGTTGAATTTTGCTACGAATTTACGACGAAATATTAGGTTGGTGGCAAAAAAAACGTGTTAAGTTGGTCGATTTCTCGTTCTTTCCTCGTAAGTTATTTCCTCGTAAAAATCATGCTAATTTTACGACGAATTTGCGACGAAACACATTTTTCTCGGAAAAACCACGTCAACTTACGACGATTTTACGAGGAAACGCATTACTCGGTATTTTACAAGGCCGTTACGAGGAAACTTTATTTCCTCGCAATTTCATCGTTAAGTCAACGTAATTTCACGAGGATTAGTTTTCATCGTTAAATTTCCTTGCTAAAACTGTGTTTTCTTGTAGTGATATCATCTTCGCTATACGATTTGATCACAAAGAGCTTCGCGTTGCTGTAGGTATTAGAGAAAAAATCTTTCTTGTTGTATTCCTTTGAATCTTTCGCTATACGATTTGATCACAAAGAGTACATGCTACTGTCAGATCGTTCCTGATGCCATAAGATAAAAAAAATCCAAATCATGGACTCAATTTAAAAAAAAAAGTTATTATGGAGAGCGATGATCCGATATTTACCAGGTAGGGATACTGAAGAGTGGTGTTGGTGGTCTTAACCATGACACTGTTTCGGTTAGTCATTGTTACTGTTTCCACCGTACACATCCTGCAAGAAAAACGAAATGGTATTAACCATGACACTGTTTCGGTTAGTCCCACAGATTCCGTAGACAATATATGGACAGTCAAGAGTAGCAAAAACGGAATGACAATTACCTATCCAGTTCCGTAGTCACCACAAAAAGAAAGAAGCTTAGGCGTCACCGATAGCCGTCACACGAAGAGAGAGACGATCTTCAAGATGAGAAATACTCACATATTTATACAGATTACACACCACCTCGGAGATACGAACGACGCATTGAAGACTCATAGTGGGCGATGGAATTAATTGGAATAAACACGAACAACTCCGTCCGTTTTAGTCAGGGAAAGGAAGCTCAGACGTCATGCGTCCCGCCGCATGAAGGGAAAGACTCCCTGCAAATCCTCGATTGTGAAATTAGGGTTAGACGGGGAAGACCATCTTCCCAGGCCGGATACATGGGCAAAATTCATAGCCCAACACGCATTATGCGAAAAAGCCCATAACAATACGCGTTTAAATGAAACGGTGTGTTTCGACATCATGGGACAGGTGGCGAGAAATGCCCCTATCTACCTGATGACGTGGAGGGCTGTGGAATCCTATGTGGCGCAAAGAGGAGAGATCAAAATACTACTTTATAATAATAGATATATAAAAGATAACTGAGACATACAATTCCTCACAAATGATAGGCGAATCAACCATCTCAGTTTAGATCACCTCCCATAGGACTAAACGGTGAAGTTAAGCCCGTTTCCTTCAAAACTTCTAAAGCTTTAAATATAAAAATAACTTATTGGGAATTCTCAAAGCACCCAATTCTGTTGGTAGTTTGGAATATGGTTATCAAGAAATCCTGGTTCGAAGATCATATATTTATATAAAACTGTATAATTTAGGTATTTAACTATTAATTTATAATTTAAATGAGATAATATATTTATCTAAATTTTTAATAATATTATTATTTTATTTTGTTATCAAATTATGTCATATTTACACAGGTTCAACTTTGAATTGTATAAATTTTATGATTATTAACTTATAGACGATTAACTTATATGATTTATACCTGTAGTTTTGGTCTTTGAGGACAACAGTAGAAACTGTGTCGATCAAGCATCTTCTATTACTTCATACCCAATAGATGTATTATGTATATATATCCAATACTGAATAACTAGAAGAAAGGATATGCCTAAGATTTTTTTTTCTCTGACTTCAGGATTACACATTAACTTCAGATTTTTGGATTGTCTCTAAGATAGAGTGTAGGCTTTCTTGAGAGGAACCTTGTCTCGTACGAGAATCCCCTTATTCTTCTACATTCTTCAGTCTTCACCACACGTTTAACACATGATTAGTTTTTCACGTGTCGGTGCATTCTCAACTGAGATGGTATAATGAAATAGAATGAATTGATGGATCACAAAATTCTTTGTAGCTCTGCAAGTTTTCCATAAAGTATTGATAGAAACCAACAAAATCTTTTGAGGTGTTAGACGACATTACAGCGTGTAAGAAAATGAGTTTTGGGACTGTAACTACAATAAAACGTCTACCATGGAAAACAGGGGACTACAGCTATGATCCTGGCGTCATCATCTGGTTTGGTACACGATACATAGCTCATCCCTAAAAGAAGTATTTAGCCACTATTTTGATTTCAATTAAAAAACTCTAGCTCAATGTTGTACAGAAAATGGTTTTTTTTTTTGGGTTTGAATTAATTTTACATTCTATTCATAAAAAAAAAAGTTTACCAATCATAAGTCAAGAGCAACATTATTATTAGACACAAAGCAGTAAAGAAACAACCAACATGGTAAGTGGCTAGCTTTACAAAGCCAATTCCACCAAACCAACAAGAAATAGACAAAACAAACGTACACATTGGTAAATGTTTTCTCCCACCCACCAGCAAATTCAATCAATGTTTTGAAGGATCAAGAACTTGACCCATGAACAAAATCACTCCACTCTGTCTTCTCTCACCGTGAATAGAAATGGATGGTCAGCTATGAAGGGATCGTCGCTCGAACACAGGTACCTTGTGGCGGCAACAGAAACGGCTGCAGATTCAGTACCCTCTTCATCCACCTCAATGAAAGCTTTATGAAGAACGCTTGAGACGTATAGGTTCTCACCGATGGTAGGTGAATCAACCATCTCAGTTAGACCACCTCCACAAGTACTAAAGGGTGAAGTCAACCCCATATATCCTTCAAAACATCTGAAGCTTCAAACTTTGGGATTCTGCAAACACATACTCCTGTTTGGTGGTTTGGTATATGTTTATCAAGAAATCCTGGCTCGGAGCCTATTCTCTCAACCAGAGCAGGTAAACCGTCTTTGTCATAAGGAAGATAAAAGTACATGGAGAATTGACGTTGATCTTCTACGTAAGGAAGGCGCAAAACTTGGAAATCATCGTACTCCATTAGGTATTGGTCATGAAGGGGACCTTCACAGAGGTGCCATTAAGAAGGTGAAAATCCCTGTCTTTTGTCAATTTTGTATCAAATTTTTCTCTCCATGCTCCTTTGAAGTACACTGCATTTGCAAATATGAGTGTGCTTTCGCGGATAGTCTCGGTAAAACCGTGAGAAAGAATCTGCTCTATGAGTCCATTGGTGTGGATTCCCGCCCATGTATTCACCTCGTCAATCACTTCAGCAGGCTTCAAAATACGCATAAAACTTTTGATTATTCCTATATATCAACCATTCAACAGTTCAATGTAATAAACATATGGAGGAAATTGCACTGGTAGTCCTAAAATATCTCACCAAATAAGACGTCTTTTAAGACAAAAGTCCGTACCCAATGGTGAGGCTACTACCAGTGCCGGCCTTGAATATTTACAGACCGGAAGCAAGTTGTAAAGATAAAGGCCCATTCATAAGTAGAAATATTAATTAATCCATCGTTAGTAAATGACATATATATATATATTAAAATTTATGTGTACGAAGAAAATGGTATTGATGTCAACGGAACTCGTCACCTTGCATTCCAAAATAATTACGTTAACCACTAGACTAGCTAAAAAGTTTTGTACGAAATTGGCTGAAAAATAACTTTAAAAAGCGAAGGCCGGAAGCTCAGGGCCGCTACTGGCTACTACATGCACTAACTTCAGTGTAATATTTTAGGTTTTTAGGAATACCCCATTTTTATTATATTTTGTTAATAGATTTTATTTTGAGCAAATTAGCTCAATATCCTAAGAAGAGTGGAATACCATTGAATTGAGGGAAAATGGTAATAATGGGGAAAGAAAATTGGAGGGAAATAGGGTATAGAGTGCAAATAGGAGGGAAACTGTGTGTAGGGAGTACAAATTCCCTTTTATTTTTTATTTTTGCCCCGGACTGAAATAAATCTAAGACCTTTTCCCACTATTGGTGCTACCTCTTTTAGTTTGTGTAACAAATGCAAAAGATTGGCAACTAAAGAGTTACATAGGATCTCTAATCCAAAAGGACCAAAACGTTCAGAATAGATGGAAACGCTGCAACCTCGTGACATTTCAAAACATATTAAAGATTAATGAATTCGAGGTCGGCTCGTTCGGAAGTCAGTTTGTCTGATTCGGTTTTAGGAAATTTAACTTGGTTAGTCGGTTCGGTTTGAAAAATAATAAGATATCCACTAATACTAATTAGATCTGAGTTGTCAAGAACATACCTTGGATGCAAAGTCAACCTCCCTGCACGTAGCCTTGTAGGAGTTCTCCAAAATCACTTTAAAGGAAGGTTTCAAGGAGATGGACTTGTCGATCCATACACCATTAGCCGCTGATAAGCGCAAAGCACTTGTCTCACCTCCATCAGCGAGGGCAACGGATACAATCTCGGACAAGATCCCGTTGAGGTGATCTGTTGACGGTGAGTTGAGGAATGAGAGGATCTGTTCTTTTGAGACGGAACTAGAACCGGCTGCAATGATGCTGAGCAAAACGTTGACTGGGGTTGGTGAGAAGACAAGGTTGTAACCGGCAGCGACGGTAGCTATGACATGCTTTGCTAGTCTTACCACCACGTCGTTTTGCTTCTCCATTGACTTTTTCAAGTCCATGTTCTCTCTTTTTAGTTACTTCATTTTTTTCAGACAAGAGAGAGCATGGAGGGGGGCATTGATTTATGAATAACGAATTATCAACACTCACGATATGATTTTTTATATATTTTCTTATAAAAATAATCTGAGTCGGTTAATATTAAAATGATTTCACGTTTAAAAGTTTGATATTGGTATATTGAACAGTGATTGACTTTCTCGACAAGATTATAAGGCAAAATCTTTTGTTTTAATATATCAAGATTAAATCATTAGTAAAAATAATAAAATATTTTTTATATGAATGGTTTAGAGAACGATGATGAGATTCAAACTGAAGCACTAATCTTGATTTAAATACTTCAAAGGTGACCACGAAAAAAAAGCATCTCTAAAAAAATAGTACTCATGAGGAGGCGTTCAACAGTGTCAACATCAAACATTGTGCTATCTTCATTACGAAGGAATCAATAAATCATCAAGCACGGGTTATCATATGTGAACTGCAATGTCACTAGCTATGAATCTCCTGAGAAGAAATACTGAAACCTGAAAAAAATGTTACTTTTATATCTCCTAGAAATGATTTGAAACGTGATTTGATACATGTTATTTTTACAATCAATTTCACTAAGAAAAAACATGAAATGCTAAAATTGATGACATGACTTATGATAAATATGACAACAATTACATTTAACGTAGATTTATATTTTTGGTAAAATTTTATATATAATATGGTAATAAATCATAAATCATCATTAAAATAAATACGACCAATTCAATCAATTAGCCACTAGACAGATAGGATGTCATAATAGTAAATAAATAGTATTCAAATATGTCATTAAATAATATAATAATATAAATATAAATATAAATATTTAACAAATTTCAAAATATTATTTAAGTATATATTTATAATCATATAATTTTTATTATTAAACAAGAGTTTCCAAATTTTATACAGTCTTTCTAAAAATTATAAATTTTTAATCGTAATATTAAATTTTTTTCTTTTTGATATCTACCAATTTTAGAAATTCTGTTTAGTTTTATATTTTTATAATTATAAAAAATTATAAATATTTTTATTTATACAGGTTAATTTAATATAAAAATAAATGAAAATCTATCTGAAATATAATTTTATATAAATCAAATTATTCATTGGTATAAAATTAATAAAATCTAAAATATTAAGAAAAAAAATATTTTTAAATATAATTTAAATTTAATTTTTTTTTTTTGCTGTACATGGTATAGGAAAACACCTAGTTTTATAACAAAGGAACAGGAAGAAGAAGAGAATATAAGAACAGAGTGATAAATCATTCACTGGTTCTCTTCATGAAGGAACATAAGCTCCTTCTTTGTGGATAATTTGAGAAACACTTAGCGTTTAGTTTCTTGTTGCTCAAGAAATCAACAATAAAATTAACTACTTCAAAGACCCTTCTCAACTCATATATATATATATATATAGTATAAAGAGATAACTTCAAGTTGGAATGGTTTACACGTAATGATGAAGAGACGATGAAGAATATGATCCACCGAAAAGTTTCATTCTTCTATGTTCGCTAATCCAAATGAAACTAGGAAAATACCAAAAGGTAGAAAACTAATCTTGTCAGAGAGCACTCACAAAAGCGAGAGGCATGAAGGGTAGTTAAGTAGCTAACACGAAAACACTCGGACTTAGAGTTGACACAGTTTTCTTATGTTCAAACTTTAAAGATGTAGGGATCCTTATTTAATAATGCAAATAAAAATATTTTCCAACGATATTGAAACTTTGATCGATCACACCGCCAAATAGTGAAATTTAAACTACGAAATACACTTGATTAAAATTAATTTTCTGTCATAACATGTGGAATGCCATAACATAAATCTTGTACTCCTACAGAATTTTCTTACCAGATCTATGTATTTTGTTTGGTAACTGAATTTTTATGATTGAGAACACAGCTAAACCTTTGCTATAAAATGGTGTTTTCTGCTCTATCGCTATGCTGAAACTTGACTAGTTAATGTGATACTTAGAACTAGATGATAACTTGCGCGCATGCGCGGAGTGAGTTTTTATAATAATGTTTGTTTATTAAAAGGTTTTAACATTTTGCAACACTACAATCTTTATCGATTATAAAATGACGAATACAAATGTTGGTCTCTTAAATATATTATCGTTGTTGAAGAGTTAACGTTTTACATCTCATTTTAATTATTTTTAAAACTTCATATGCAAAAAAAAAAATTAAGTTTTGCGGCTGACACAAATCACCAAAACCAAATACGCAACATCGATTGTATAACGACGAAAGGGGATTAGGTTTTCTGCTCTCGATTTGTTTACTATTGACTCTCCATAAGTGAATTCATTTTTTACTTCTATAAAATCGTGCTTTCATTCTCCTCTTTGTTTTATTGATATGAGTTAAGTTTCTTTTTTTAACTTCTTCTATGAATTCAGTGAATTAAATAACTGTCAATTTAAAAAAAAAATGGACATCTCTAAAAATTAGTTTCATTCCAGATACATATCTAAGAATCAAAATTTTGAAAAAAATCACCGGCAAACTATATTAACAGATTAGTGTTCAAATCTAATATATCAAGCTCTTATAGAATATATAAGTGCAGACTCGAAATATAAATGTCTGTCTAGTATATATTCACCAGTAGAGCTGGGAATTTGGGTCATTACCCGCGGGTCCCGCCCCGTTTGACCCGCCGCGGGCCCGGTGCGGGTCGATCGATTTACAAATTTCAGCATGCGGGTGCGGGTGCGGGTTGAGTCGATTTTTAGCGGGGCGGGTGCGGATCAACCAAATTTGAGTCGCGGGTATCCGCCGAACCGCAAAATAAAAAAAATATTATTTTTTCTAATTTTTTTTAAAATAAATAAAAATAAAAATAAAAATATGTAAAAAATATATAAATTAATGAAAATTATATAATTTAAATTATAAATGTATAATATTTATTATAAAAAGTAATTAATTGATAAAAAAATAATTATTTATTAAATTTAATATTATCTGCGGGCCCCACGGGTTACCCGCAATCTTAGCGGGGCGGGTGCGGGTTTACAATTTTTCTTTTGCGGGTTATGCGGGTCGGAATTTTGAGTTTAAAAAATAGAGTCGATCCGCGGGTCGGCGGGTCATGCGGGGCGGGTTGACCCGCGAACCTAGCCCTATTCACCAGCTCGGTCTAAAAATCATATAATTCTAGACCAAAAAAACAAATTACTTATTTCACCAGTTCGGGTAATATTTGAATCTAAACGGGTAATATCAGAACCCAAATGAAGATCCGAAGATAACCAAACATAAGTATACTTAACCCTATATTCAAAATATTTATATTAATGATGCTTATTGCTCAAAATTAGATAATATACATATAATTATGGACAAAATTATTTGCCACTCACTTAAATATATATATCAAGCTCTTGTTTCTTGCATTAACAAAAGTTGCATCTAAAATTTCAAAACAACAGCTAAATTAGTGTCTTTCTATTTTTAAAGTTTTATCTCCAAACCTATTAATAGTTTAATTTAAAAAAAAATAGAAAACCAGTTAAAATATATTTAAATACAAAAAACTTAAAAAATGAATCATATATTTATTTTTTCTTCAAATTTAAATATCCGAACCTGACACAAAATATCCAAACCCGAACATAAAATACCCGAACCCGGCTCGAAGTGTAGAAATATCCGAACGAGTTTTATACTTTTATACTGAAATACCCGATACGAACCCGAACGTGTATCCGAACGCCCACCCCTACGATATATGATCATCATTTGTATCTTGCTTGAACAAAAAAAAAGTTAAACCATTGATCACAAAATTTTCAATGTGGGATTTTTACCATTTTTAGTAATTTATAGTTGTTTTTAAAAATTCAAAATATAACATATAAGAAAAAATCTAAATTTTTTATTATATGCTTAATGTGATTGTTTAATTTTTTTAATAGTATAAAATTAAACAAAAAAGAGAGAGGTTAGAAAAATTGTTATCAAATACTCCCTCCGGATTTGAATATATGATGTTTAAGGTTGTGCACACATATTAAGAGAAATTAAATACTTACTTATATCAAATACTTTTTGGTTTTACTTTTAGTTAGTTTAAAGATTTATTTGAATCCCAATAAAATTCAACCACTTAAATTTTTTACATTTTATTTTAAAAGCAAAATGCATTAATGAAAAGTAGAACATCATACATTTATATACAAGAAAAAAAAACTAAAACATCATATATTCAAATCCGGAGGGGGTATGTATTATTCATAATCATTAATTGTCATATATATGTTAACCATATTAGGTAATTTCGTAGCTTTTATTTAAGGAAGTAAAAAATATTTTTTTGTACACTACTAATTAATTTGATAGTTAGTTTAATAAAAAACATGGTATATGTTTATATGAACCAACTTATTTTTCTAACAATTCTAAGAATCATTCTCGTTATGACACGTGGCTACGAAAATATGTTGTAATGTTCCAGGATTAATATAGAACAAAACTGCGGTTCACCCTAGGGGATAAACCTTTAAATTCAAGTTCACCCTAGGGGATGAACCTTTAAATTCACCCCACCCTTTAGAACCAATCAAACTGACACGTAAGATTATTAATTAAAAAATATTAAATTAAATAAAAAATAGCTAAAAAAATAAAAATGCTAATTTAACGACGCTAACGCTGCTAACGAAACCCTAAACCCTAAATCTTAAATTCAAGTTGCATCTAAAATTTCAAAACAACAACTAAATTAGCGTCTTTCTATTTTTAAATATTTATCGCCAAACCTATTAATAGTTTAATTTTTTTTAAATTAGAAAACCAGTTAAAATATATTTTAAATACAAAAAACTTAAACAATGAATAATTTATTTATTTTTATTCAAAATTTAAATATCTGAACCGACCCAAAATATCCAAACCCGAACATAAAATACCCGAACCCGGCTCAAAATGTAGAAATATCCTAACATAAAATACCCGAACCCGACTCGAAGTGTAGAAATATCCGAACTGCTACTCACTTAAATATATATATCAAACTCTTGTTTTTTGCATTAACAAAAGTTGCATCTAAAATTTCAAAACGACAACTAAATTAGTATCTTTCTATTTTTAAAGTTTTATCTCCAAACCTATTAATAGTTTATTTTTTAAAAAAATAGAAAACCAGTTAAAATATATTTTAAATACAAAAAACTTAAAAAATGAATCATTTATTTATTTTTTTCTTCAAATTTAAATATCCGAACCTGACACAAAATATCCAAACCCGAACATAAAATACCCGAACGCGGCTCGAAGTGTAGAAATATCCGAACGAGTTTTATACTTTTATACTGAAATACCCGATACGAACCCGAACATGTATCCGAACGCCCACCCCTACGATATATGATCATCATTTGTATCTTGCTTGAACAAAAAAAAAGTTAAACCATTGATCACAAAACTTAGGTTCACCCCCAGGATGAACCTTTAAATTCACCTCACCCTTTAGGACCAATCAAACTGACACATAGATTATTAATTAAAAAATATTAAATTAAATAAAAAATAGCTAAAAAAGATAAAAATGATAATTTTAACGACGCTAACGCCGCTAGCGAAACCCTATACCCTAAATCTTAAATTCTAAACCCTATACCCTAAATTCTAAACTCAAATCCAAACCCTATACCCTAAACCCTAATCCTAGACCCTAAACCGAAATTATATACCTTAAACCTAAAAAATAGACTATAAACCTAAACCCTATACCATAAACCCAAGTCTTAGACCCTAAACTCAAACCGTAAACCTTAACCCATACCCTATAGCATCTAAGTTTGGGGTTTGGGCTTAGAATTTACCGTTTAGGTTTTGGGTCTAGGATTTGGGTTTATGGTATAGGTTTTGAGTTTAGGATTTAAGGTTTGGGTTTAGGATTTACGGTTTGGGTTTAGGGTATATAATTTGGGTTTAAGGATTACGGTTTGGGTTTAGGATTTACCGTTTGGGTTTTGGGTCTAGGATTTGGGTTTAGGGTATAGGTTTTGAGTTTAGGATTTACGGTTTGGGTTTAGGATTTACCGTTTGGATTTATGGTTAAGGTTTTAGGTTTAGGGTATATAATTTGGGTTTAAGGTTTATGGTTTGGGTTTACGGTCTAGGACTTGGGTTTAGGGTATAGACTTTAGGTTTATAGTCTTGTTTTTGGGTTTAGGGTATATAATTTGGGTTTAGGGGTTTGGGTTTAGGGGTTTGGATTTGAGTTTAGGGTATAGGGTTTGGGTTTAGGGGTTTGGATTTGGGTTTAGAATTTAGGGTATAAGGTTTAGAATTTAAGATTTAGGGTTTATGGTTTAGCTAGAAGCGTTAGCGTCGTTAATTAGCGTTTTTATTTTTTGTAACTATTTTTTATTTAATTTAATGTTTTTAATTATTAATTTATGTGTGACTTTGATTGGTCCTAAAGGTTGCGGTAAATTTAAAGGTTAATATGTAGGGGATAATATTAAAGATCCAAAGAGAGATTCAAGATTTGAAAATCTTGATAAAACATCAAAACCGATAATATTACAGAATGATAAAAAAGTATGGTCGTTTTTTTTTTTTTTTGGTAAAAATGTTTAAAAAAGTATGGTTGTTGAACAGTCTATGAGAATGTTTTGTTTTTAACCTTGAAGATGATTAGAATTAAGATGGAGCAGAAACAGCAACAGCACACGCTGCGTTTCGTACCTATAAAGCTCTTTCCTTGCTTCCCTCTTTTCCGTTTTCACAGCATTTTTCTCTCTCTCGTCTCTTCTCCATGAGTCTTCCTCTTGACCGGTTAAACTTTCGGGATCACCGGTTTAACACTGTGGTGCTCAGATTTCCTACCGAGTAAAAAGTGTACCGGAAGCTTCTCTTTCCCTTGGAGGGTAATGATTCTACATTTCTACTACCATTCAAAACTCATCGCATTAGCTACTGTCTCACTGATCAGCTCTATCTGGATCATAGATTTTACCAGCGAGGTTATGACTTGAGTATGTTGTGATACTAGTTTCACAATCCCATTTCTCGCTTTCGTGCTGCTTTATTCAACCACGTTTACAAAGTCCATCTTCATCCATGTTTACAAAGCTGTGCAGGCTCCTCTTTATCTTTAGGGTTTTGTCAAAACGCACCGTTTTAAAATAAATTGTGATATTTTTTTGTTCTTCTCTAATTCAGTGGACGGCCCAGTAAAGGTAATAATCCAGCGCGGGCGAGCGCACTGAATGATATGTGCGCCTAATCATCTTCTGCTCCTACTTTCCCTTGCCCACATACATATTCTATCGACGAGATCTCTCCTTCCAGCGTTCGGAGAGCGATGTCGAAAGCTCGTGTATACACGGACGTTAACGTGATCCGGCCGAAGGAGTATTGGGATTACGAGTCTCTCAACGTTCAGTGGGGGTAAGATTCCTTCTTTCTGAAAACCCTAAAGATCTCTCCTTTCGATTCGCTTTAGGCTTCTTCTTCATGTTGATTTTGAGATCTTTCTTCTGTAGATGATTTCGATTCCAAGCTTTTTTTTTCCTTAGCTCGTTCTTGATTTTTTGAACTGTTAGAGTAGAGTTGCTTTGTTAGGTATCTCAAGCTTTTGGTTAAAAAGTTTCAAGCTTTTCTTCTTTGTGTGTTGGTATCTCAGGGAGCAAGATGATTACGAGGTTGTCAGGAAGGTGGGGAGAGGCAAATACAGTGAGGTTTTTGAGGGGATTAACATCAACAGCAATGAGAAGTGCGTTATCAAGATTCTCAAGCCTGTCAAGAAGAAGAAGGTGAGTGTGTTGTCTACATGACTGTAATTTACTTTAGTGTTGCAAAAGAGATAAGAGGCTAAACATTATATATATATATAGATAGATTTCATTAGGAAAGGATGTTATTTCTTTTGCCTATCTGAATATGTATGATCATTAAACAGATTAGAAGAGAGATTAAGATACTTCAGAATCTCTGTGGAGGGCCAAATATTGTGAAGCTGTTTGATGTTGTCAGAGATCAACACTCAAAAACACCAAGCTTGATATTTGAGTATGTTAACAGCACCGACTTTAAGCTTCTGTATCCGACTTTGACTGATTATGACATCCGTTACTACATCTACGAGCTCTTGAAGGTATTTTATCTATGTTCTCATCTTTGGAATTAATGGTCAGTGACATTTTTCTATGTCATGCTTCAGGCGTTGGACTACTGCCACTCACAAGGTATAATGCACAGAGATGTCAAGCCACACAATGTCATGATTGACCATGAGCTGCGCAAACTTCGCCTTATTGATTGGGGTCTCGCTGAGTTTTACCATCCTGGAAAAGAGTATAACGTCCGTGTGGCCTCAAGGTATGTTATCTCACTCTTTTTGTTTTGTCTAAACTGGTTAGGTTACAATGTGCAGTTTTTTTTTTTTTTTTTTGTCAGTAACTAAGCTCGTTGAAATGGTGTCTCTTATATCAGATACTTCAAGGGGCCCGAACTTCTAGTGGATTTACAGGACTATGACTATTCCTTGGACATGTGGAGCCTCGGTTGCATGTTTGCTGGGATGGTTAGTACTGCGTACCTTGCAAATTTGCAAAGCTTTCTATCTGATAATTTGATGCGTCTTTGTAATCTTCTCTTATAGATATTCCGCAAGGAACCTTTCTTTTATGGCCATGACAACCAAGATCAGCTCGTCAAAATTGCCAAGGTAATTTAATTGTGTGGCTAAACTTTATCATACTCGTTTCCTTTAGAGGCGATCAAGTTGCTTTTTTCACTTGTAAAGAGTATTTATTTGACTCTTGACGCAGGTCCTTGGAACCGATGAATTGAATGCATATCTGAACAAGTATCAGTTAGAACTTGATGCCCAACTAGAGGCACTTGTTGGGAGGTAAGCAGAAGAAACATATCATTTTATAGTTATAAGAGTAATGATTAGAGAAATGCCAATGGCTAATTCTCTCATTGTTGGGCTATTTCCACAGGCATAGCAGGAAGCCTTGGTCAAAATTCATCAATGCCGACAACCGCCATTTGGTCTCACCTGAGGTAACTTGTTTTCTCTTTATTCCTTAAGAAGCACTTTTGACTTTTGCCACAGTTTCTCCCTAAGCTGTTACTTGTTTTCCTTACTTGTAGGCGATTGATTACCTCGACAAGCTACTGCGGTATGATCATCAAGACAGGTTAACTGCAAAAGAAGCAATGGTACGTATCATAACATTACTTAGAAAACCTGTGTGCTTACATGAATGTGGTCATGAGAATGATATTGATAAATTAGGTTTGAAACTTTTGTGAATTGACAGGCTCACCCTTATTTCGCGCAAGTCAGGGCAGCAGAAAGCAGCAGAACGAGAACTCAGTAGAGACGTTCTCTGAGCATGTGAAAGTGACGTGATGTTTGTTGTTATTGTTTTATTTAAAGAAGTGATGTCACTGCCTAATCCTAAAAGTTTATCAGATATGCCCGAGACTGCTTTCATCTATTTTCAAACTTGTAGAACTATACTGGATTTGAAACCCCCTATCAAGTCAAATTTAAAACATAACAAGTCGATGATTTTATAAGATTTGATTTAATTTCACTTAATCAACAAATAAAAAATACATGAAAGGAAAAATAGCGAAAGGATACAAATTTTGACAATTTAATATCCCAAAAATATTTTGATTTTATTGAATACTTAGCTTTTTCTATGCTAACCTTGTAAATTTAAATATCTCGATTTTTAGGGAGGTTTATTGTATTAGGGGTTTCATCAAATTTTGTTTTTCTTCAAATTTGGATATGGTATTTATAAAAGTTCTAACAAATTCATGGTTATTAGAAAATATGGATTTGATCAATAATTTATATCAAAGAGTATTTTGAATTATTAAAAAAATTGATTTACACTACAAATTCAATAGAAAAGAATACCCTAAAGAGATGGAATTTAGAAAATAAAAAAACAAACACTCGATTAGGGCTTATTGCTAACATGAGAAAAGAGTAGACTAGAGTAGAAGATAAGATAACCTCGTATAGCTCGCAGCTTGTAAATCAACATTAGAATTTCTTGCCTTGATATTTATCTCGACTGTTGGGAATGTCCTAAAATCATTTGTACTTACTCTTGTTAAAGTCGTAGTGTCGAGATTTGACAATCATATAATATTAGGTGGTTATAATGTTTTGCTAAAAACTGCTTATAACTTATGGATTGAGAATTTATTACTAATATTATATGATACTATAGGGTCACACACCTAAGCGAATTGGATTATAAATATTTTAGGGTTTATATTTATGTTATATATATATGATATATAATATACATATAATAAATACATATGTGATATGTACGAAACTTATATATGCATGTAATATGCAATAATGATTGAACGTTGGCTTAGAGTAACTAATACTAATGGGCTTAGTCCATAATTCTAATGTGATTAGAATTAGGTTACATGCACATTAATAGATAAGTTTGTGTCGTTGATGTTTTTGTGTGAGCGACGGAAACAAAAAGAAAACGCCACGGCTAAACCCTAAGGAGACAAAAGAGTTCGTCAAGGTTTTGAGATTTGATCTCAATGACACTAGCATCCCGTATCGATCCAGTTCGTATGCGTGTGTATACCGATAGAGGCACGACGTTTGAAGTGCTTGAAATCTCGATTTGGTTTATTCATCTTTCCACTGCGAATAACCAGGTATATTCGGAACCATAAGATCTAGATTCATTTCAGTATTTGCATGAGATCTAGACAAACTAAATTCATAAGTTAATTTATAAATCGTTATAAACCGGTATGAATTCCAACAGTGGTATTAGAGCCTACTTGTTAAATACTAAAATAGATCTAGTCTATATTTGATATAGATAATTATCGTAATTTTGTTATGAATCGTATTCATGTCGGATATGGATCTCTATTTTAATTTTACAAATCATAATATTAGATTATCAGTAGACGTGTATATGGAATATACGACGGCTAAGTTAACTTGAGTTACAAGAGCGTTTGTGTTCAGAACAAAGCTATTTGATATGATCAGATGAATTATTATCATAGATTAGTTGTAATATCGATTAATAATTTGAACTTCATGTTTCGTCTCTGAATTTGCGGCTCGCAGTTGTAGTTGGTAAGAATATATTATTTACATGTGAACACATGCATTATAGTAATGTTTAGTTGTTGAGTAAATGAATATATTTAGAATATTTACTTCATGCCAACTCGTCATGATCTAAAGTATACTTGATTTAGTTAAATCAAATAATTTTAAATTTAGTTCTAATTTGATTAGAATTAAATAATAAGATTATATAATAAATAATTTTAATTATATTAAAATTAATTTAATTATTTATAATTCAATTAAAATACATATAAGATATGTATTAGTTATATTTATATTTTATATTAGATATAAGTTTTAAATATAAATTAAAATTGAATTAAAATTTGTTCCTCAATTAATTTCAAGTATTTTTTGATGTCTATCCAATTTTATCAACCATCAAGATTCGTTTCGTTGTAAGATGGGCTTGTCAAAGCAAGATGTCTGCAATTACATGAGTGAGGTGGATGGTAACATTTACCATGTGAAACAAGATTGGTTTACTTGACTAGGCTATCAAAACGGTTTTGGGCTTAGAGACATGAGTTGGATAAGACATAAGATGTCATCTAACAACCAAGAATTATATTTGATATAATTAGCAAAGCGTTGCTTACCTAAATAGCTAAACATTCGGGGGTTGAGCCAAAGCTCACTCGGATTTTAGTGAAATATGGATCTTGGATTATTATATTCATTTGAGGAAAATGTTTTGAATATAATAGGAGTCTTCTTAATTGTTAAGATTTCTCTAATTCCTAAACATCATATTAATATTTGTTATTTTTCTATTCCAGAAATGTCAACTTCCCGCTGTTCATTCTCACTGCGATATGTCCTTGAGAAGGACAAATTGAATGGGTCGAACTTCCTTGAATGGTTTCGAAACTTGAGAATTGTTCTCAAACAGGAGAAAAAGGACTATGTTCTAGAAAATGTTCTTCCTGAAAAACCTACAACCAATGTCCAACATGCTGAAAGAAATGCTTATGATAAGCATGTTAGTGATAAGGTCGATGTGTGTTGTCTTATGTTGGCAACCATGAACTCAGATTTGCAGAAGCAATATGAGAACGTGGATTCACCAATTGACATGATCACTAGCCTGAAAGGTATGTTTCGGGAGCAAGCTCGAACTGAGAGATACCAAACGGTTAAGTCTCTCATTGAGTGCAAGCTACCAATAGATGGTCCAGTTAGTCCACATGTCATTAAGATGATGGGTTATATTGATAACTGGATTGTCCTATCAGCCAAGAGTTGACGACTGATCTCATTCTACAGTCATTGCCGTCAAGCTATGATCAGTTTGTTATGAACTACAACATGAACAACTTGACAAAGACTTTGACTGAGTTGCATGGGATGCTTAAAACAGCTGAACCCAACATCAAGAAGGATACCCCAAATGTTCTTATGGTACAAGGGGGTAACAAGTTTAAGAAACAAGGTAAGAACAAAGGAAAGGGTAAGTCAGGCTGGATTGCGAATCCAAGCAAGCCTGACCCTTCTCCTAAGTTTAAGTTGGGTCCTTCTAATGTTGATAAGTGCCATTATTATAATGGCTCTAGACATTGGAAAAGAAACTGTGAGAAATACTTGGAAGATCTGAAAAAGAAGAAGATTTCTGAAACGTCATCTTCATGTATTTATGTTATAAAAGTAAATGTTACTATTTCTAATTCTTGTTCTTTGGTATTTGATGCCGGTTGTGGTGCTCATATTTGTAGAAATATGCAGGGCCTAAACAACAGTAGAATCTTGAAGAAAGGACAAGTGGATCTGCGTGTGGGAAATGGAGCAAGAGTTGCTGCATTAGTTGTAGGAACATTTCATTTGTCTTTGTCTTTATGCATGGTTTTGGAAACTAAGAATTGCTACTATGTACCTGCTATACGCAGAAATATTATTCATTGTTTGAATTTGGAAAGATTTCATTTCGATTAAAGACAAGCGTTGTTTATTTAATCATTGTGATATCTTTTATAGTAGCGGTCCATTAGAGAATGGAATTTATATTCTAGACCAAAGCATGCATGTTTATAACATTAGTACCAAAAGATTCAAGTCTAACGGCACGAATCAAACTTTCCTTTGGCATTATCGTTTGGGCAGAATAAGTTAGAATCACATTTAAAAGCATCATAGTGATGGACTTTTAAGCTCATTTGATTACGAATCACATGAAAAATGTGAATCTTGATTGTTGGGTAAAATGACTAAAGCTCATTTTGCTGGAAACGGTGAAAGAGATAAAAACTTATTAGAACTTATACATACTGATGTATGTGGACCAATGAGTATAAATGTTAGAGGAAAGTATCAGTACTTCATGGTTATGTTTATTTAGAAACATAAGTCTGAATCTTTTGAAAAGTTCAAAGATTTTCAGAATGAAGTACAAAATAAGTTTGACAAGAAAATTAAAGCTCTTCGATCCGATCGAGGTGGAGAATATTTGAGTCAATCGTTTAATGATCATCTGAGAAAATATGGAATTGTTTCACAGCTCACTCCTCCGGGAACATCACAGTTGAATGGTGTATTTGAAAGGAGAAACCGAACTTTATTATATATGGTTCGGTCAATGATGAGTCATGCAGATTTTCCATTACCCCTTTGGGGACACGCTCTAGAAACGTCTGCGTTTACGCTAAGTAGATGTCCATCAAAATCAGTCGAGAAGACACCATATGAGATGTGGAATGGAAAGGTTCCAAATTTGTCTTTTTCTGAAAATTTAGGGTACTGATTCTTATGTCAAACGTATGTTTATTGATAAGCTTGGACCCAAATCTGACGAACACTACTTTATTGGTTGTCTTAAAGAAACCAAGGATTATTACTTTTACAACCCCACCGAGAACAAAGTGTTTGTTGCTCGTAGTGGTGTTTGTTGCTCGTAGTGGTGTTTTCTAGAGAGAGAATTTCTTTCCAAGAAGAACAGTGGGAGTAAAATATAGCTCGAAGGAGTTCGAGAAACACATAAGGTTCTTTTTCAATAAAAGACATGAGAGTAGTTGCACATATTCTTGGAATAAGAATCTATAGAGATAGATTAAATAAGACTATTAGATTATGTTAAGATGTTTATATCGATAAGGTCTTACATAGATTCAAGATGCATGATTCCAAGAAAGGGTTTTTGCCAATGTCTCATGGCATAACTCTTAGCGAGACTCAGTGTTCTTCGACACACGATGAGCGAGAGCGAATGAGTAGAATCCCATATGCTTCTGCTATAGGATCTATCATGTATGTTATGCTTTGTACTCGTCCAGATGTTGAATGTGCTTTGAGCATGACGAGTCGATACCAATCTGATCCAGGTTAAAGTCACTGGATAGCAGTCAAGACTATCCTCAGTATTTGAGAAATACTAAATATAAGTTTTTGGTCTATGAAGGAAGTGATGAGCTTGTTGTAAGTGGTTACAGCGATGCCAGTTTTTCAGACAACAAAGATGATTTCCGATCACAATCTGGTTTCATCTTTTGTCTTATTGGAGGAGCGGTGAGTTGGAAGAGTTCCAAGAAAAGCACCATAGAAGAGTCTCAACAGATACAAATGTTGTTGATCCATTGACCAAGCCTCTTCTATGACCTAAGCATGAGAGTCATGCTGCAGTCGTGGCCAGTAAGTATATTAAGATGTGATCTTGATTTTAGTGGGAGAATTTACGTTTATGATATGATGTTCATATTAACATACATTTGGTTATGTTTTAAAATTAATGAAATTCTTTCATATTTATTTAATTATTGGATAATTAAATAAATGTCCCAAAATAATTTATATTATTTTTATAGGTCATCAAGTATGTAACTTGATCATGAAACCCTATAAGTGAAAGATGTTATAAATTATTGAGGTCCCAAGTCAAGGTTGTTAACGTGGGACATTACTAACCATGAATGGCTAGTATGTGAGGTGATTGATGACTAAGTTTCATGGAGTCATTCAATATGTGGTATTGAAGTCAATCACATAGATATGTGTTAGAGAACACATGATCGGACTGACCCGCTATGAGAACTCTACAAGATTGTTATATGAGTGTCATAAGAGTTTCTCATTATGACTACAGAGTATAGTCCTTAGACTTGAGTTCGTCATGATTCTTTACTTCGGGATTAGTTCACTTTGACCTTGTCAAACGTCAGCCGTAACTGGTGATTATAAAGGCATTGATTAGGTGTTCTATAAAGTTTGTAAGGAACATGGATGGAACAAGATGGGATTTGTCTCTCCCATATAATGGGAGATAAATATCTTTGGGCCTATCGAAGATTTGATACTGAGAAATGCATGGCCCTGCTCAAACGAGATGAATGTCAGTCGTTTGTTTTATCAGTATAAATACGATAAACATGATCTAGCCTAATAAGAATGACACTAGTTCTTGCCTTATGCTGAAATCGAGATATAGAGACAAAGGGATTATGAGAATATATGATTCTAGTACAAGTGGAAGATTGTTGGGAATGTCCTAAAATCATTTGTACTTACTCTTGTTAAAGTCGTAGTGTCGAGGTTTGACAATCATATAATATTAGGTGGTTATAATGTTTTGCTAGAAACCACTTATAACTTATGGATTGAGAATTCATTACTAATATTATATGATCTTATAAGGTCACACCCCTAAGCGAATTGGATTATAAATATTTTAGGGTTTATATTTATGTTATATAATATACATATAATAAATACATATGTGATATGTACGAAACTTAAATATGCATGTAATATGCAATAATGATTGCACGTGGGCTTAGAGTAACTAATACTAATGGGCTTAGTCCATAATTCTAATGTGATTATAATTAGGTCACATGCACATTGATAGATAAGTTTGTGTCGTTGATGTTTTTGTGTGAGTGACGGAAACAAAAAGAAAACGTGATGGCTAAACCTTAAGGAGACAAAAGAGTTTGTCAAGGTTTTGAGATTTGATCTCAACGGCACTAGCACCCCGTATCGATCCAGTTCGTGCGTGTGTGGATACCGATAGAGGCACGACGTTTGAAGTGCTTGAAATCTCGACTTGGTTTATTCATCTTTCCGCTGCGAATAAGCAGGTATATTCGTAACCATAAGATCTAGATTCATTTCAGTATTTGCATGAGATCTAGGCAAACTAAATTCATAGGTTGATTTATAAATCGTTATAAACCGGTATGAATTCCAACATTGACTGCTTCCTTATTATCCTTTACACATTTGAAATCAATTGAGGCCAAAACTCTCAACCCTTAACGAATCTGTCACGTTCAAAGAATTTGTCACGTAAGAGATCGAAACAGGAATACCAGTGGAGTCCGAAGCTTGTGTGACCGGAGTACTTTTACCGCGGCGGAAGCGGAGAAGGCCCTGACAAGTAAAGGCTTACGTCAGTGAACATGGCGGGAAGACAGATTTGGGACTCGGAGAGTGTTGAGGAAGAGGAAAAAAGGTGAATGTGGAGAAGGTCAGAGGAACCTTGGAGAATCTCGAAGTGTGGAAGCTGAAATATTTCTGGCTTCAAGGTTGTATCCTTTGATAAGTGCATGTGTATGTAGGAATTGGTTCATGTTCAGGGAACTTAAGACATTCGTTGATTTATTTGGGTCCATGTTTCCAAGGAGAATGTTGGTTATTAGTTATTGCTAAACCTATTGCACTACACTAATAATTTAAACCTTTTGTATTGAATGTGTCAATAATTCAGCTGGAAAAATGTTATTAGCTAAATGGTTTAGCAATAAACTCAATTAAAGTTCTGTATCACACTTCTCCAGCTCCAACAATATACATGAAGCTCTAAAGGCAGAGCTCGTTGCTGAGAAAACATTAAAACCTGAGAAAACATGACTCAAGAAACATACAAGAGCTCCATTGTTTCCAATTAACTGAACCATAATTCTTAAAAAAGATGATCTTCTAGTGGGAGCACAGGGAGAGAGAGCACATAATAGTTTCACCTTCCCACGCATCTAAAAGCAAAGGCCAAGACGTCAAAACCAGATGACTAGATATGCAACACGTTTGCAAAATATATAACAGATTTGAATACTTATCTGATGAGCTGCTATTCGAGAGTATATCTCTGCAACATCATACAGTAGTTATTTAGTGGGAATGAACTTGCCTGCTGTTATATCTTATCACCACAAGAGCGAGGTAAAAAAACTCGATGTAGTTTTTGGAAGAATCTGTGGAAATAAGATAATATTGACCAAGATTTAGATCTTTCATAAGAAGCTAAAATATTAATATGGCTGAGCAACCAATTCTCCATTGCGTCAATCCAAAGAATGCATCAAAATGGTTTGACAAACTGGTCACTAGATAGGTACACTTAAGGTTCTGATATCAACAACTGAAGGAAGATTTATACAAAAGAAAATCTTGCAAAGGAGTATACACAATAGTTGTATCATGCTTCTTCTCTTTCACAACTCACAAGTAATCTTTGAAGCTAATTTAACATATCCAATTCATTACCACCTTACCCCATCTGTCAAAAGCCTGATGCAACAAAACAGCATATTGAATTTTTAGACGATATGAGAAGCTGGTGAGAAGCTATTGTAGCAGCATATTGAATTTTTCTTTTGTTAAAATTTTATCAAATCCCCCATCAAAACTCTATCAAATCCCCCATCAAAATCTCCATCAAATCTCTAAAACCCACCAAATCCCACCGGATCTAAAACCCTCAGAATTTTACGAAACCCCTAGTACAATAAGCCCCCCCCCCTAGACTTTATGTGCATAGTTAGGGATGTTCGTTTCATTGACGCAGGTTCCTGCGGCTGCGGCTGCGGCTGAGTATGCGGCTACGGGCTGCGTCTGTTCCTTTGGTTGTTGTTCGTTTTGCAGCCGCAGACTCAGCCGCAGCCGCAGACGCAACTTGTTATTCGTTTCGAAGACGCAGGACATTGCCGCAGCCGCAGCCGCAGACGCGGAAAGTAGATTTAGTTATGTTCGTTTGGTTGCCGTAGACGCAATTTTCATTTATTTCATATTTTAATTTTATGAATTTGTAAAATTGTATTTTAAATAAATAAAATGTAGATTTAAATTTGTAAAATTGTAATATTTACATTCATCAAAATATTATATTTAATTAGTAATAAATTTAACAACATTTTTTTATCATAAATCATTTTATCACAAGCATATGTTCATCTATAAAAATATTATTTACATCTTTAAAAATATTATATTTAATTGGTAATAAATTATTAGTCAAATATATAAATATAACAACATTTTTTGTCATAAATAATAATTAAATTAAGACAAAAACTAATATATCAAAATATTTATCACATGGTCTACCTGTTGAGGATCAAGTTGATGTAAAAGAGCTATTAAGAGTGTATGTAAGACTAGCAATTTCATCATAATGTAAACTTAATATCTTTGTGATGAATCTATATGCACTTTCATGTGGCAACAAAAGTTTGAAGCTTTTAGATTTGTCATTAAGAACCGAATACATGTGATAAAAAGGATGAACAAAGTGTACTTTACACGCATGCCTTTATGTAAAAAAACAACATGAGGTCTAGCTTATTTCACTTGTGAATGGAAAGAGTTAAAAGACAAAGAAGGAATCTGAATGTAAGAAAACAGGGGAAAGTCATTGCATGTATTTAGCTCTGTTTCTTCCCAGTGACACCAGCAATAACCTGCAAAAAACCACTTGAAGGATTTAGTTTTGGCTAGACATTACCAAGTACTAAACAATGGGCTGACTAACAAGTCAATCTTATGCCCAATCCTTGCTTTTGAAAGCAATAAAACGTGATAGTACATGAGGGAAAGCATATAAATTTACAGAGACACATAAATGAACAAGTAAAATCACAAGAATAAGAAGCAAAGCGAGGAGAAGCAAAAGCATGGAGATAAGTGTTATGTACAACACACAACAACAAAAATACAGAACTTGGAAACATAAAAAACAAACGAAGAAAATTTGCAAACACAAAGTATATAAGAAGGAGGGGCTTTAACTTGTTTGGAAGCCTCAAGTGAATGTAAGATAGGCCTTACAACAGCAGGCAGAAAGAATCCTACAAACAAGATGAGAAGAGAAACATAACATGTCACACAAGCAAACTCCTCACACACCAAAACTCAAGTTACTTAGACAAATGCAGTCAGTAGAAAGAACCCAGTAGCATATAAATAGGGAAAAGAGGGTACCTTTACTCCTGCCCACCAGTCAACAGTCCAGACAAGCTCTAGCCACAAGGTTTTTGCAAGCACCCAGTTGATTTTACGCCTCTCTTCAAGCACTTCTTTCCAATAGCTGTGACAAAGTACATCAATACAGTATCAGAGGGAACTGATAGTTATGAACAAAAGCATCAGTAAACCATCCCCATCAGACACAAACCCATATCCTAAATGCTTTAGAACAAAGACCATCACTATCAGCTTCTTCTTGTCTTAGTTATGAACTTGGATCTTGGATCCAAAACACACTCCCAAAAACTCATATGAAACACAAAAATAGAGACAAGTGACAGTTACCTCAACTATGCTTGAAACCCAAATCGGAGGAGAAGAGAGAGCTCGTGCTGCGTCAGAGAGGAGAGAGCTCGAGGTCTGCGTCTGAGATGGAGATGAGAGAGCTCGAGGTCTACGTCGAAGATGGAGATGGAGATGAGAGAGCTCGTGGCTGTGTGAGATGGAGATGAGAGAGCTCGAGGTCTGTATCGGAGATGGAGATGAGAGAGCTCGAGGTCTGCCTGAGATGGAGATGGAAAGAGATATCAAGGTTGCGTCAATTTGGAAAACAAGATGCGGCTGCGTCAATCTAGGTTAGGTATTTTTGTAAATACTGAAACATATTAAGGGCAAAATAGTAAATTACGTTATCGGCCGCATAATTTACGTCGCAGCCGCGGGTTTTATCGGCGTCAGCCGCAGGACGCGGCGTTCGGACGCAGCGTCAGACGCAGCGTCAGACGCAGCTTCCTGCGTCAACCAAACGAACACGAATTTTTCAAAACATTGCCGCAGACGCAGGTGGATGCGGCAACCAAACGAACAACACTATTACACAAAATCACAAACTGAAGAAATATGTTCTTATAATTTAGGAAAAATGGAAAACAAATATTGTTCTCAAACGAAAATGGAATTTAGCTATCAACCTCAAAAAGTTAAAGTTTTCATTCCCACAAAAAAAAGGGTCTTAGCAAATTCCTTGCATGAAACTTTAGGCCTTTTGGGAACAACTAAACACAACATTACAAAGTATCCATCCTAAGAAACTCAAATTTATATTTTTTTCATGGTAAGAACAACAAATTTTAAATTTCGAATAGAAATTTAAAAGTAAGCAAAAAGTAAAATATAAGCAAAATATAATCAAACTATAAAGATAAAGTTAGTGTGGTAGAGTGGGAAGTTTAGATGCTCTATTTAGCATTTAGGTTTTCCGTAAGTATGATGGACTATTTGTCATCGCCAACTGGTTATATTTGTTTTTCTTTACCCAATCTCAAATATTAATTCTGAGTAGACATGTCAGAGCCGCAGCGACCGCCTCCTTTACTGTCATGAAATCTCATGAGCCATTCTTTGCATCAACAATATCCACACTGAGAAAATGAAAAAGAAAGATCAAAATAACATGACAACGTGAAAATAGAAGATAACCAGGAAAGATCCGCGCTTCGCGCCGGATTTGATATTTTGGCAAATATATATTCAAGTTTGTTTCTAAATTTATTAGGTTGTATTCATGTTTGATTAGAACCTGTATTTCGCATGATTCTTTTGTGAGTGGTGTAATTGCTAATTTGCAAAACGGAGATTGTATGCATATGATATTGTTTATTTTTGATGTAGGATAGTGGTGTGAGTTTATTGTCTTCACACTACAAGAAAACACATCGAATTCTGACGGAGGTTCCGACGGACACCAATGTCGTCGGACATTTTTGACGGAATACTGATAAATTTCCGACCAAATCCAAAAAAATTAAGTCGTCGGAATTCCGTCGGCCATTTCCGACGGAATTCCGACGAAACATGGTTCGTCAGAATTTTCCGACGACTTTTCGACGACATTCCGATAAAAAATGTAACCGTTGTAGTCGTCGGAAGTTCGTCGGTATATTCCGACGAATTTCCGACGACATTCCGATTAACAGCAAAGTCGTCGGAATGCCGTCGGTATTTTCCGACGGAATTCCGACGAACCATGTGACCGTTGCCGACAAATATATATGACCGTTGTATAGCTGTTTGAGATTGGACAATACCGACGGAATTCCGACGGACTGCTTTACATCTGTCGGAATTTCGTCGGAAAGTCGTCGGAGGTCCGTAAGCAATTTCCTATAAATACAACCCCTCCTCATTCAACTCATTCACACTTCATTATCTCTTCATTCTCTTTAGTCATAACAATTCCGTGAAAATCATGTCTTCAGAAGTTTATTATCGTTCGTGGATGGATAAACCTCATTTGGATCCGAACACCAATTTGCTTATGGAAGAATACGTTCAAGGGATTGGAGAATTCATGAGGCTTGTTCAACAGCAACCGGATGCAAAAAGTGGTATGTTAAGATGTCTCTGCTCTTCTTGCAATAATAATAAGGTTATAAAAGAATTTGATCTTTGGACTCATTTGTATATGAAAGGGTTTTCACGTAATTATAAAGTTTGGTACCTTCATGGGGAAACTGGTTATGAATATGGTAGTACTAGCGAACCTCAGCCTGTTAGTGAACCTCAGCCTGATATTAGGTTAGAAGAATCTAGAATGGATATAGATTATGGTGTAGGTACTGAGCAGATGGTACATGATCATTATAGAGGGGAAGAACCAAACCCCGAATCTAGGAGATTTTTTGACATGTTGGATGCAGGAAAACAACCTTTGTATCAAAATTGTAGAGATGGTCATTCAGTCTTATCATCTGCAACTAGATTAATGGGTATTAAGACAGACTATAATTTGGCTGAAGAATCTATGGATGCGATTACTGATTTTGTCAAAGGTATTCTACCTGAGGATAACCTTGCACCGGGTTCATACTACGAGGTTCAGAAACTTGTTGCAGGTCTTCAACTACCGTATGAAGTGATAGATGTATGTATTGACAACCGCATGATCTACTGGAGAGCGGATGAGACACGGAATGTATGCAAATTTTGTGGGAAACCTCGTTATCAGGAGACGAGGGGAAGAGTTCCGATCCCATTCAAAAGAATGTGGTATTTGCCTTTGACGGAAGGATTGAAGAGGTTGTATCAGTGTGAGCGCACAGCAAAAGCAATGAGATGGCATGCAGAGTATTCCACAAATGGTGAGATTAGACATCCTTCAGATGCAAAGGCTTGGAAACATTTCCAGTCAACATATCCAGAATTTGCGGAAGAGAGAAGAAATGTTTATCTTGGATTATCTACTGATGGTTTCAGCCCATTTGGAAAGCATGGAAGACAATATTCTCTATGGCCAGTTATTGTGACACCGTACAACTTACGGCCGAGCTTGAGCATGCGACGAGAGTTTTTGTTTCTCTCAATTCTCGTCCCCGGGCCAGATCATCCTAAAAGATCACTAGATGTGTTTCTTCAACCACTAATATATGAGTTGCAACAACTATGGGCGTATGGTTTTGAGACATACGATGTTTCGCGCAAAGAAAACTTTCAGATGCGGGCAGTACTTATGTGGACAATAAGTGACTTTCCAGCATATGGTATGTTATCTGGATGGACAACACATGGGAAGCTATCATGTCCATATTGTCAAGATGACACAGATGCTTTCCAACTAAAGAACGGAAGGAAAACGTGTTGGTTTGACTGTCACAGACGATTTCTACCACCTGATCATCCATACCGCAGGAGTAAGACTTCGTTTACGAAGAACAAGCAGGTGTTTGATGGTCCACCTGAGGAAGTTAGTGGGAAAGATTTGTTGAAGCAGTTTAGGTATTTTGATGCAGAAAGGACGCCAGATGTAGGTGGACATGAAAACATTCGAGTCAATGCGGTTGGAGAGCTACATAACTGGCACAAAAAGAGTATTTTCTAGGATCTGCCATATTGGGAGAGTCATCTATTGCGGCATAATTCAGATGTCATGCATATTGAGAAGAACTTCTTCGATAATCTGATGAACACAGTCCTTAACATCCAAGGTAAAACGAAGGATAATTTGAAGTCAAGGTTGGATTTAGTCGATATTTGTGATCGTTCTGAACTTCACGTTGATGAGAACGGTACGGCCCATTTTCCCATTTATCGGCTAGATGGTGCTAGAAAAGAAGAGTTCTTTGATTGGATTACAGATAAAGTGAAATTTCCTGACGGATATGCATCAAATTTGGGGAACTGCGTTGATAGAAGCGAAGGAAAGTTTACTGGCTTGAAGAGTCATGATTGTCATGTAATTATGCAGCGCCTCCTTCCGTTTGCTTTTTCAGCATTATTGCCACGTAATGTTCATGAAGCAATTGCAGGTATATGCGTATCATTGTTTTCATAACATCTCATCTTAACATTATATACTTATACAATCATATTTATATAAGCTTACACTACAAAAAATGTTATTGTGTAAAATCGTGTTATAAAACATTTTTATTGTTAAATCTTTATGCAAATCCTATATATATTATCAAAGATTTGGATTTTGCATTTAGAAACTTGAAATCAACACCCTAAACACTAAGTCGTCGGAATTCCGTCGGAATATACCGACGGAATGTGTCCATCGGAATATACTGACGGACACATTCCGTCGGAATTTCAATTTGCCCGGGAGAACCAAACCGCTTGAAAATTTTCGCGAATTGGCATTTGGTATATTTTAATTATACCGACGGAATACCGACGAACCCGTGTCCGTCGGAATCGTCTGATATAATAACACTCCTCCTTCTTCTTTCTTTGTTATCTCCGCATCTCTCTCTCTAAATTCCTCTCTCCACCGGCGATTCACCGGCGATTCCTCTCTCTACACCGGCGATTCCTCCCTCTACACCGGCGATTCCTCCCCCAAACCCTAAATCATGTAAGAATCATCCCAAACCTTCTTTAATCTCAATTGTTTAGGGTTTTGGATGTTAGATCTCGGATTTTAGGTTGTTTGATTGATAGTTTAGGATATATAAGTTAGGATTGTTGTTTGGATTGTTGTTTTAGTTTTTTTTGGAACATTTTTTGATTTTTAAAAACGTTTTTTGATTTTTAAAAACGTTTTTTGATTTTTTAAAATGTTTTTTTTTTATTTTTAAAAACATTTTTCAAGTTTCCAGTAATGAAATATATATAATAAAACGTTTTTAAAATTTTTTAAAAATATTTAACAACATTTTTCTATATTTATAAATTTTTTATAATTTTGTATACATATATATATATGTAAATCATGTATAATAAAAATTTTAAAATTTTTTATAATTTTTTATAAGTTTCCACTAATAAACTATGTATAATAAAACGTTTTTTTTAAAAAATATAAATATTTAACAACATTTTTCTTCATTTATAAATTTTTAACAACATTTTTCTATATTTATAAATTTTTTATAATTTTGTATACATATATATATATATATATAAAAGGTTTAATAGTTTTTTTTAAAACGTTTATAAAACCTTTTGTAAATATATAAATGAAAACATTAAAAATAGAAATGATTTGAAAATATGTTTGATATATTAATTTTTTTTTTAGGGCCGAGGATGAAGCCCGCCCCGCAGCCCGTCTTCGACGTAGTTCGGTGAGCAGTTCCCGTGCATCGGGATCGTCTCATGACTCGGTTCCCGCATATATTCCCGCTCCAGCTCCCTCTGCCCCTCACGCTGCCCCTCACGCTGCTGCTCAACAGGATCCGGGGGTCATGCCGGTTCATCTATTGGTTCAACAACCAGGTCGAGAGCATCTCCCGTTTTGTCCAACCCAACCCACGACGAGGCCATAGCAATTGGTTAGTATTTTTTTTATTTGTACCGTTATATTTTTTCCTTTAATTAACTTGCTAACTTGTATTTTTTTTAAAGGTTCACCAAGTCGAAAAATGGCATTAGCCGGAGCATCCACCAGATGATGTACTCCATGCTCCGTTTTGGATATCCAAAGTGGAGTGTGATCCCTTCCGACGAACGAGAGTTGTGGTTTCGTCAATTTGCGGTATAGTAACTCTTCATTTTTTTAAAGTTTTTACATTTTTTTAAATATATTTACTTATTAAATTGTGTTTGTTTTGTAGCAAGAGTTCAACTGGCACTCCGATCTTACGGAAACAGTCCGTAAGAAATTCAACGAAAAGGCCATGGACTCTTACACAAAGCAGATAAACGCGTGGAAGACAGTTTGGCAGAAGAACAAGAAGCCACGGTTCATCAACGGGATGGTGTGGGAGCAGTTGATAGCTCATTGGGAGAAGGAAGAAACTGCAGAGACGTCTTCCCGGAACTCCAGGAACCGGAAGAGCGATCGTGGCGGGAAAGGTATGTATGTGCACAACCTCGGCGCTTGCTCTATGTCTACTAAGGAGGATGAACTTGTAAGTTTTTTATTATTATTTATCTTTATATTTTTTAAATAAATATTTTATATATTTCTTGGCTAATAATGGCGGTTTTTTTAGATCGAAGCAAATGACGGTAATCCCGTTGATCGTCTCCAACTCATTAAGGTGGCTCACACTAACAAGACGACGGGTCAAATTCAGGACCCCGTGATCAAAGGTGTAGTTGATTTGGTGGAAGCTGAAATAGTTTCTCAATCTCAGCCTCTCTCTGATGACGGCGACTCTACGGGAGCTTCAACCAACCTGTCTCTATTGCAAATAAATGAGATGGTTGAAAAGGTAATTTTTTTTATTAATATATTTTTTTTATAATGTCGATTACTTACTTGTCCCTATTTACTTACTTTAAATATTTTTGTAGGCGGTTCCTAAAAGGAAAGGAGGCCGTTTAGTTGGGTTGGCCCGTCGTGCTTCTTCGTATCCGGCATCTTCTTCGCAAGCTCCGTATGCCGATCCCATGATTCTCGACGAGCTACATGACAAAGATGAACGGATTGGGGCATTGGAGGAGCAGAACACCACTATCCTTTCGGAGAATGCCACTATCCGTTCGGAGAATGCCACTATCCTTGCTGACTTGGCATCCCAGAAGAAGTTCAACACCGAGATTATGCAGAAGCTAGATCGTTTGATGTCTTCGAGTTCATCTTAGTTTATTTTGGCTTTTTAAAACTTTCGGAATGTTTTTTTTCCAATTTCGGTTTGTATGAATTTTAAACTTTCTGAATGTATTTTTCCTATTTCGGTTTGTATGAATTTAAATTATATAATATTATTAGTTTTAAATTTCTGATTTTTTTAATTTATTAATATCAAAAAATATATAAAAATGCAAAATCAATTCATTTTTAAAATTGGTATATACCGACGGACAGGGTCGTCGGAATATACCGACGGATATATATCCGTCGGAATGTACCGACGAACCACATTTCGTCGGAATATACCGACGAACTAGGTTCGTCGGTATATTCCGACGACCAGTGTTCGTCGGAATACACCGAGGAACACCCTACGTCGGAATTGTCCGAGGAACGTTGTCCGTCAGTACGTAGTTTTTCCGATGAACTCTGGTCTCGTGTGTCCGCATCGTAATATCGTCGGAAGTTCGTCAGAATGACGTTTCTCGGTATTCGTTAGAAAGTTGTCGGAAGTACTGACGAAATTCCGACGAATTTTTTTTTTTTCCGACGAAACGATACCGACGGACGGGTTCGTCAGAAATTCGTCGGAATCGGGCTATTCCGACGAATTTCCGACGATTTCGGCCATCAGAATCCCCATGTTTTCTTGTAGTGTCATACAAACTTAATACGTAAGGTTTATTTTATTTTTTTGACAACACTTTAAATTGGACGTAAAAAAAAAAGAAAAAAAGAAAGACAACACTTTAAATTATAATCCAGTATTTCTATTTGTTAAAAAAGTTTAAATAATTTGGTTTTATTCTAAAACCTTTAGCTAAAGTATTTTTTTAGAGGTGGACAAAAAACCGAACCGAACCGAGTCAAACCGAACCAATTGAACCGATCCGATCCAAACCAAACTAAAGTATATTATCAAAGAATTTGGTTTAAGATTTTCCCAATCCGAACAAACCAAACCGAAACCGATCCGAACAAAACCGAGTTGAACCGAACCGAGAAACCAATGTGTTTTTGTTATTATATGAATTAAACATACTATCATTATACAATATACTAAAATGCTAAAACTAAAGTCATTATTAACTTTATTAACATTATTGGGTTTTTAATTTTCTATTTACTTTAGTTAACTTTGGTTTGATTTGTGTTCTTACAAACCTTTTTGTGGATTTTTAAGATTTTGTTTCAGTTTTATATTAGATTTAATTTACATAGTTTATTTTTAAGAAGCATTATTAATGATATTTTTTAATTTATATTTACTTTAGTTAAAATTTGATTTGATTATGTTCTTATAAACTTTTTGTATTTTTTTAAATGTTTTTATTTCAATTTTATATTGGATTTAGTTTACAAAGTTTATTTTTTTCATATTCGCCAACTCGTGACCATGTGTTTTAAAATATTATTTTTCTTAAAAGAATAAAACTAAAGAACCCGATTAAACCGAACGGAAACACAAACCAAACCGAATACAAACCGAACCGAAACCAATTATGATTTACTTCAGTTGGAAAATTCTAGAACCAAATGAACCAAACCGAACCGATAAAATAACCGAAGTGCCCAACCCTAATTTTTTTGCTCAAATTATGATAACAAACTTCATCATCTGGTTGTAATAGTAACATGTGTTATACCAGTTTTGAAGATTGTACCGGTAGAATGTAACTGTTTCTCTTATACTGCTATAATTGATTAATTTGTCAAACAACATCAAAATTTGGTTATTCTAACTCAGCATAAAGATCTCTTGATGTGTTTCTAACAATTGGCCTATTTTGTTTTGTTTAGGTTATATCCATATTTATCTAAGATTTGTTGAACGACCATGTGCTTTGTTCTATATAACATTATTATATCGTATACGCAAATATTCTCGTCATATGAACCTGTTTTTGATGAAAATAAGCTTGTAAAATCATTTTTAATATAATTGTAAAAGCATGTACCTAAATGATTTCTTCACAAAAAGAGAAAAGATTTAAGCATCGACATTTAAATCTTTCATTACTATTTTATTCATCCAATGTATTTCTATGTATT
Source organism: Brassica napus (assembly GCF_020379485.1). Taxonomy (NCBI): domain Eukaryota; kingdom Viridiplantae; phylum Streptophyta; class Magnoliopsida; order Brassicales; family Brassicaceae; genus Brassica; species Brassica napus. Next base: position 21,896,116 of record NC_063444.1, on the reverse strand, counting down.
ATAGAGCTAAGAAAAAGTTATCACACATCTTATTAAAAATTTAGTATCTAAAAAAAAATTAGTATCTGACATTTCGGTTGTATAGTGAAAGTAAACATCAATTTTCATGTTCACACGAAAATAAATCTGCATCATATATTCTTTTGATAACGATTTTAATGGACATAGGGGAAAAACAGAGCATTGCTCAAAAATGCAAGGTAAAAAGGTAATAATGATAATAAGATGGGTAGTGGTAAAAATGTAAATCCAAGGACTATGACCGGAGACAATAGTGTTGTTCGTTTGGTTGCCGCATCTACCTGCGTCTGCGGCTGCGGCAATGTTTTGAAAAATTCGTGTTCGTTTGGTTGACGCAGGAAGCTGCGTCTGACGCTGCGTCTGACGCTGCGTCCGAACGCCGCGTCCTGCGGCTGACGCCGATAAAACCCGCGGCTGCTACGTAAATTATGCGGCCGATAACGTAATTTACTATTTTGCCCTCAATATGTTTCAGTATTTACAAAAATACCTAACCTAGATTGACGCAGCCGCATCTTGTTTTCCAAATTGACGCAACCTTGCTATCTCTCTCCATCTCCATCTCAGGCAGACCTCGAGCTCTCTCATCTCCATCTCCGATACAGACCTCGAGCTCTCTCATCTCCATCTCACACAGCCACGAGCTCTCTCATCTCCATCTCCATCTTCGACGTAGACCTCGAGCTCTCTCATCTCCATCTCAGACGCAGACCTCGAACTCTCTCCTCTCTGACGCAGCACGAGCTCTCTCTTCTCCTCCGATTTGGGTTTCAAGCATAGTTGAGGTAACTGTCACTTGTCTCTATTTTTGTGTTTCATATGAGTTTTTGGGAGTGTGTTTTGGATCCAAGATCCAAGTTCATAACTAAGACAAGAAGAAGCTGATAGTGATGGTCTTTGTTCTAAAGCATTTAGGATATGGGTTTGTGTCTGATGGGGATGGTTTGCTGATGCTTTTGTTCATAACTATTAGTTCCCTCTGATACTGTATTGATGTACTTTGTCACAGCTATTGGAAAGAAGTGCTTGAAGAGAGGCGTAAAATCAACTGGGTGCTTGCAAAAACCTTGTGGCTAGAGCTTGTCTGGACTGTTGACTGGTGGGCAGGAGTAAAGGTACCCTCTTTTCCCTATTTATATGCTACTGGGTTCTTTCTACTGACTGCATTTGTCTAAGTAACTTGAGTTTTGGTGTGTGAGGAGTTTGCTTGTGTGACATGTTATGTTTCTCTTCTCATCGTTGTTATAAAAAATCTCCTTCAAGGTCATTAAAGGTTTTTGGGACGGCAAGAGTTGATGGTGGAACCATTTTTTTGCTCGAGTGCTTTGAAGTTTTCCTTAATAGTGTGAGGTTGATGTTGATGGAATAATGAATTTTATAGGGACTTTCTTGATGTAAAACTATACATTTTTTTTTTGTTTAATGTGGTATTTCCATTTTTATATAATTTACTACCATTTTAAGATAGATGTAGATTTTAAGATAGATGTTTAAATCTTAATGTACTTTTTCCATTTTTTATTTCTTATATTTTTTATTTACGTAATATCTATATTTATATTTTATATTTTAAAATAGATATTTAAATCTTAATGTACTTTTTCCATTTTTTAAAATTGTGTATTTACTTATATTATATATTTTACATTTTAAGATAGATGTTTAATGTTTAATGAACTTTTTCCATTTAAAAAAAAAATTGTGTATAATATATATAATTCATATATTATATATTTACATTATTTACTTATTATTTATTTTCCTGTATATGTATTTCCATTTCTTGTACTTTTTTATTTACTTAATATCTCTATTTTACATTTTAAGATAGATGTTTAAATTTTAATGTACATTATCCATTTTCTTTAAATTGTATATTTCCATTTGTTATACTTTCTATTTACGTAATATCTATATTTTAAATTTTAAGATATATTTTTAAATCTTAATGTGATTTTCCATTTTTAAATTGCGTATTTACTTATATTATATATTTACTTATTATTTATTTTTCTTTATATTGTGTATTTCTATTTCTTATACTTTCTATTTACTAATAATTTTATATTTTAAGATAGATTTACATTTTAAGATAGATGTTTAAATATTAATGTACTTTTTCCATTTTTTTAAATTGTGTATTTTCTTTTCTTATACTTTTTATTTGCGTAATATCTATATTTTACATTTTAAGATAGAATTTTAAATATTAATATACTTTTTCCATTGTTTTAAAGTTGTGTATTTCTTTTTCTTATACTTTCTATTTACTTAATATCTATATTTTACATTTTAAGATAGATGTTTAATATTTAATGTACTCTTTCCGTATTTTAAAAATTGTGCATTTACTTATTATTGTATATATAATTCATATATTTATAATATTTACTTATTAGTTATTTTTCTGTATATTGAGTATTTCTCTTTCTTATACTTTATATTTAGTTAATATCTATATTTTATATTTTAAGATAGATGTTTAAAGCGTAATATTTTTTTCCATTTTCAATGTAAAACGACAATGTTTAATAGAAGAATTTGGACAAATAGTCAAATAGTTATGTTTATGTTTTTTTTTTCTTTTTTTTATAAAATGGTAATGTTACACTATGGAGATAAACCATTTTTTTAGTGAAAAATGGTAATCTTACATATGTTTAATGTAGTTTTTCCATTTTTTTATGTTGTATGTTTACATATTTTTGTTATTGGTAAATGTAAAATGGTAATCTTACATATGTTTAATGTAGTATTTCCATTTTTTATGTTTTATGTTTACATATTATTTATTATTTTCGAAATTATATATAATGTTTTTTTTTACAAAATAGTAATATTACATTATGGGGATAAGCCATCTTTTTTTAAGTGAAAAATGGTAATCTTATATATGTTTAATGTAGTTTTTCCATTTTTTATGTTGTATGTTTACATATTGTTTTTTAAAAATAAAAATGGTAAATGGTAATCTTACATATGTTTAATGTAGTATTTCCATTTTTTATGTTGTATGTTTACCTATATTTATTATTTTTGAAATTATATATAATGTTTTTTATTTATTTTTTTAAACGGTAATGTTACATTATGGAGATAAGACGTCTTTTTTTAAAGTGAAAAATGGTAATTTTACATATGTTTAATGTAGTTTTTCCATTTTTATGTTGTATGTTTACATATTATTTATAATTTTCAAAAATTAGTAATATTAAAATGTAAAACTATATTTTATGCCACATGTCATCTTTCGGGAGAAGTTATTTTGTTGATGTGGACGCTCTATGGAGCCTCAAAAGGTCATTTTTATTAGTAAGGACTAGGGTTAAATCCGCCCTACGGGCGGGTGAGCAATTAAAGAACAACTAAACATATTTTAAATTTTAGTATATATTTGGATATAGCTTTTTATATATAATTTTTTTTTGTAATCTTTTGTATTAATCTTTAATACTGCAAAAGATTATAATAATAAGATGTTATTTTTACATTGTGGAAAGAGATACAAATGAATATATGATAATGATATATCATTTAACTCACTATTCACTGTTCAAACCCGAAAAGTAATTTTGTTTTGTTACTTTTAATCCCTAAATGGATAATAAACCAAATGATATATTATTAAAAAATATAATTAAACTAAGTGCGGGTTTATAACTTTATTTTTTTTATTAATAATTAAATTTGATTTCTAAATTATCAATATCTAATGAATTCACATAATTTTCGTGTTTGTGAAAATACAATGTTAACCTACTTTGTTTAAAATTAAAATCACACATTTGAAAAATGTTACTGTAACTATCATAATTTCCATAGTCTAAGAATGAAAGGTTAAACTCAATGGAATAACAGTTCATTAGAGCTTAATGGAGAAAATAACATTATATTCATGTTTTACTGATAAATTTTATTAGATAAATTTTCAAATGTGGTAAATTTCTTCACTCGACGATGTGTTTCATTAGGAAAAAACAAATTCTACTTTATTAATCGCAATTTATTTATTAGATTTTATTAATTAAAAAAAAAAATTATGTTTTGATTATGTAATAATTATTGTTGTGTTTTTCTTTCAATTTTCATGTGAATATTTTTAAGATTGAGCTTGATAACCACAAAAACAATATACATGATATTACTTTCGTTTTTATTTCCATTGGTCGGATTTTGATGAAATGTCAAAAATAATATCGTAAATGGATTTTCTTTTTTTCATTCTTATAAATATTTGTTAGTTTTCTGTAGTTTTATATTTTGGATTAGATCATGTAAATTTTTATATAAACTATTATTTGTTAATTATTTTTCACCAAATTCAAGTTATTCAATGTAATTTTTATATAAACTATTAAGTGAAATTTGACTCCCACCTGCCAAAGCACACACACAAAATTACTCTTAACTCTGCTTAACCAATGAATCAATTAACCCCAATAACTTATTCTTCTTTGTTTTTTTAAAAAAGTGAGAAGCTTAGTCAAATCATAATCGCATGGCATAAAAAATCGATACCGCAAGGCTTGCGGCGCAAGCTCCACATACTCGCGGTCTGACAGAAATTGATATAATCAAATAAAAATCTGTGATTCTGAGATGCTCCAACGCGAAGAACCCCTACAAAGTTAGTGGAGTCATTGTTTTTGTTTTCATGAAGTATTCTTTGATGAGGGGCAATGGTGTGAGTTCGCTGTTGCTGGATGAATGGTTTTATAGCCATGTTTTTTAGAGGGAAATAAGCAGTCTCTTCATATAAAAATGTAATTTTATTAGTATAGATTTGGAAATAATAAAAATGTAAAACTATACATTATTTCAGATATTATGTTTAATGTAATATTACCATTTTTTATATTGTATATTTATTTATTCTATTTTTTTGTTTTTTCTGATAATGTATATTTACTTTTTTAATTTCTTGTTAATTTTTTTGGTAAATATAAAACGGTAATATTACATTATGGAGATGGTTTGATTTTTGGCTTATTCCGGTCAAATTCAATATTAGTAGGGATTTGGAAATAATTAAAATACAAATGTATACCTTTTTATATATGAAATGGAAATATTACATTATGGAAGATGGTTTGAACAGTAAGAAATAGAGATTGCTTATTTTTGGCTTATACCAGTCAAAATTATTATTTTCGGTCATATGATTTAATGAGCCATGTGACTTCTTTTGGAAAAAAGATTTGTATCTAACATGGACACTCCTCTTTGTAAAATTAAATATAAAAAATGTAATATTATTATTTTTTTATATTGTATATTTTTTTTATTCTAATTTTTGAGTTTATTTATTTAACTTAATATTATCATTTCTTATATTGTATATTTTTTATTTTAATTTTCAATTTTATTTCTTTAACCTTTTTGTAAAACTAAATGTAAAATATGTAATATTGTATATTTTCTTATATTGCATATTTTCATATTCTAATTTTCGAATTTATTTATTTAATTTTTATATGAAATGTTAATATTACATTATAGACAGTTACAGAAAAAAAATAATGATACGTCTCATCTTTCGGGAAAAGTTTATTTTGCTGATGCGAGCCTCAAAAGATCTCTTTTATTAGTATAGATAGATTCTTTAACCTTTTTGTAAAACTAAATGTAAAATATGTAATATTGTATATTTTCTTATATTTTATATTTTCATATTCTAATTTCCGAATTTATTTATTTATTTTTTTATATGAAATGTTAATATTACATTATATATAGTTACAAAAAAAATATAATAATGACACTTGTCATTTTTTTAGAGAAGTTTTTTTGCTGATGTGGACACCTTATGGAGTCTTAAAAAGTCTATTTTATTGGTATAGATTGTAGATTACTTTTTTAAGGTAGTATTTCCTTTTTTTAAATTGTGTACTTACTTATTATTATTTTTCATATATTATATATTTAAATATTTAAATGTATATTTACTTATATTTAATTTTTACATTTTAAGATAAATGTTTAATGGAGTATTTCCATTTTTTAAATTGTGTACTTACTTATTATTATTTTTCGTATATTATATATTTACAAATTTAAATTAACATTTACTTATATTTTGTATATTATATATTTATATATTTAAATATATATTTACTTATATTTTGCATATTGTATATTTATATATTTAAATTGTAATAATGTGATTTAATATAATAAGGTAATAATAGTAGTAATGATGCCACATGACTTATTTTCGAATAATGATTTTATGCTGATGTGGACGCTTTATGGAGCCTCAAAAGGTCTCTTTTATTAGTGTAGATTGTATTTGATTAGTACAGAAAGATAGTTTGCGTTGAAATCCCCGAGACTATATTTGCGAAGTGATTTTGCAACATGTCCTTTCTACAATCAATTTCACAAAACAAATATGACATGGCTACTGAAATTGATGACATGTCTTATAGTTTAATATGACATGGACAATTGCATTTAATGTTAATTTATATTTTTGGTAAACTTTTTAAAATATGGTAATAACTCATATATTACATTTAATGTCAGTTTATATTTTTGGAATTTTTTTTAGAATATGAGAATAACTCATAAATCATCATTAAAATAAATATATTCAAATATGGCATTATAAATTTCGAAATATAATATAATTATATATTTTTAAATTATTCAATTTTATTACTAAAATTTTCAAAAATATATACATTTTTTTAGAAAATTATAAAAATTTAATCGTAAAATCATTATTTTCTTATATATCTACAAATTTTATAAATATTGTTTAATTTTAATTTTTGGTAATTATGCAACTTTTACAAATTTATTTAATATATTTAATTAAAATAAATAGATAGAAAAATCTATCTAAGATTATAATTTCAAATATATACATGCATATTCTTAAATATAATTTTTATGTTTAACTAAATCAAATTTATATTAAAATATTGATACGAAAAAGAAAATTTACAATATTAATAAAATTTTATTTTAAAATATAATTTATACTTATCTGTTAAAAAATATTTTAAATTTTTTTATTGCACATGGTGCAGGAAGACACCTAGCTATATTATAATATACTAGGGTCGGCCCGCCCTACGGGCGGGAATTTAATAATAAAAACTGTTTTATATAAATTTATATTAATTTTATGAAGTGGATTGAAAACTATATTATAAAAAAAATAATGAATAGAATCCTGAGATCACATTGTAAGGACATAATTAGTGGTAAAATAGCAAGTAGAGTATTTCACTAATATTTTTATTATTATTTTGTACATAATTTAGTTATTAATAATTTTAAAAATTAAAATAAAAACAACCTGTAAAATAATACCACATGCATTCACCGATTCTTTAAAAATGTATTAAAGCTCTTCCCACAGGTACCACTCTTGCTCTCTTTCGTTTTTGTATCCTTTCTCTTTCTTTTTTTTCAGCTTTTAATATTTTTAAATTTTTTAGAGACTGGTGAATTTCAACCGATGCGAGTGCTTTTACTTTTAATAAACATTTTTGGTTTGAAATTAAAATGACAATATCCTTCATTATTCTCTTTTTTCAGAGAATACAAAATTAGCAAAAACAAATTCAGAATAATACGATAATATATTTATATATATATCTTCTTATTATTCTTAGTTCAATTTGACATAATAAAAGAAAATATTAACTTTAAATAGATAATAGGTGAAATTTCATGTTTACCACATTCATGATACCATTATTGATCTTTACCATCACTAAAGGGGCATTTTAAAAAATACATTTTCAATAAGTGGCAAAAGACTCTTATATCCTTGTTTTTGATATATATATAACAAATAATTATTTAAATAAAAAACATATTTTTTTATGTTTTCGAATTATACTTTTTTAAAATTCAAACTTTCTTATAATTAATTTTTTTGGATTTTTTTTGGTTTTTTTTATTTTATTTTATTTTATTCTACATATATAAAATATGTTCGGTTATTTATAAAATTTGATTCAATTCTCGTTCAGATATTTTATTTTTTTGGTTCAGTTTGGACAACAAAGTGGAGAACCAGCTAATATCTAAAACAAAATCGGGTCTCTTTCGGTTACGGGCGTTTCAGACTATTTTGGTTAATTTGAGTAGATTCTATTGATAAATTGTTTTTTGCCAGGAAAAAACAGGTGATTTAAGTTTTTTGGATAAATTATCAGGTAGTTTATATAATTTTAAATAATTTAGGAAAATGGTATTCATATAATTCATTTTGGATAGTTTAGTTTATAAATAATAAGTTTATGATATTTGTTACTGTAAAACTAAGTTTATTTAATATTTTAGATTTGTAAATTATATTTCAAATTGAGATACTTATTGATTTTGGTTCGGTTCTGGTTTGTTTTTGATATTTTAGTTTCAGAAAAATATAGAATACATGATATATAGAAATATACATGATTTATGAAATTTGATTTTGTTTCGATTTTTTTTTTTTTTGGTAAGGTTCGATTCTTCAGTTACGGTTAAACACATGGCTAATTTCATGTGTGCAGAGCTTTGTAGTACTGGTTAACGGCACATCGATTTTAATGTTTGATCTCAAACCTCTCGTCATTCTATTCTCTTATAAATTAAAGTTGGGATACAATTATTGACCATATATGAACTTAGAAAAATAAATTGGCGGATGAATCAAATCTATTTTTCATTTGCTAGTTGACTATAGTAAGAATAATATTATTGTATTAGAGTCATAAATAATAGAGCCTAAAAAGACCGACAAATAATTTAAGTGGTACAGTAGTTTATGATGCCGTAGATTTTTTTTTGTTATTTGTTTTAGTATATTATTTTAGCTTTTCCTATCATTGTATTTATTTCATGCAATATTTTAAGTAATATTTTTAAATAATTAATATGTATTATACATTATTTGATTAAGACAATTGTGGAGGTCTTATCTTTTTATACTACCAGATTTTAGTAGTTTAATCGAATGTTAAGTTTTGTAGGTATTGGCTATTAGATTTGGGTTTGCGTTACAACTATGAGTTCTATTAAGGTTGTTATTCATGACAAAAAAAAAATGATTGAAGTCTACCACACCACCCCTTCCTCTTAACATCTTTCGTTGTTGGTACTTGGTAAAACTGAACGTCATAACTTATAATCATACAATACTCATCATATGAACGACATTATCCGACTAACATGTTAAGAGAAGAAAGAGAACAACATCAGATTATACTGCCGCATCCTAGATTATACTGCCAAACTTCAGATTCCTTGTCCTCCTTTGTGATCCATCTCCTACTGATATCTTGACGAAGACATTTGCACAGAAGTATGACAGTGTCTGATTGGTTCTCAAAACCAAGCTGAATGCAGACACTTATCATTCAAACCTCAAGCTCCAAATTCAATTTTCCTTCATCATATGGACACACTGAAAAGAGCGCGAAAACAAAAGTAAATCACATCAGGTCATAACTTTAGCTTATGATCGCAGAAGAAGCTGCTATTGACCAAGTTTAAACAAAAAAACTAAGCAACTAAATGATAAAATCATCAAAACACATATGAGAAAGACGTTGCAAGTAGAATCCATTGATCAAATCAGATTGTATTGAAAAGTTTTAGATTATTAGATAGATGGTAAGAAACATAATCAGATGTATTGAAAAGTTTTAGATTATTAGATAGATGGTAAGAAACATAATCAGAACTTTTGAAGGGATATTTTTAAGGAGTCAGACCTGCATGGAATAGCTATTAATCCAAGCATTGTGGCAAGCTATTGATATATAGACCTAAAGATCTACCTATCTACCAAAACCAATCAATACAAATTCAAAACCTAAACCAAAGAGCACAACCAACCAAAAATTTAATTAAAATTATAGCAAGAACACACTTGGATTGGATGGTGGGGTGATCTTTGTGATGGGAAAGACAAAGAGAGCAAAGCTCGCCACTGGTGCAGTCTAAGTAATACATATTGCAATCACCCTTGTGAGAGTCTACATGAAACTTGCAGTGAACAAAGAACTGCTCTTTAAGCAGAGGTTTCACCCATGGCGGGCATCAATTATCTTCCTCCTCTGGTCCACCAGCTCCCTGCACCAAAACCAATACAGATTTGATTATCTGTTCCAGAACATAAACATTTGGTATACGATTATATATATACTCCAAGAGAACATTTAAACATATCTCTTAAACCACAACTGAACTTCAAAAATTTCACCTTTTATACTTCAATTTCAAAAAGTTATCATTTTAGGAATCATATTAAAACCCATTAATGTTTTAGATTCTTGCTCACTATTTATATGGAATTATGTGGGTTAAAAGTTTAAGATCTTATACAATAAAAGAGACTTTTGTCTCTCCTTCTTGTGCCACATCATCAGGAAGGAGAGGGCAAAACATGACATGTGGCATCTCCTATGTTTCTCTACATCGACGTCTCTCAATTTTGACGAGAGAACTGGGTTTCTTTTTCCGTAGGCCCATTAAAGTAGAAAAACTCATTTTCCAGAAGCGCTTTGCCTCCATCGTCTTCTTGATTTACCCTACCATCACCTTTTTGAAACCGTCGAAATCACTCCTATCTTCCACTCCACCACCTTTTTGAAACTGTTAATTAATCATTGCAATAGATGATATCTTCATCCGTCTAGCTTCCATGTGTTCCCCACCAATTCCGACGACTATGGCCTGTTCGTTTGCTCACCCAGATGATCCATCTGGGTTAAGATGCAAATCGATGTTCGTTTTGTGCATTATAATGCTACATCCAGATGGATCACCCAGCTGAATTTTTAAAAACTCATCTCAAATTCTCACCCAAATGAAGGTGACTCTTGATGGTGCATCTGGATGCAGATGCATCTAGTTCAGTCCAAAATAATAAATGACAAAAATGACCTTTTAAAATCAAAATTTTATTTTCAAACCCTAAATTCTATTTTTTTGCATATACATTTTTCTGCTATAACCAAAAAATGCATTTTCTCGCAAAAACTAAAAAACACACTTTCCCGCCAAAACCGCAAGATGCGTTTTTCCGCAAAAAAACGTAAAACACACATTTCCATAAAAACACATTTTTTGGCCAAACCAGTAAAACCGCACTTTTCGACCAAAACCGAAAAATCGCATTTTCCCGTCAAAACAAAAAAACGCATTTTCCCACCAAAACCTCAAAAACGCATTTTCCCGCCAAAACCCAAAAAACACATTTTCCCGCCAAACTCCAAAAAGCATTTTCCGGCCAAAACCGCAAAAAGCATTTTCTCGCCAAAACCGGAAAAACGCAATTTTCTCGCCAAAACCGGAAAAACGCAATTTTCCCGCCAAAACCGGAAAAATGCATTTTCTCGCCAAAACCGGAAAACACAATTTTCCCGCCAAAACTGGAAAATGGAATTTTCCCGCCAAAACCGGAAAAACGCATTTTCCCGCCAAAATCGGAAAAACGCATTTTCCCGCCAAAACCGGAAAAACGCATTTTCCCGCCAAAACTGGAAAAATGAATTTTTCCGCCAAAACCGGAAAACATAATTTTCCCGCCAAAACCGGAAAACATAATTTTCCCGCCAAAACTGGAAAACAAATTTTTCCGCCAAAACCGGAAAACAGAATTTTCCCGCCAAAACCGGAAAAACGCATTTTTCCGCCAAAACCGGAAAAACGCATTTTTCCGCCAAAACTGGAAAACACATTTTCTCGCCAAAATTGGAAAAACGTATTTTCCCACCCAAAACCGGCAAAAATGTATTTTTTCGTCGAAACCGCAAAAATGTTTTTCCCGCCAAAATCGCGAAAATGCTTTTCCCGCCAAAATCACGAAAAAAAATTTTCCCGCCAAAATCTCGAAAAAAACTTTTGCTGCCAAAATCGTGAAAAAAAATCTTTTCCCGTCAAAAACACTTTTCCCACCAAAACCGCATAACACACTTTTCCCGTCCAAACCGCAAAACGTATTTTTTCGCCAAACCCATAAAAACATATTTTTCCGCCAAAACAACAAAAATGCACTTTTTCGCCAAAAACACATTCTTCCTCAAAAACCGCAAAAATATTTTCCGCCAAAACCATAAAAATGCTATTTTTCCGCCGAAACGTAAAAAATTATATTTTAATCATTTTATTAACGAGTCGACCTGGATGTAGATGGAAGTTAGAAAATGAAAAGCAAACGAACATAGTTGCATTCAGATGATTCATCTGGATGCATGGACGAAATGAAGAAACGAACGACACCCAGATGGAGCATCTGGATAAGACATCTAGATGGACCATCTGGATGCATCTTCCAGATGTACAAACGAACATGGCCTATATATATGAGACCAGAAGGAGAGACCATAGCTTCCATATGGGGATCGCTATGGTTCTGGTAAACCGAGAAGGTAATTCGATTCCACTGAATCTGTGTTCCTTTTAACTCATCGGAGAATTTTTGCTTCCTAACACTTCATTATCTTATACAAGAGCACTCGCTCAATGTTTTGTTTCTTTAGCTCATCGCATAAAATTGGATTTGTAACATTTGATTGTTTTCTTATTGTTGCAGTCCGCGCTAATTAAGGGGACCAGCTGTTTGTGTCTGTGTTTTTGATGGTCTGGTCTCAGCTGTTGAGACGAAGGTGTTCGTCGCAACTAACGTCAATTATAAGTTTGTCGGAGGTTCTGGTTTTCCTGAAATCTTTTTTAAAATTAATCAATTCCACTTAGTAACTCCTGATATTTTTATTTTTTCTCTTCTGACAGATCGTCTCTTCCTAAACAGTACGACAAAAACCCATTTTAACTTTGACACATAATGTGCTGTTGGACAAAAATGCATTTTTACTTAGCTCTGCTTCTATGCAGTTACTTTAAGCTTTAGTAAAGGTGAACTAGCAGACTCACCAGTAGTGGTTGTATAACACAAACTCATACGTCTTCTTGGGTCGATGAAAACCTACACCAGGTCAGATATCTGAAAGCCTAAACCTTTTTACGCATCACCTCCAAAGATTTAGTGTTAACCTCCATTTGTCAAAATTCTTCCTTCAGGTATCTGAATCCATTATCGTTTCTGGAACCTAAGAGAAAAGGGTTTCACTTTTAACCCAAGAGAAGCCAATTATCATATATTGTGTGTCAAAGATACCAGTGGGATATTTTGTTCTGGTTTGCTTGCTTATACTAGCAGCCATACTTTTTTCTTTAAGCTCTTTTTTTTATCAATTGTTGTGCATAATCTGAAGGCACTGCATACTAGAGAAAAGCCGCATTATACAATGAAGCAAATGTTTTTTTGTTATCCCTATTATGTGATCCCTCTTATGTGTCACGTTACTTATCTCTTGGTTGTTGACAAGGTGAAAACATGGTCCTATTTTTGAACACGTTCTGCAGCAGCATAAAGCTGGAGCTGGTGTACAAAGTCCAAATGCAATGCCATGAGGATGCAATTTTTCCCAGAAATAGTGAGGTCATGACCTTTAGTCCTCGCTGAAGGCACCATCCTCCATTTGTTTTGAAAAGGAATCTACTCAAAAGAACAGGTTAGTTCCATAACATTATGTACAACAACACTTCATCAGGCAACCTGGTTTCAAACAAAAATTATTCGGTCTCAGAGCATTTGGGTTGACGTTTGTGAATGTTGCAGCCAAACCTTTGTGAAAAGCCTACAACCATTTTTTCTGCACTCTGCTCTGTATTTTTGTTTCTTTTCTACAGTCAATAATTTTAGAGTTCTAACTATTCTATCTATCTTTAAACTCTATTGCTTCTGATGTTTTTGCTGCAGTCTTCTTTTACTGATGTTTTCGCAGTAGTATGCATTTGATACTGTGTTTCCTTTTCAGTTGACTATTTGTTAGTTTCTGACTTTGTATATCAGTTTTAAGTTGACGATTCATGGTAAAGCATATTAGAAACTGCCTCATGTAAAGTTAATTGGATGACTTTTCTATAAACACCAAGATCTGAGATTAAAATGTAATGTCTATATAGATTGGAAACAAAAATTACTCAACCTTTTAATGTAAAATTCATCCGCAATGAGAAACACCAAAGAAAGAAAATCTAATCTTATGGGGATAATCGGGTTGGGGAATAATAATGTTGATGACCAAAATAGACACTGTAACAAGAAATATAGCTATTATATTATTAAGAAGACAATGCACCTCCTTTTAACAACTATGTGAACGAAATCACCTTTCATCTTTGAGAAGAATGATCTCAGTAGGAAGTAAATTTCCATTTATAGTTTTATTCAGAAAACATGTCTAATTATATTAGATTTGAGTTTATTTTTTACCTTTTCAGTTTTTAGTGTTACGACATGTGTGAAGAAATTAGATATTGTATATTAATAGGCTAAAAAAATTACACAAACTATAATATAGTAACTGTATCCTTTAACAAAATAAAGTAACATGTTTTTCTATTCTATTGTTCAAAATAACTCTAGGCATACGTTAAAAACAATGAGATCAACTTTAGAAACAAAGTTTTAATTCCATCATCATTCAATTTGATGAATACAGACAATTTGCGATTGAAAGACAATTGAGCTAAGCCTTTTATTAAAAAAAAAAAAGGAAGAAGACAAATAGACAATTGAGCTATATCAGTAGAGTAAAAACCACATTGTCAAAAACTTTTTCCCTTTATAAAGATGATATTTGTAAATTTTTTTAAAAAGAATGTAACTGAGAGATGTATAATTTATATTACATGTGTGAAGAAAATATGATTGAAGAGTTATATTTAGTTTGGTTCAGTGTATTGACTGGAAATTTTAGTTTTTATCATACTGTTTGTAATCGCTAGATTAACATAATCACCAAATTAATACAACAAATATTCCTTAAAGTTATCTTATATAATTAAAAGTAGTATAAAATATATATTATAAAAATGGTCTTAAACACATTGGTTTACAACAAAGAGAAGTTCATCAAATTAATAAAGAAAATTTCATTAAGTCAATATATAACAAAGCAACACTTTAAGTCTTTAAACTATCCACTGCTACAAAAGCTACAATTTTCTGCCACCCGAAAAACATTAGCCACTGCTATTTGTACAAGTAAATCAATAAATTAGTATTTCATTTGAAACATGTTTATTCAATATCTATATCAATATTGTAATTTTAAAACGCAACAACTATTATGTACATTTATGTGCCTCGCAATTAAAGTAAATTATCACTCTTCTACGATAACAATTCATATGTTATCTCTAACATATAAACTTCCTAATGCCATACATCAAAAAAAAGTTTAACTTGCATCAGTCAGTCGCATCCCACTATTTGAATATGTACCCATCAATACTAATAGCAAAAAAAACATAAGAATCTCCATTCTAAATTATACAACAAATCAGCAAAAAAAATTACAAATTTAAATAACAAAAATGTCAAATAATCCGCGCGTATATAAAAGAAAATCGTATTGTACAAATTAGTGACACCAAATAAAGTAAATTACTTAGAGAATCAAACATGTCGCATATGATGAAATACTCTTCCCAAAGAGCATTGTTCCGATTCTTCAAGATAAAACCAAACCCCTTTGTTGGGTATACGGAACAAAGCACTTAGATGTTTTAAAAGAAACAGAGCATGCCAGATAAAGGTATTATATGAAATACCACGTTTTTCTTTTCTTAGGCTTGATTTCGCAGAATTCTCCTAATCATTGATTGGCATTCTCGGTTACTGAAAACGACCCTCAAGAACTTTGATGAACACATCAAAGTTTAAAGACGTTTAACAATGGCGTTAAAGACGTTTGGATTCAGCGGAAGTTTAAGAAGACGGGTTTTCAGAGGAGGAAAGAGGATGGAGTTAAGAAAAGGTTTAATGATCTGTAAATGGAAGCGGTTTGATTAATAAAGAAGAATCACAAAAGACGTTATCTAAACTCTACGAATGGCGGAGAAGAAATCGAGAGAAGAACCCCAAGACTCATCCGATGCAGTTAGAGGGGGGATTAGGGTTACTCGCTAATGGGTCGGATTTCTTGAGAAAAACCTGAAATAGACAGACAAAAAAGTCCTGACTGTTCTGAATAAATGAAACGCAAAGTTCTATGGATGTGACACATGTTGGCTTTATAGAGCACGACTTTGTGACATGGATGCCTATGTGGACAGCCTAAGAGGGAAGCAAACCATTATATATATATATGTTTCCTAGCTACTGTGAACCGGTTAATGATCTCAATTATTGCATTTACTTGTTGAAAATTAAATATTTCAATATATGACGAATGAACATGAGTTACAATTTTTATTAATGAAAAAGAATAAGTAAGAAGTTTAAATTTAAATTTATGAAAAATGTGCAAGGACTTTATAAACTACTAAATTTTAATAGGATTTTTTCATACATTTAAATTTAAAATTTATATTTTATTCATTATAAGAAAACGGCAATTGAAGTTACTAACTGTCCAAGTTCATTAGTCATTATATGGCAAATCTTTAATTTTCAACAAGTAAATGCAAAAATTGAGATCACTAACTGGTTCACAGTAGAGGCAACATATTGTGTAATATAGTTTCAATGCAATGTGTTAAATATTTCTGGGCATTCAAAAGTTTCCATGAATTGATCCTAAAAAATCGAATTGATCAAAATAGAGATTTAGAATATTAACCAAAAAACAAAGTATAAGAAAAATATTATCAAAATATGAGTATAAAATAACTAAAATATAGGTTTAAATTTTAGAAATGAAACAACAAAGAAAATTAGTTACTCTTTATTTTATTTATAGGTACTAAAATTGGTTTCCTAATTAATGTTTGGTTACGGGAAATTTTTAATTTTCTTGAACTATTGTAAAACATAAAACATAAGAAACTAATAATTAAATAGAATAAATTATATTTGAAACATTTTAAGCGATAAATATAAGTAAATTTTTTTTTTTGGAAAAATTCATGTTAAATAAAACAAGTAGTCACTATTGGAAGTGCTTAATCACTAGCCGTTGATGTGGTTAGTTATTGAGTTACATTTTTTCTATGTATTCAAAAAGACAGATAACTCTCTGATTATTAGGGGTGGGCAAAAAAACCGAACCGAACCTATTTAAACCGAACCAACCGAACCGAAACCGATTCAAACCAAACCAAAGTTTATTTCAAACCATTCGGTTGATGATTTTTCCAACCCGAATGGTTCGGTTCGGTTCGGTTTTAAACCGAACCGAAAAACCGATGTATTTTTGTAATTATTTAAATTAAAAATATTAGTAATACCAATATACTAAAATTCTAATACGTACCAAACCACATATTTTTCATTTTTTATTCATTAACTTATATTCTTCTAACCTAATATGTAATCATCAAAATGTTTTGATTTAGAATATTTTATTTATTGCAGGCTTTTTAATTTTAATGATAAGAAACATTACTAATGATGTTGGTTTTTTTACTTTAGTTAACTTTCATTTGTTTTAATTTTTATATACTTTTTGTGAGTTTTTAAAGGTTTTTGTTTCAGTTTTATATTGAATTTAGTTCACATAGTTTATGTTCACATAATTTATGTTTTAAAACATAATTTCTCTTAGAAAAATTAAACTAAAAAGAATATAATTAAACCAATCAAAAAAAAACAAACCGAACCGAATACAAACCGAACCAAATATAAACCAAACCGAACACAAACCGAACCAAACTAACTATGGTTTACTCCAGTTGGAAAAATACTAGAACCGAATTAACCAAACCGAACCGAACCCGAACCGAACCGAGAAAGTAACCGAAATGCCCACCCCTACTGATTATGTTTTGAATATAAACAATTTCAATACCATCATGTTTCTCTCTAACGTTTATGTCTCATGTATTGAACTGAAAAGAGTAAATCAAATGTTTTAGGAAACTTGAAGTGGTCGATTTGAAGCACTCAGTAGTGGTCAAACACATCCATTTATTTATCTCATAATTAATATATGATTAACTGCTTGTAACCATTTTATAATTACTTGCAAGTAGGATATATATAAATTTGATATAAACACTAAAAATCAGTACACAGGATTATTCAAGTCTCTCATGCTCTCTATCTAAAACTTATCACTCTTTTCTTTGATCGTCCACTACAAGAAAACACATACTTAGCGAGGAAATTTAACGAGGAAAAACAATCCTCGTAAATTTACGTCAATTTTACGAGGAACTTACGTGGAAAACTAAAGTCATCGTTATTTCCTCGTAACGTAACGACAAAAGTGTTTCGTCGTAAAGTGGATGTAATTTAACGAGTATTTTACGAGGAAAAACAATTTCCTCGTAAATACGACGTAAACTTTGCGTGTTATTTACGAGGAAATAGTTTACGTGTATTTAGCGAGGAAATTTTGAATCCACCAAGTTAGCTTCCTTCCATACCCTCGGATGAGAGATTCATGTATAAATTGGTTAGCAGTGATCAAAGTTACACCTCGAGGACGAATCATCAGTGGAGAAGAACCACCATTGCAAGAAGAACAGATAAATGAAGTCGAGGAACCTGAACAAGAAATTGATGACATCCTTCTCATTGATCCGCATAATCACGAGTACGAAGATCTTACCGATGATGCCACAAACGAAGCTGTTGAATACGAGTTTAATGAAAATGATGATGTTTCTAGTGATGACGAGAATGTCGATGTATCTGATTGATGTATTTGTTTTATGAATAAGATGAGGGAGTTTGTTTTATGGATAAGATAACGTGGGGTTTGTTTTATGAATAAGGTAATGTGGGAGTTTGTTTTATGAATAAGCAAATGTGGGAATTGTGGTTTGGAATAGAAATAAAGATGGGGTTTGGAATATATGAAGTAGAAAATAAGGAATATGGGGTTTGGGGTTTGGGGTTTCGGATTCTAGAGATTTAAACATAACACTCGTTAATTCCACGTAAGCCAACGAGGAAATAACGACGAAATATTAAAATAAAGAACGCATGCTCGTTAATTCCACGTAAGCACAAATCGTCGTAAAGACCACGTATAAGAAATCGTCGTAAATTCCACGTAGGCAGAAATCGTCGTAAAGACCACGTATAAGAAATCGTCGTAAATTCCACGTAAGCAGAAATCGTCGTAAATACCTCGTAAGCCAACGAGGAAATAACGACGAAATTTAAAAATAAAGATGGTTTGGGGTTTGGGGTTTCGGGTTTGGGGTTTAGAGGTTTCGGGGTTTGAGGTTTGGGGTTTGGGGTTTCAGGTTTGGGGTTTGGGGTTTGGGGTTTGGAGGTTTCGGGGTTTGGGGTTTGGGGTTTCAGGTTTGGGGTTTGGGGTTTGGGGTTTGGAGGTTTCAGATTTTAGGGATTTAAACATAATACTCATTAATTCCACGTAAGCACAAATCGTCGTAAAGACCACGTATAAGAAATCGTCGTAAATTCCACGTAGGCAGAAATCGTCGTAAAGACCACGTATAAGAAATCGTCGTAAATTCCACGTAGGCAGAAATCGTCGTAAATACCTCGTAAGCTAACGAGGAAATAACGACGAAATTTAAAAATAAAGATGGAGTTTGGAATATATGAAAATAAGGAATATGGAGTTTGGGGTTTGGAATATGGGGTTTGGGGTTTGGGGTTTAGAGGTTTCGGGGTTTGAGGTTTGGGGTTTGGGGTTTCAGGTTTGGGGTTTGGGGTTTGGGGTTTGGGGTTTGGGGTTTGGGGTTTGGAGGTTTTGGGGTTTGAAGTCTGGGGTTTGGGGTTTCAGGTTTGGGGTTTGGGGTTTGGGGTTTGGGGTTTGAGGTTTGGAGGTTTCGGATTTTAGGGATTTAAACACGTAAGCAGAAATCGTCGTAAAGACCACGTTGGATGAAATCGTCGTAAATACCTTGTAAAAAGATTTAAACATAACACTCGTTAATTCCACGTAAGCAGAAATCGTCGTAAATACCTCGTAGTGTAAAAACTAGAAAAAAGGGAAAAGGATAAAAATACCAGATTAATATGTGGCAAGACTTCCAGCAATTATAATACGTAAGTCTCGTCCACATGAATTCTAATATCTTATCATTTTCCTATTTTTTTCAAATATTTATAATTTGAATAGGATTTTACTCAGGAATGTGATTTCAGATAGGATGTGATTTGGGAGTTTGTGTGTGGTTTGAGAATGAGAGTTGTGGGTATATTTATAGGAAAGCAAGGCTCGTTAATTCCACGTAAGCAAAATCGTCGTTAATACCTTGTATATAAAAACACGGGCCTTTGCGATTCCTCGTAATTTCCTCGTATTGAAAAACACGGGCCTTTGTAACTGCTCGCTATTTCGTCGTAATTTTACGACGAATTTGCGACGATATGTAATCTTATATATACCCCTGAGCGCTCACTCTTTCTTTCCTCTCTACTTCCTCTCCACCTCCTCTCCATTTCGTAGCAATGGTAAGTCTCTCTAATTCCTCTCTAATTTGGTTAGTTTAGGATAGATTAGGTGGTTAGTATAGGGAATTTAGATAGGTTTACGGATTTTATGTTATTTAGTGTTCATTAGGTGGATAATGTTGGGAAATATACTATTGATGTTAATTTTAAAAATTTAATTGGGCCTTGGGGATCACTGAGAGGGTGAGGAAGAAGTTTAACGCGAAGGCGAAAGTTCGCTTGTTGGACACGGTCTCCAACTGGAAGGGTGACTGGATCGTGAAGGGGTATGAGCGTGGCAAACCCGCTGAGCTCACCACGGATGTGTGGGATGGCCTCATCCGTTATTGGAGCCTTCCTGATTCCATTAGAATCGCCCAGGCTTGCTCTAACTCCCGTAACACGGTCGATGAGCACGGGAACGGGCCGATGCTTCACACTACGGGCCAAAAACCCCACGCCGGTGTCCGTTTGGAAATGGTAATTAAATAATTTTTTTTAATATATATATTAATTTATTCTAACTTTCTTAACTGTTTTTTAGGCCAAAGAGACGGGACATCTCCCTTCTCTTATGGAACTTTACGAGAGGACCCACAAGAACAAGGCGGGCGTATTTGTAGATGGCAAGTCCGAGCAAATCTACAACGACGTAGTTGCTCGGGTTGAAGACCGCCAGACTCAGCTGACCCAGCAGTCTACCGACGGATTACCCGTCACCTTATCCACACTTGACGTGGATAAGATTTACGAGGAGGTAAATTTTCAAAAAATTATTTTTTTATTATTCATTTAATTTAACTTTAAATTTTTACTTACAATATTTAT
Organism: Brassica napus; assembly: GCF_020379485.1. Lineage (NCBI taxonomy): Eukaryota > Viridiplantae > Streptophyta > Magnoliopsida > Brassicales > Brassicaceae > Brassica > Brassica napus. The sequence goes on along the minus strand of NC_063444.1, from coordinate 21,874,896 downwards.
TTTTTGTTTTTAAGGTTGTCCCTAAAAAAAAGGGACAGACGTTGGGTATTGGTTCCGTCAACGATGTTCCGAGAGCGACATCGTCTTATGGTCAGCGACGGGATGATGAAGTCACTGAGCTGCGTAGAGAGTCCGCTCAGCTGCGTAACGAGTTGACCGCGACAAAATCTCGTATGGGTGGAGTCGAGGGTTTCTTGGACGTTATTGCGGCCACAAATCCGGAATGGGAGTCCATGTTGAGGAACATGCGACAACAACATCCCATTCAAGGCGAGTCATCCGACGTACATAACGAGGCGGATGTTACGAGGAGGAGTGATGAATTCTACCGGGCGATGAACGACCCTTAGTTTTTTTTTTGGTTGTTGTATTATATAAATTCAAAACTTATTTATATATAAAATATTTTCATTTTGATTTATTTTTATTTTAAATTTTAATTTATTATTAAATTAAATAATTTTAATTATTTTTTAATTATATTTTTAAATTTTGTAAAAATAATAAAAGCGAAGTAAATTCGTAGCTAATGTACGACCTCTTTACGTGGAAACCTTACGAGGAAATGACGAGAAACAATTAACGACTATTTTACGAGGAAACATTTGCGAAGAAATAACGAGGAAAAGTTTACGAGTATTTTTACGAGGAAATCGTTTCGTGATTGTTACGTGTATTTTGCGAGGAAACTCTTTCAAGGTATTTACGTGTAGGTTACGAGGAACTCATTTCGAGGTATTTACGAGGAATTGTAGCGACGTCTTTGCGTGGAATATTGACGTGGTCTTTACGACGAATCGCCCTACTTCGTCTTTACGACGAAATATATTCCTCGCTAAGTTACGACGAATTAGCGAGGAAATATGTGTTACGACGGACGAGTAACGAGCAAACGCGCTTCCTCGCTATTTCGTCGTAAAGCCTCTTTTACGACGAAATAACGAGGAAAACCGCCCTCGTTAAGGTGATGTTTTCTGTCTCTTATTAGTCGTAATCACTCTATTTCCTACATCCTTGGAATATATTTCTCTTAAGTTTTTGCTGGAAGAAGGCCTACACCGTGCACATAGATCATATGCCAATAATCCTTTAGAACAAGTCTCATTACTACGCGTCTTCCATTATGTTAGTCTCCAACACACTAAAACTAGTTTACTTTTACAACCAGGCCATTGAATCTCTCCTTCACCCTGCAGTTATCTCAATCTTTCCAGACCAATTAAATTCAAAATATGGACGATAAAACGCTTAACTAAAAAATTATTATACATCAAATTTTGGATTTAGACTCATTCCTTAAAAATATAATAATTGTTTGAGATATATGTTAGAAGTTTCAAAACTTTCAAACATATATCAAGGATTTCATATTACTTTTATAGTAGATTTATCAATTCTATAACACAGGTCAGCTAGTCTGAGCGGCAAACGACATCGTGCAGTAGTTATGCTTTGTTCAGGTCTTTGAGTCAAACCCTGAGAAAGCCCACGTGTCTTTCATCTGCTTTCTAATCATCTGTGCCGCGTAGTACGGTACTCTCTCCGTACTCGAATGCTGGATCCGTTGATCTACGAACGCCAAACAATCCATCAAGCTCTCTCTCGCCGACCCTTTCAAATCGTACGCTTGAGATCTCCTCCACAAACTCTTACCATGAGGATCATCCACACCAGATAAACAGAAAGCTCTCGTGGCATCACTAATGGCGGACTCAGCTTTCTTCAGCAACAAGCAACACTGAGCTCTGTTGCTATACAACACAACCCTATCTCTTATCATATACAACGGACACAAATCGATCCCTACTGTATAAATCTCCATCGCTTCTTCAACAAAACCCATTAAAAACTTCTTCTTCCCCTGTTTCTTCAACGACTTCACCATCTTTCTTCTCTCTTCAAGCTCTGTTTCACTCATAAGCTTCTCCTTCTTCTTCCTCTCTACTTTAACCTCCCAAAGACTCTCTATACTTCTCTGAGCTTCCTCGCTACTCATCTTCAAGCCACTATACTTAATCTTGTGATATTCTTGTAAAACTACTTGAGCTACTCTGTCTCCAGCAACTACATCTTCTGCTAAATCCACTAAACAATGCCCTAAAACATCGATAACTCGATACCTAACGTTGGAGTCTTTAAGAAGCAGCAAAAGGGTATCTAAAGCCATCTCTTTCCAATCATCAGAGGATCTCGAAAGATCGCAAAGTCTCTCAATCACTTCTCTAACCTCACTTACTCTGCTTCTTCCCAACTCTGTTTTGCACAGAGTCTTTATCAATCCAATGCCTCCTGGTGACTTCCGGTTTACTAAACCCCCCCACATTACACTCACTTTCTTCAAGAAACCTACCTCGCAGATTCTATCAAGAGACTTACCTCGCGAGGCGAAGCAATTCAATAGATCTAAAGACCAGCATTGTAGCTGAATCCCCCATTCCTCTGCCTTTTGATTCTCTGTTTCTAACCCACCAAGCCCTCTAGTCAACAAATCGCTTTGATACTTGAGCCTCAAGCTATCTTCAACCCCAAGAAAGCTTTCGTAAACATTCTTCAAACAAGTAGTAGCTATCTCCATCGAAAGCTTCACAATCTCTTCTTCGAACACAGAAACGGCTCCAAAGCTCTTCTCATGGCTTGCTAAATGACCAAGTGCTCGAGCCGCGGCTCTCTGCTCAACCCAACTGATTCTCCCTCTCAAAAGCTCCAACAAAGCAGGAACCACAGAGACCTTTGACTCAACCGCTAATGAAGCCAAATCTTCCTTGTTCATAGCATATGATCCGATGATGTGAGCTGCGTAGTAAGGAATGAAAATGTTTTGGTCTTTGAGAAGCCAAGCTGTGTTCTTGATTGATTTCTGTATGAGTTTCGACATACACTCGAACAAACCGAGAGATGGGAACTCAGGATCGTCAGGCTCGGACATGGCTATGTTCCAAAGACCGCTCAGGACCAAGACATGGTCTTTTGACTCCGTACGAGGAATCTCTTTGAAAATAGCGGCGAGTTTTGATCTTCTACGGAAAGGGTTTGGCTCTTTCATGCTGCAGAAGAAACAAGATGGGTTTGTGCATTGTGGTTCGTCGAATTTGAGCATCTTCTTTGATCTGCCTTCTTGTTTTTTTTTTAATCTTGAAAGAGAAGAAGAGACTTAACTAATCAATCACTTATGCTTTTATGCTAAAAGACCACATAATTCTTCTCTTTTGGTCGACTTAATAATAAATAATTAGCTCGCGTGGAAAAGTTTTATGGCGGCTACCTCCTCTTTTTAGCCTTTACCTTTCCACTTCAAGTTCCAACATTATATGTTAATAATATGTTAGTACGACATATAATAGTGTACATCAACGTTTCGTGTTCTTTAACCAAAATTAGGTGAAAAATGAGAACCGAAAGACTCATGTTCACACAAACTCTAGATATGTGATGATGGAGATAAAACTTTGGTGGTTTTGACATCTTGATGTCGTTATCTAAAGTCCAAAATTGAATGATTCATTCATGTCCACCAGAACGGTTACGACTAAGACCTTTTCATATAGATGATCTAAGATATATTATGAGATTCACATATTGATCATTTCGACTCAACACACACACAAATTCAAATTCTAAAAAGTTTCCAAGATCAACGTAAAGTGCTGTTTAGTTTTATCTTCACCTTAAAAGTATAATAACAACTATTGTTTTTCAACTGATCTAGATCCCGGTGCACCAATAAATGTTTACAATTACATATTTGGAAACACAAATTATGGTAGTTAAGAATATATATACGAGACGATTCGACAACCGACACCTGTAAGTTTTTTCTTCTGTAGTCTGCATAATTGTTCAACTGATCTAGATCTCGGTGCACCAATAAAAGTTTACAATTACATATTTGGAAACACAAATTATGGTAGTTAAGAATATATATATACGAGACGATTCGACAACCGACACCTGTAAGTTTTTTCTTCTGTAGTCTGCATAATTGTTTAATAAACCGTTTTTTCCGGGATTTGAAATCTGGATTTCTTGTAATCTGCAATAAAATTGCATAGTCTGGGATTCGAACCCCAGACCTGGGTGTAGAAGCCTTTAAACCTTAACCAGTAGGCTTAAAATTGTACGAGGTTTAAAATTGTAATTTTCATACAATCAATAAACAAAAACAAAAATTGATATATGTTCCTCTCTAGTTTTTTTAATCTTCCAAGTTTTAGTTCACGGAGTTCTATAAGTAATAAAGATATTGATATAGCTTTCACAATTGTTATTGGTAACAAACAACTGCTGGTCGATGTTTCATAAAACTTCCCCAATTATTAGTAAACACAATTTCATTCTAGTGAAACTATGGTACTAGTTATGAAACTCCCAAACTTTTATTTTGGATGGCAACCAAAGTTAATGCTTTTAGATGTTTGAGACTTTTCAAGATAAGAACGTAAAGTTTAAGTATATCTATCAAATTTAAGTCCCGAGTACGACACTACATTTTATGTAACCAATACTCAAGACTTCAAATGTGTAAGACTAGCATGGAAATAAAAAAATAAAGAAAGACGAGTGAAGTTGGATTTGCGGTCCCCCTCAAGGAGAAAGCCAATGAGAGTGAAGGAAATGTCCCTTACGAAAAGCTCTGTCCTATGGTCTTAACAACAAATATCAAAATCTCTTGTTTGGGTCTCAAGAAAATGCGGCTACCTAAAAAGCCACTTTTTAAAACTCAATTAATCACACCACACCACTAATCTCTGGTCTTTACATGTAAATTAATCATCCTTATATCTGGTCTTTACAGGTAATTTAATTATCACTAACCTGACTCATCTTCCATGTTAATAATAATTTCTTTTCAAGATTTGCAAATCAAGAAAGCCCCTTTTCTAGAAGAAAGAAGCACTTTAGAGTTCAGACTAAGTTCTCAACTTGACATGTGTATCTGTCAGAGAAACTCAATATTTAACTATTTATCAAAAGTTAAGGGTTTGAAGTTTAATCACACTCGATTAATCCGCATGCTTGTGTGTTTTGATTATCGTGCACAATCACTTGAACTCTCCACAAAAGAAAAGCTCTTAAAAACTTTTGAATTTATGAATCATAAAAGGGTCTCATGATATAGAAGAACAAAGAAAATATCATATGATAAGATTCTAAGTCATTTAACTATGCACAAAACTCTGAAACCTATTGTGGTCTCATTGTTCTTAAAAAGCCAAATGCAAAGAGTTACTAGAGTGAGAGAGAGAGGGGAATGAACAGAATATACCAATATAACTACTACTTTCAGGGAGCTTTTATGCTGATCATGCAGGAGGATAAGGCTCTGTACACAGAGAGAGAGCTTTCAGTGAGAGGTTTTATGCCTCTTAGTGGCCGGTGTAGGATCTTCTTCTTCTTCTTCATCATCATCTGACATAGTGTCTTTTCCAAACTCATTCATTAGCTTCATGAAACAATTATCAAGCTCCGGTTCTGCTTCATAATCATTCATCTCTGATCCATCCATCAGCAGCTGAACACAAACAACCATTTCCAAAGCTTTTTTTCTCAATTCCAACCAAACACTATAATATGAACACTTAAAAAAAAAAAGATGCTTACATCTTCGATTGTGGGAAAGCCTAATCTCTCATATGGAAGTGGAGAGATGTTATACAGAAACTGCCCATCGCTTTCAAAAGGAGGAGGAGCTTGAGGTATCAACAAATCTTCAGTATGATCAGCAGAGATTCGTTGCCTTCCAATTTGCACAGTCCCTTCTCTCTGAATATGAGGCAGCGACGGTTCTTCTTCCACAAGAGCAAGTTGCTTGACATTCTGTACATTAAAGTCTCTCCGAGATGGAGCTATTGCTGCAGGTATCAATGATGTATGACCATCCTGAGACTCACAACACAACAGCTGATCAACACGCTTCTTCAATCTTTTTGCTTTATCCTGAGCCTCATCAATCTGACACAGAATCATTCCTAGTATATCATCAGAACAATCTGACTCAGAAACAAAACAATCATCTTCTTCAACCTCTTCTTCCTTGCCTGTAGCTTTCCGTCCTGTACCAAATCAAAGATTTAGTCCTAAAATAACCATCTAACTTTGAGAAAAACTGGAACAATGTGTATAAGATCTCACCAGGAACAGGACACTGAGCTTTGAGAGTTGTTGGCTTCCGCTTTTCTGAATAAGAGAAAACGTTATGGTTGGAGATATAAGCAGCAACATCTGTTGTCTCTTCAACATGTCTCCTTCTTCCTCTCTTGTAAACACTCATCCTCTGAGTATGATCACCAAAAGATTTCGATTTCCCATCAAAGCCTTCCAGTTTCGACTTCTCCAAATCAAACTGTTTACTCGGGTAGTAACTTCTAACTTCTCTGTCATACCCTCTTGCTTGACACTCAATCTCCTTAGCCTTGAGCTCTAACCACTTACACCTCCACATCAACGGCTGACAAAACTTCCTCCACTCATCCGTCAGCTTCTTCTTCCTCAGACCCAACAACTCACTCCCATCACCAAAAGTGTCTGGTAATGGATAGTCTTTGTTTAACATAGACTCGGCTTCAAAACCATTATCATCATCATCATCGTCATCGTCGTCACGAGCACACAGTGAATCACCAAAAGAGCTCGAAGAGGATTGGCACAACCCATCTTCTCCCTCTTGAGACTCATCAGTCAGATTCCCACACTCCAAGATATCAACTTTAACGTCTTCCGGTTGTTGATTGGCAGAGGTATCCATAAAGCCCTTCTTCACCTTTGTTCTGCTACAATCGAATACAAAACTCGAGTGAGACAATGAGATTAGACCCAAGTAGACAAAAGGATTCCACTTTGTTCTGCTATAATCGAAAAACAAGACCAGACAATAAGATTACACTCAAATAGACAAAAGGTTTCAACTTTGATCTTACTGATTCCAAAGCCTAAGTGGGTCCAATCATATACCAAAAAGGAACGATTTTTACGGAGAAGATTTATCGAAATTGAGTGATTCGGTGATCTTAGAGGATATCACGCATGTCCAGATGCGATTTTGATGAATCGGATTCTGTTAGCGTAAATCCAGAGTTCTTGGAGATACTTAAAACCCTAAACCCTAACAGAGAATGAGTCAAGAAAGTAAGAAACAGAGAGGAGAGAGAGAGAGAGAGAGAGATTATTCACCGAAATAATTCGAGAAATTGACTGGGCTCTGTTCTCTAATCGCTCGCTTGTAGAAGAATCCAAAAGAAGTTGAAAGAGTTATAAATCCCCCAAATTAATATCGCAATGCTGTTGCAAAATATTTTATTTTTATTTGTTTATCAAGCAATTTATCCTCCAATAGATCTTTATTTTTCTAGTGAATATTATGAAAAACAAATATGGAAATTATCAATAAAGCAATTTTGGTTTGTTTCCTGTTTCTATTCAATTTTTTTTTTGCCATAATTGCATCAATTAATTAATATAAAAATCTTTTGTCACATAGGGGTTGATTGGTAACTGCTGTGATTTCATTTTTTGACTGTAGAAATATTGCTGTGGTTTTTATTGCTTTGGCTTTAGATTTTTAATTTTTAAAAATCTTTAAATATGGGCTGTAGGTTTTTGTCTCTGCAGAGAAATTGTAAAGACATAATTTCAAAGAAGTGCTGTGGATTTTATAAAAAGGCTGTGAACTTAAAAAAAAATAGAAATCAAGATTGGTGTAAATTTAGTGCTCTAGAAAGAAATGAGGCTGTAGAGAGCACTCACAGCCACTACCAATCACACCCATAATAACTGAGTTTTTGTCTGTGTGTTCTATTTATGTTTGAATTGTTATTTCTAATATATGTTGCCCACAATTAGTTTTCTACCATAGTTTAAACCTCTACTGACAGAACTGATGAAAAACATTAATGTATTTTTAACTGATTGCTATAACATTGATAAATTAAAATATAACATTAATTTATAAAATTACTATATAAGATATTTATCATGTATTGTATATAATATTTTTATATTTTTGTTGAGAATAATATTTAATATTTAATTATATTCACTAAGTTATATTTGAATTTAAAATCCTTTTGAAATAATAAAATTTATTATTTTCAAATTTAGTTTCAATAATATATATTACATTTTTAATTTAAACATATTTTTGATATTGTTAGACTTGATAATTATTTTAAATATTTTTAAAGGTGAATGTTCTATTAAATAGTTAAATGAAAGCATAGAAGAATAAGCATCTAAAAGATCTATTCAGTTTCTAAATGATTCCTTAAATGGTTTATCAGCAATTAATGATTCACTAATGAAAACTTAATGCTCTCTAAAATCTCTATCAATCAAGAATTCAAGACTAAAAGAGGAAAGCGATTATAGGGCATTTAAGCGGTCAAAAGAGGTAAAATTTGACGGTTTCAATGCGAAGGTAAAAGACTGATTGTAAGGTAAATTTAAATGTGCCAATTTGGTTTTATACATTTTTAAACAATATTTCTATTTCAAGTTTACTTGTTTTACACTAAATGCATCAATTAATATATATAAATTAACAGAAAAATTGCAATTTTTTTTTGTAAATTAGAAAATGTTATATAAATATGCATTTTCCAGACAATAACTGGTTTTGGTTAGTAGTAGAAATGTGATTTCTCATTTCTGGCATACATGTGCATTGCAAATAACTCGTTTTAGTTTCTTATGATATTATTAATATAAACATGTCTTGACAAAAAATAACTCGGTTTGTTTCTTATGTTTTACTTAAATAATTAATCAGAACAAAGTAAAAATCGATAGAATGCAGTTTCCATACAATCTTTTACAAATAACTGACAAATGAGACAGAAAAAAACATAGAAACCAAAATACCAACGAAAAGGATATAAAACACTCGTAATTAAAAACAAAAAGTTGGCATTATTTACTAAGCAATAAACATCATCAAGACAGTTGGTATGCTGTTGTGTGAATAAAGACCGAACAGTTTGTAAGATAAAAGTAAAGTACTAGGAGGCTATTTATAAAGGTTGCAGTTCTTGTTCAGCGACTATGGCGTCATCGACAGGTTTATACAGATTTGATGTTTGCTTGCGTTTCCACATCAGCCAAACTCCATAAGCTAATAAACTAACAACTACAGACACCATCACAATTGCGATCACGACAATGATGTTTTTCACCTGCCACCTTGTCCTAAAACACGAAAGGAACAAGACTTTTCTTTGAAGATAATTGGAGAAATAATCTATTCTTTGGCTAAGACTTAAGATTGAATGTCATACCCTTTTCTTGGAGGCTCGAGTTTGTAAGTAAGGAGCTGGTAGTCTCCGAAGATGTCAGGAAGCTTGATCTGATGATTGCTAAACCGAGAAACTATGCTCTACAAGGAGAATGATGGAAAGGTCAAGTAAGATGAAGAAAGTCAAGCAATGAAAAAGGAGAAGTTTATTGTAAAAACATCAGATACCGTTGCTGTGACATTGGAGAATAAACTAGAAGATTCGGTAGGAATAACAACTACTCTGATTAGAGAGTTGTTTCCATTGGAGGTGAGATTTGATAAATAGACCTGTGACGGATGACTCAGATATTAGCAACATAAAAAACAGTGTTGAAAGGCTTACAAGCAATAATGTGTTTATCAATAAGGCTTACCTGTGTAGGTTTGATATCGAGCTCCTTGGAGAATACCTTGGAGAGCTCTTCAAGGCGAGGTTTCAGATATGATGAATTGACTGTTAGTTGTATATCAAGGTTTATTTGACCAATTTGTGTCTTCTCCCCTGAGGAAATATGTACAAAAACATCAAGTGACATGACGACAATAGGTTCTACTTTACAGGACAAAAGAGTTTTAGATGAAATCTACGTATGTCGCGAACCTGGAAGATTGCTTGATGTATTGAGAGATGGATTTGATTCATTTAAAGGCAATTTTGCAGGTGGTGGTGGCGGTAGTGCACCATCGATAGGAAGCCTATCCGATAACTCTGAACAATTAGTTCTCCAGAATCCAACCTTAGAATTCTCACGATCATACACAACAAGCGTGTTGCGAACCACAATTCCTGATAAAACACTAGATATTGCGTTAGCAGTGAAGGTAGCCAAAATGAAAAGAAACAGAGTAAATGATATCTACTTACCTCCTAAAAGAGTCGTATGATCTTTCCCATTTGGGAAGACACCGAGACAGTACGCGCCATGCACCTTCGAATGCTTTTATCGAATAAAAGATAATCACATCATCAGCTACAACATTAGGCTATAGAGAGAAAATGAAACTTCAAAAGCGTTTGAGGACTAAGTTACTTACACGGAACAAGTAGTTTTCAGGAGACAAAAGCCATGACTGTCCACTCTTAAACACCATCTCGACTGATGGGAATATCTTCGAAAGTCCAGAGGCATCGTTACTTGAGCATAACGCAAATTTTAACCGTCAGTATCTTCCCTTGATTTAAAGGTTTGATAACAAGCTTGCAAAGAAATCATACCTTGGAGCAACATGGAAACAAGTATCTTTAAAATTTGGATCAGGGCCATCAATCTGCTTCAATGGAGAAACTTCCCTCATCACCTTCACAACACAAAAAGACAGTGTAAAAAAAAAAAAAACAAAGTGTAACAGGTGAACCAAGTGTTAAACAGAGATTTGAGAGTCTTACAGCTTCCTCAAATGCTGCAAAGGCTGCGTCAGGGAGATAAGCATACGTTGTCCCACTGTCCAAAACGGCGCCATGCTCTCCATCAAAGACTCCAGAGCTAAGCGACAACTGCTTCCCAGCGACACGTATCCCCGTCAAATCTATATTGTAATATGGACTGTCGCCATCCCGAAACTAGAGTCAAATGTGTGGAAAGGTATGAAACCGTATCTGTCAGGATTAATACATTCGCCAATCAGGACCCAAAAGGCAAATCCTTTAGAACATTACCTACGATCAGGGTCCGAGTCCGTGAATGTCATATCAGAAGGGTAAGCAAAGCCTCCAAGAACCATGGAACCTCCACCGAGATCCATCCCTCCATAACACAAAGCAAAAGAGTTGCTTATCAAGCCTTTATCCACCAGCTGATCCACAAGACTGAGATCCCCTTGTCCTAACCCGATAATGCCATCAGCGCGTTGACTGTAGAGATCACCTGTCTCGAGAGTCTCACAGCCAAAGACAGCTCGCTGAGGTGTAAGCTGGCTTTCATTGCCGAACGAGATAAGGTCTTCACCGAGGACACCTTTGCTGCTGCTGTGCTCAGCGTACTCACGCTCGTACACACATTGCTCTTTGTCGTCGTCACAGTTACAGTCCATGTTGCACTTGACAGGTTGGTAGGTGGAGGACATCTCCGGCTGAAACTTTGGATCCTGATGAATAATAAAGATAAGTAAAGCAACGAGGACAAGATTGAGACTTTTATAGTTGGAATCTCTAATTAACCTGGTGTTTGCCACACTGTTCACAGTCGGAGCAAGGGACGTAGGTAACAGTGCTCCCGGAATCAACAATCAGAGCAAACATCTGCGGAGGCGTACCGATCCATAGCCGCGTCGTGTAATACCTGCGAATTTTGATGATACAATCAGATCGGTAATCGGCGTTGAAGGGAAGGGAAGGGATTGACTTACCCGTTGAGGAGAAGGTCGTCGTAGAGTCGCATGCGAGAGTGAGGGAGTGATTTGTGGAGCTTTCGATGGTGAACAGAGACGGATCTCGAAGAAGAGGTGGAATTGGGTTGAGAGAGAAAGAGAGGGAACACCATGGGAGGAGATTGGAGGACGATGTTTTCACCAGCCGCGTGTGTATAGATTGGAAGAGATTGATAGATTATTAGGAGCGAGACTGTCGCGCCGATTGACGCCAGCGCCATATCTAATCGCCGATGGATGAGTGAGTGAAGCTGCGAGTCAAACGTCAGATCTACGGGAACGAAAGGCTACTTTTCCTTTGAATACAAAACCAGCAACGACGCCACGCCATATGTAAACCACAAACGACGTAGTTTTTTATCTAATGTCTTTTTCTTTTCTCTTTCAATTTTTTTACCACAACTAAACTAAATTTAACGTTTAACCATATGCAAAATCCAGTTATTTTATATTTTTAATTTTTATAATTGGAACAAATTTAAGGTTGATTATCTAATAAATAAAAATCTCCACTATTATTGTTTCCAAACAATTCTCATTTATATTGTTATTCATGTTTTCAAACATTAACAAAAAGTACTTGAGTTTTAATAATATCGATGGAAACAAAATTAAAAATATAACCAGATAACTTAGTGAATATAACAAGTAACCATGTTTATACTTAACCATGTTTATACTGTATACGAATGGTGTTGTGGAAATTGTTGCCTCTTTTATTCAACATATTTTGTCTGTTCTAAATGCATAGTGATGCACTATCATAAAAGTATATAAATTCACACAAAATAAGTAATCAAGAAAACATAAATAAAATTTTCTAAAGTTTATCAGATTCATGAATGTTGTTAGGAAGAAAATCTGAATAATAAATACAAATATTATTTACTAAAAAGCCGAATAATGAATACATTTTTGAAGATACATTAAGTTGACTAGCTTCATAAATAACATTATTATATTATTATACAATATAAATCATACCAAAAGAATAGAAATTAGTATAAAATTTAGAATCTAAAACCAAATCCATTTATAATGTAAAACTAGATTCTAACCCGCGCGGATTGGCAGATATTGTTGTCATTTTTGTTACAAAATTTAAATTAATAGTAATGTAACTGATTTTATTATTAAAATTAATATTATATATAATATAAATAAAATATTGGTGAAATTTTACTTTTTTGTTACAATAAAGCAAACCTTCATCACTATATAGTTTTCATAGTCTATTTTTAAAATCTCATATGTTCTACTATTCTTATATTTTTTTAACAACATTTATGTTTCAAATAAAATACGGTATCCCAAAATATTATGTATATATTTAGATGTGAAAACTTGTGTAGAATATATAATATATAGATATAACTAAGATTATGTAAACCAAATATATATATTTGTGAATAAGTGTATTTACTATTTATATATATAATATTTACCAAACTATTGTTTAGATTATGGTCACAAAATCTACGATGTAGGAAAATAATATCATTTACATTTTTCTTTAAATATTAAGCTCCTAATGAATTGGTCTAATAACTTTTTTACATTAGATAAAAATATGACTCTAATTTAATAGATTAGATATCATGATAGAATAGAAGTTCTACAATAATCAGATTATTTAGTGCATATGGAATAATATTTACATGTATATAAGGATATGAAATTATGGTATAAATATCATCTGAAACTTATCTATTAAGAAATATAACTAAAAATCAAATGAAAATAGAGGAGAAAAAAGAATACAAAAACAAAGAAAATTTAAAATCTAAAATAGGTGGATCAAATATCTAAATAAAATGTGTTTTATATACAAATAATATAGAATAGAATGAAATGTCTTTGTTAATAACAATTTATATATTTTAAAAAATGTTTATATCCATTTGAAAATTTTTAAATACAGCATAAATAAAAGTGTATGTTTTAAATAGTATTTTTGACTGAATTATATTGGTAAAAATATATAAATCAAAGGAAATGAGAAAGGAAGAAAAAGACAAAACATGAAAAAAAAAATTAAAATGAATTAAGGGATGTGATTAATATAGATGAATATAATAATACATAGTATATCCTAGCAACGTTGTTAATATGGTTATAAGTTGAATTATAATATTTTATAGTTATACAATGCAATTAGAATTAACAGATATCTTCTTGTTTTTCCATCTTCGAAAACAGAATTAAACACAAAACAAATAAATAGCCTATAATTTATATACTTAAAATATTAATAAAATTTAGCTTTAAATAACCAAATAGCTAAAAATAAAATTCATAATTCAATTATTAGTAACTTTAAATATCTAATATTATTTATTTATCCAAAAATAACTGAAATATATTAAATATTATTTCCTTAATTTAAATAATTTTAATAGTTTTATATATGTTTAGATATAAAATGAAGAGAACCCAAAATCAAAGGTCTTTATTTTTATAACAAATGTTCAGTCAATCTCATCTGAACTAAATTTAGATCAACAAAATATTTGATAGATATCAGAGTTCATAAAACCAAAAGAAAAATCTTATATCTGAAATATTCGACTCACCCCCAATTCAATATCCAAATTCCAGTCATATATGTTTTAGCGTTTAAACCTAGTACTAAACACCAATGCATATGTAAATTTTTTTTGTCAGCAACATAACAGACTCATATAGACTCTGTAAACGTAACTGTTAGCTCCTCATCCATATGGACAACAAATGACAGTTGCTTTCTTGCACTGCATGCTAGACGATCCGCCCTTATATTCTGCGTCCGTGGTATATGGATGAGCTCTAAACTATTGAGTCTTCTCCTCAGAAACTCTATATCTTCCAAATAACTTGCAAAAGCCGGCCATTCTTCGGGTTCAGAAACCATCTTCACCAACTGAGAACAATCCGTCGCAAATGTAACATTAAATTGTCTAAGGTTACTCATGCATTCTATTGCCCTTATAAGATCCTCTATCTCTGAATGAAGTGGTGATTGACTCGCTCTTGTGTTTCTTGCTTCCATTAAACCATCAAAACCTTCCAAAGTACTATACCACCCTTGTCCCTAAAAAATTTCATGATCTTTCCATGATCCGTCCGTAAAACACCATCTGCCAGGAATAATTGGTATTGTTGCGTTCATTACAGATCGTGACTGGTTTGTTCTCTGTGTAAGAGAGATTTGTGCATCAGCCCAGAGTACCGACTCCGTTTCTGCCAACTTGAAAGTATCTCGTGGATCAATATCCAGATTGCTAAAGACCTTATTATTTCGCCCCTTCCATATATACCATAGGATCCATGCGAATTGATGATCTTCTATTTCCAGAGAAACCCTCTAAAATAAAATAAAAAATTTATTATAAAATTAAATTTATTCCAATGTATGATTATATAATAGAATTCCTATATTTTAAAGAGAAAATATAACAGAATACTATTTTACCTCTAAATATAAATGCATTATATTTTTCTAACTTTTATAAACACATATATTAAAATTCATTTATATAATACATTTTTCTATTTAGAAGAAAGTATAAAGGTGAATTGGATATGATCTTAAGAGTATGAAACTATTTATTGACACTTCTAGAATCACATAGAATGTTTCTCGTTAACTTACTTTTGTTGTTATTTTATATAATAGTACTAAGGCAGGTCCGCCCTACAGACGAGATGAAAGTTAACAAATAATTTAAATAGTTAGAGTAAATATTTAATATAAATTGTTATTATTTAAAATATACATATTTGTTAAATTTTGTACATGTTATTGTATTTGAATACTAAATAAAACTTGTTATCTGAAAAATTAATTAAGATTTTTAAAATAAATATTACTTGTTATTTTAAAAATATGATTTGTTTTTTTTGTTAAAAGGTTTAAGATGATTTTCTTTTGTTAAGTAATCTATGTTTTAATTATATATTAAGAGCTGAATGTGGCATTACATCATTTATTGTGATTTTCTAGAGTTGGATGACCATTAAAAAAACCATGAGATTTTTTTTTTCATTTTTGTTAGTAGAAAAGAAACAAACTTGTAAGTAAATACACATATTTTTTGTTAAATTTTATATACTTTAGTAGATTATCTTATGTTTTTACTAAATTTAGTTTTCCCAGTAGATTATTGTTGAAATATTGCTTGAGTTAAAATGTATAATTAATTATAAAATTATTTATGTAATATTATATATTTAATTAATATATGTGACCAAGATAATAAAAATATACATGTTTGCTATAACTTTGTTTATTTATAAAGATATTTGAAAATCAAGTAAACCTTGTTTTAATATAAATGATTATAGTTTTTGAAATGAATGTTACTGATTAGTTGAAAAAAATGTTACTGGTTAATTTTCATAATATAAATTTTAAATATTAATTTCTTAAAAGTCATTGTTTTGATTATAAATTTACTAAATTTTACGATAGATTATTGTTGAAATTTTATTTGAGGTAAAATGTATAATTAATTATAGTATTATTAATGTAATATTAGATATTTTATTAATATATTTCACACAAATAAGAAAATTAATATTCATGTGTTGCTTGATTTTTTTTTATTCATTATATTTGAAAATCAAGTTAACTATATTATCTGAATAAAGGATTTTGATTTTCAAAACGAATGTTATTGATTCATTTTCCTAATAAAATTTTTAGATTTCTGAAAATCACTGTTTTAATTATAAGTTAATTTGTGAATGTACTCTTTCATCGTTTTGTTAAATTTTATCAAAAATTGCCTAATTTTTGTCTACTTGATCGTTATGGTACATCAAATATTATTGGTTCTGTGATTTAAAAATCTTTGTTAAATCATTTGTTATTATTTTTATGATTTATAATTCATACATCTTATGGGATTGTTTATGGATTTTATTTTAAAAGAGACTGGTTTTTTTAATTAAAAATATAAATACAAAATCCCAAAGAAAAAACTTAAGAATTTGTAAATATTATTATAATATATATATTCGATTTTGAAAATCAGTAAACTTTACTTAGACTTGTTAATATATATTATATATATATTAGATTTGCAAATCAATTAAATTGCATAAATGATTGAACAAAATAACATAAGATTCAAAACTTAGCAGCAAACAAACATGGCACCTTCAAAGAACAAAATCTCACTATAGTATATGTTTAGTGCGTTTCACAGCAAGTCATGGTTAGATCATAGCAGCAACTGTCTCCACACAGGTGTCCAGCTCTTGCCTTGTGAAAATCCAAAACTTACTTTGAAGCTTTGATGACAATTTGATTATTGATATAATGCTTAAGAAAAACGAGGATATAGACATCAGCCCCACCGATCAGCTCAGTTCTGGTGTCACAAGTCTTCCTCACAGTGAAAAAAACTTTCTGTCCACAAACCTCACACCTTGCGGTTAGCTTTGTCACAGAATCAGTTATTGGTAAAAATTTAAGAACATCAGCGAAGCTCCTCCTACATTTTACCAAGAAAGGATCATTAAAGTTAGAGCTCAACGGAAAATGTTTAAGATTTGAAGTAAAAGTGTCAAGTAACACCTTAAATAATCACTATCAACGACTGCAACAATAACAGTTTTGCCATCATCATCAGCGTCCTTGCAGCAAAACTCATACGTCAAATACCAATCACATTGCCAATCATTTAAAAAATACATCTTCAATCCAAATCCTTCACAATAAGAAAACAATTACTACCAAAAGGACCAAAGACTTTACCTTGTCGTAAGCATCTTGTCTGAATCTCGCAGGAAACGACATAAGATCTGAAAGAATCAAGCAAGGGAATCCAAATCCTTCATGAGCAACGGCGTGGTGGTGACTGAGAATGGGATCCCTAGGAGGAATAAGTAAGCACCTTAACGAAGAAGGCGACACCTTTACATACGGTGAACTTCCGGTTAAAACTAAACACGGAAGCTTAACCTCGACAGTGGAAGAACATGACGTCGGATTAGAGGAGCTAGCCATTTGAAGAAATAAGTTTGCTTTGTTGTTTTAGGGTTTGAGAGAATGATGATAAAGTGAAGAAGGCTAACATTTTTATAGGTGTATACAACTATTCACCGCCTTAGAGAAGACATAATGCATAATGGCAGATCGTGTTGTTGTGGATCGAAGGAGTTAATAAAGCAATAAATGAGATGAATCTGAAATTGGGAACGTTTGGCTTGATTACATGGAAGACAAAAAGACACCACTGAAAGGCGACATAGAGATCATGCCCGTCCATTTTAGATCCCAATCACTTCAAACTCCATTGTTGTTGTCTGCGTATATATGTGAATAGCGTCGATGTCAGAGATTGAAGAGACGTATACCCTAAATTCCGGTGTGAAGAAGAAGATAAGGGTTAATCACGTTCTGGCTCAAAAGATCGATTAAATCAAGAAGCCCAACAATATATCCCAAACAATGCTAATTTAATGCCTAAAAATGAGACGCAGTGTTTTATAATAGAGGGCGGATGAAGTGTCGGTGCTGCCAGGAGTGAATAATAGATGTTATATATATAGTGTGTCAAAACTCAAAACCAACAAAAGTAAATATAATAAGAAATATTATATGTTGATTCTAGAACCACAAATCTAAACTCTGATGTAACATGTCGCAGGCTATGTTGCTTACAATGTCTCTCTAGTTACGGCTAAAGTGTTCAATCTACTATGTAACAGGGATAAGAGATGCGCCTTGCGCAGGGTAAATTTATATGAAAATTATTTAAGAAATATCGTATGGAAAAAAAATTATATTATTGATCGAATTAATATATCTGGCTCTTAAACAATTTTTTAAAACATTATTTGTTAATTACATAATTTGTTTACTAATGAACTGATCTCATTTTTAAAAATATTTTAGGTCAAAAAAGTATTTATCACATAAAAACCTAACGTTTAGGCCTAAAAATTTAATGCCTACTATTTGGTTACAATGAAATTATGCCAGCTCGGTTTTATATCATGATTTAGGAATTTAAAAGTTAATTATGGTTATGAGAATTTTACGTTCACGTGCCAATCCTATCTATCTTCGATAGTTTTCTCCTTTTGTGTCATTTTGGTTATTGCTCGATATAAATATTGATTTTTGAGTTTATTCTCATTTCTTTCTTTTATTTTGGCCTGAGATTTAGAAAATGTTTAAGATTCAAAATTATTAAAGAGATACATACTTAGGTTAAGATCTGCGTCTTGTGCAGAATAAATACATATTTTATATTTTTTTGCATATTATGAAATAATAAAATAATAATTATATATTAAATAACTAAGAAATCAGTTACTATTATGTAATAAATTGGCTTGCACATATAAATCAAATGACCGCTCTTGTTTATTCGCAATCATTTTAGAAAAATAAATCAAAACAATCAATCTTATCTATCGTATATGATATATAATTTAATTTAAACGATATGAAGTATATATATTAACATAAACACCTATTAAAATAAAATTATTTATTTATATGAATTTATTATCATTGTATTCTTATTACAGAAAATAATTTAAACATTGATCACAAAAGTTTATGTGAGACTTTTAACAGTTTTAGTAATTTATACTCGTTTTAAAAAATTCAAAATACAACATGTACAAAAAAATCTAAAATTTTAATATATGATTAATGTAATTGTGTAATTTATTTTAATAGTAAAGAATTAAACAAAAATGATAGAAAGCATACAAATTATTAGCAAATCTTCATTATTTAAAATCTTTAATTACTATATATATCATAATCACATTAGGTAATTCCGTATGTTTTATTTAAGGAAATAATATATAATAAATAACCACCTTTTTTTAGTTAATATCATATGATATTATATAGTTGGTATTAAATGTTTCTAGTGAGATATAAAATCGAATTGGACCAACATGTTTTTCAATTTCAATGTGAGGCTGACACGTATGACTAATTAACTACCTAATTGATTGACAAATAAGCAATAGATCTTTTTTAATTATTACAAAATTAAGGTTACATCTTTTCAAATGTTCCTCAATTAATATATAGGGGATGATATCATAGTCCTTCGGTACGTAGTTTTATGGTTTATAAGAGCATCATTATCCCAGCAACCTTTCATGGTTGCTTAAATTTTTTTTTTGTCTGAATTAAAAAAAAAAAATTAAAAAGTGCACCAATCGCGGACCACCACGTGTTGATAGAGGCCGTAAACAGTACAAGTAACAAAGAAAACAGAGTGCTTAATTTGCATGCAGAAGGGATGTTGCTTGTGTTTTTGGTGGAACCCCAAACCATAAACAACCTTTTTTTAAAAGGGATAATGATGCTCTAAGGATTTATATAAACCTGAACTTATTTACAGTGTATAGAATACAGTAGGTAAATGCATCTACTCTGTTAAAATAAAAACTTGGCTTATATAACTTATTGACATAGGTGTTGTCCAACTATTTTATTATAATTATTAAAAATTTTATTAATTATTTAAAAAAAAATATTATACAAAAATACAAATACGACTAAAAAACTCACAAATATAAAAATTAATATCTAAAAAAATGTAAAACAAAAAATATATCCGCCCTTTGTAATCTAGTTTAATCGTAATCTAGTTTAAGTTCTCAGTACGATCATATTTTTTTTATCGATTTGGACTGTTATATGTCGCAGGCTAAGTAACAAGGTCTCACTAAAAACATTTTCATTTGAGCTACTCGTTACTGAGACTTATATCGTCCAATTCGACCCGTCTATACATTTTTTTCATCTCACCAAAACCCCAAAAAATGAATTTCTCTTGAATTCCCAAATAGATTCGATCTACTAACTGGCTCACATGACAAAACTACTCGACCTTCGGTATTATCATCCCACTATCCCTGAAACAGCCGTTGCCGGCATCATAGAAACCTCTGACGATGAATTCACCACCGCCACCACCGCTATTTTTTTTTGCATCTCCGCCATATAACTCCTCACTTCCACCTTAATCATCTCTTGCACCACCGTCAAAAACTCAGCTTTATGTCCCACAAGTGCTTCTCCTCTCTCCTCAACATTGATTTTCATTTGACTCCCAAACCGCGGAAACAGCAACGAGTTGTGTGGCTTCAACTCCTGTCTGACATCAGCACCAGGAAGTGACAGTGACAGGCTCAAAAACGCTGTCGGATCCTCCTCCACCGAAGACATTTCCGCCGGCGACGGCATTGCCATTGGTTTTAAAAGCTGAGCATCAACCGGAGACGGCGGAGATGGCGGAGGTGGGATTCCGGTGGGACTCTCTGGGCTCATGTACAACCCAGTGTCCACAGGAGTAGCAGACTCAGACCTCACCGATCTCCTCTTCTTCCGCCGATCCTGATCCTCCGTCGTCATCACAATGAGATTACCATCTCCACCGCCGCCTAAGTATTTCCTCTTGAGCGTCGAGTTCCAGTGGTTTTTCACGGCGTTATCCGTACGGCCGTTGAGAAGACGAGCGATCGTGGCCCATTTATTACCGAACGTAGCGCGGGCAGAGACAATTGTCTTGTCTTCCTCAGACGAGAACGGTCGATGCTCAACCACCGGTGATAACTGATTGCACCACCGTAGCCGACAGGATTTACCAGATCGACCTGGAACAGATTTGCTAACCTCCAACCAGTTTCTCGGTCCGTAATGCTCCACCATCCTCCTTAGCTGCTCGTCTTCTTCTTGGCTCCACGGACCTTTTGCCCGATCCGCCATTGAATCAAGCAGGATCGTAGAGACGAGAAAGAAGCTAAGGTCATTTATATAGAGGAAGGGGAAATATAACTGGTAACCGGTTGAGACGGTGGAGAAAGTCATGGCACCCGCTTCTTCCATGCAAGCGGTTATGAAAGTTTTGGGTTACAGCTGTAGGCGAAAACGTGTCGTTATCTTGCTGTGTCTATGTGTCGTTATTTTTGTTACGCGATCGGGCGTGTGATAGTGTCGATGGTGTTAAAAGCGAATGACAGGAGTGAGGTCACGCGCGTCAGTAACGAGTGGGTTAATGTGTGAAGTTAAATATACAAAATCACGGAAATTTACAAAAAAAAGTTCTGATATTATTCGCTCGAAGTTTAGAAAGTTGTTTTAATTTTTGAAATAAATTAAATTCGAATATCTGCCAGTAAAGATGATAACGGTTAGGTTTGGCCGTTTGGGTAAAGACAGTTTTTAATGCATTTCTGACTTTTGACTGGCCAAGCCAACCTGGATTCCAACATACTTTTCTTTTAATTTCGAAATTACACGTTTTGGATTTTGAAGTTTAAACCACTATTCAAAACTACACTGTAACAACGCATGCGATTAGATAGAAGCCTATAGCGCTGAATCAGTTATTCAAGGATTATTCAGGAGTTAATTTTAGGCAAGTACACAAAAAATATAGCTGGTGCAGTGGTTTCGGTGCTTTAAACATGCTCTTAAACATGGATTCAAACCCTAAGGAAGTGGTATTCAATACAGGAATTTGAAAGAATTCATAAGATTTGATGAGATTTTAATGCATTTATCTAATTCCTATGCTTAATAGAAAAGAATATACATAAATTTGATAGAATACTAATTCCTCTAAATTCTATGAATTTTCGAATCCTTGTATATTTAAAACGGTAACAAAATAATATTTTATTTTTAAAACTGAAAGAAAAATAGTAATTAGTACTAATTTATGGATTGTAGCAATTTTATTAAAATCATAATACTAATAAATAAAATATATGGATCATCTAAACCCATAGCATTTCTCCACATATCTTCTAAGTTCTGCCATAGTTTTTTTTCCAAGTATTTGCATTTTCTTTATCTTGTTCTTGTGTTCGTAATGCGAAAGCACACAATCGAAAGTCTCAGAAGGCATTTTGGTTTAGTTAACCGACACTGGGTTTCTTCAGCAACAAGACAACATTCACTCTATATTTGTTAATTGTTGTTCTTTATATTTGCCGGTAACTCATTAATTATCATCCACAAAGATCTCTTCATTCTTCACGTACTTTTGGAAAAATGAGAAGTAGAGAAATGCTATTGTTTGTGTTTTCCTACGATTCATTACAAATCTCTGCATAAGAGCAAAGAATTGGCCCTTTACATTTATACATGACATTTTCCATTAAATTCTTATCAAATATCACTGCTACAAAATCTATCAAATATTGAATAACAACAGAATTTAAAATAATTAAAAGAATGATTTCAAATGCTTAATCCAATAATAAAAGAATTTAAAAGAATTGATGAAATTCACAATTGAATAACAGTGGAATTTAATAGAAACTATGATTCTTTCTAATTCTATCAAATTTCTGAATTCAATGCCCCCACCTAAGTGGCAATTTTTATCCTTTTAAACCTTTTCTTTTTTTTTTTGCTAAAAGTTGGTACATTAATATTAAAAAAGTGGCAAGAGTCATGTTACATAGAATTAATATTTGCAAATGAAAACAAAAAGAAATTAATATTTTAATGTGTTATATTTATATATTTTAATTTAATTATTTTTAATAAATATTTGCAAATGAAAACAAAACATGTGGCACTTACTTTTAAGTGCCGGTTCTGAAAACAGAATTTAAAGAACCTCACCTCATTTCTCTTTCCTACATTTTTGTATTTATATTATTACTTTTGGACTAGGAACTCTTCTATGATCTGCCGATCGAGATGGCCTAATCTGATGCCGGAAGAGAAGAGATGTCTGAGTCCACATAATAGATGGATTAGCCTTATTAGGCAGGTTGGGTCTTGGACCCAATTGCCATAATAGTCATTTCACTTCATTTTCATCGTACATGTCCATAATCTTAACAATGGTGGCCATCACTTTTTTTTCTCGATCTTAATCTTTTTCTTATGTTTTTCTTTGTATTTAAACTCAAAATTGATAAATCTATTAAGTATAACTCGATTTCTAAAACTATAACTAGTAAGAGTAAGTTTTTCACAAATTCCAATTTGAAACCGATTTCGACCAAATTGAAACGTTTCACTGTCTAGCATTTATACTCGGCAAAAAACGGCCGCGTTAGTTACGTTTGAGAACAAGAGTTAAACTAGTCACAGTTTTGGACTTTTGATACATACTGGAGCAGGAAATAATAATAGATTACCGGAAAAAAGCAACCAAACAAAATTGCGATTTAAGTTTTTTAAAATTTACTAGTTACCCAATAATGTTTTTTTTTCAAACAACTGAATGGCTAAAATTGTAACTCTTCTAGTTTTGAACTTTAGTTTATCTTTTTTTTTTTGCTGAAAAAGTTCACAACGTTCTAATGCTACAAATTTGGGATGTGACAACTAGTAAAACCATATACAATGAAAGTGTTGAGTTTTTGTTTCAACAGTTGAAAACTTACATATTGAAGATGTTGAAAAATTAAAAACATGACATGAATTATTTGCTGTTGAAAGCTAAAAAGTTTGGGTTTACAGATAACTGTATTCACCTTGATTATTTAAGGTTACTTATACTATAGCAAATTAATTAATTTCTTTAATTGTTTTATATAAAAAATATTTTTATGTTTTACAAATAGAAATTAGTTTCATATGTTTTGGACATATATAATAAATCTCCTTTATCATAATTTTCTAAATAAAAACATGAAAAAACTAAATAAAAGAAAAAAAAGAAAGGGAAAAGGAAAAATGAAATGGAAAAAGAGAATATGAGCTTGAAAGTTAAAGTTGAAACAATAGGCTGTCAATCAGTTGACCAAAAAAAAAAAAAACAATAGGCTGTCAGAAAAAAATCTTTGTGTTAAAAAAAGGCTGTTGGAAAAATCTAACCAATGTACATGGTCTAAGAACAAAAAAATTCATTTGTCAATTTCAAGATAACATTTCTTTTAAAACAATAATGAGAAAGTGATTACTGAAAATGACAATTTTATCTTTTTGTTTTTGGGGTTAAATTTATATATACCTATTAATTTAATTCATTGCATCTAAGATCCATTAAGAAATATCATCCCATCAATCATAAATTTAATTTTATTAATAGGTCTAAACTCATTATATACTTATAAACAAAAAAAAAATTATCTACATTAAAATTGTAATAGTATTTAGCATTAGAAAACCTATAAATTAAAATACACTAGGGGCATTGCCCCGCGCAAACGCGGATTTATGAACAGAATTTTTGTTTTATCTCAATATTTGTTAGGGTTATTGTTGCTGTGAATTTTGCGTTTTGGATTGATCATTGTTTCACAAGTTTTTTTATTGTTATAAGGTTAGAGTTGTGATGATGAACTGTGTATGCACTGTTCTCCACTCATGAATGACTAAACTGTGTTAGTAATGTGATTGATATAGTTCGTGGTGTTGCTTGCGGTGTCACTGAGACTTACTGTTTGTTTGTCTTTTTAATTTGTTACTTGTACTGTTGAGATTACATAAATTATATTAAGGTTGTTGAGAATACATTTTGTTTCTGGATATTTTTTTTTCCAGTTTAGTTGTGTAAGTTGTGTGTATTAAGTAATAATTATTTTATATTTTTATTATGTTGGTTATATATATATTTTTTTAAACTTGTTGTTTTTACCGGACCTTTAAAACAAATACATTTAAAACAAATACATGAAGACTTGTAAAAATTGTTAAACTATATAATATAATCTCTCCTTAATACATTTACATAAGTTAGTTATTTATGTTATTACACAAAGAGTTATAACTCTTCATGTTAAGAGGTGTGTCTCTTAACTTAATGATTCGATCTGTATATAAAGATCAATCATTTGTTGTAAACATCATCACATAATTTCAATAATACAAAATTATTTTCAGAAAGGTTTATAAGCCTGAAACGTCTATCTTATTCTTTCTCTCGAACTCGTGTGTAACACACTGTGATCGTTGTGTAACACAAGCGGTTGGTAAAAAATTAACATGGTATCAGAGCTGTAAGGTTGAGAGGACGAAGAAGAAATCACTAGTAAGAGAAACACTTGGCGTGGAGAAAAGGATGCTAGAGGATTTTGGCATACGATTTATCGGAAGCACACGAAACGATGAAGAATCAAGTAATCCCCATATTTGATGGAGAGAAGTACGACTTCTGGAGCATTAAGATGACAACCATTCTCAAGACCAGGAAGTTATGGTCTGTGGTTGAAGAAGGTGTAGCAGCCCCACCAGCACAAGTGGATGAGACCCCTGAAACATCAAGGGCAAGATCGCTTAGAGAAGAAGCGATGATGAACGATACATTGGCTTTGCAAATTTTGCAAACTGCCGTATCGGATCACATCTTCTCACGGATTGCAGCAGCATCAACATCCAAAGAGGCGTGGGATGCATTGAAGGCAGAGTATGAAGGCTCTCCTCAAGTTCGTTTGATTCGACTTCAAACGTTGCGAAGGGAGTACGAGAATCTGAAGATGTATGAGAATGAAGACATTAAGGTCTTCACGGATAAGATAGTTGATTTGGCAAATAAATTGACTTATCATGGTGAACATAAGACATATGTTCAACTCATACAGAAGATACTCATCTCTCTCCCAGCCAAGTTCGATAGCATAGTCAGTGTGTTGGAGCAAACAAGCGATTTGACTTCAACAAAGATGGCAGAGTTGATCGGGATTTTGAAGGCTCATGAAGCAAGGCTGGCTGCAAGAGAAGAAAGCACCAGTGAAGGAGCATTCGATGTTCGTGTTAAACACAAAAAATCTGGTGTCATACAAGACAACTCAAAGCGCTGAGGAGGCAAGAAGTGGTGTGGTTACTGCAAGAAGAACAACCATACCGAGAGCGAGGGTCTGCGGAAACAGAAGAAGGATGATCCAAAGAAGGATCACAGAAGTAACAAATGAGTGTTACAAGTGTGGCAAGTTAGGCCACTTTGCAAATCAGTGCTATTCAAAAAAGAAAGAGAAAGCACATGTAAGTCTCGAAGAAGACTTGAATGAAGATCACATGTTGTTCAGTGCGAGCGAAACAACAACAACAGTGATGGAGGACGTCTGGTTAGTAGAGAGTGGATGCACTAACCATATGACAAAGGAGGAGAATTACTTCTCAAGACTTGATAGGAGTATCAAGGTTCCAATAAAGATTGGAAATGGAAGCATAGTCATGACAGCTGGTAAAGGAGATATTACCGTCATGACTAAAGGTGGCAAGAGGACCATCAGAAATGTGTTCTTGGTTCCGAGTTTGGCGAAGAATTTGTTGAGTGTTACACAAATTGTTTCAAGAGGATACCGGGTGAGATTCCAAGAGAAGAGATGCATCATAGAGGATGCAAAAGGAAGGAGGATAATGGATATCCCAATGACTCACAAAAGCTATCGAATCAGGATGAGTTCGGCTCACGTAGAAGAAGCCATGAGCGCTAGTGAGCAAGGAAAGATGGAGACATGGCACAAGACTTGGTCATGTAGGCGACAAAAGGTTGCAACAAATGCAAGACAAAGACTTGGTAAAGAGATTACCAAAGTTTAAACTCAAGAAGGAAACATGTGAGGCGTGTAGACTTGGAAAGCAATCACGCAAAAGCTTCCCAAAGGAATCTCAAACTAAGACAAGAGAAAAGCTTGAGATTGTACATACGGATGTATGTGGGCCGATGCAGCACCAGTCTGTTGATGGAAGCCGATACTTTTTGCTATTCTTGGATGATCATACTCATTGTGTTGGGTATACTTCATGAAGCAAAAGTCAGAGACATTCTCACTGTTCAAGAAGTTCAAAGCAATGGTGGAGAAGCAATCAGATTGTACCATCAAAACGCAGAGATCAGATGGAGGTGGTGAGTTCACTTCACGAGAATTCAACCGGTTACTGAAGAAGACGAAATCAATAAGCAAGCCACCTTGCCTTATTCACCACAACAAAATGGTGCAGCGGAGCGCATGAATAGGACCTTGGTGGAGATGGCTAGATCGATGTTGGCAAAGCAAGAAATACCGCTCAAGTTATGGGCAGAAGTGGTATACACTGCCTCATATCTTCAAAACCATCTGCCATCAAAGGTAATTGAAGAAGAAGTCAGTCCTATAGAGAAGTGGTGTGGACACAAGCCAGATGTGTCACACATGAGAATGTTTGGTAGCATATGCTACATACATGTCCCAGATCAAAAGAGGAGGAAGCTAGACGTCAAGGCAAAGCGTGGAGTCTTTGTTGGATATAGCAACCAACCCAAAGGCTATAAAGTTCTCATCTTGGAGAATGAGAAGATTGAAGTATCAAGAGATGTCGAGTTTGAAGAAAGCAAAAAAAATGGGATTGGAAAAGGCAAGAAGAAGTGAGGAAGACATTGGAGTTGTCTATGGAAGACTCTCACTCGCCTGAGGAACAAACTAAAGTTACATCCAGCCCAGAGGAACAAACCGAAGGTACATCCAGCCCTGAGGAACAATCCGGAGGTACTTTCAGTCCTTTTTCATTCAAAATAATGATCATGATACTAGTAGTGGAGATGAAGAAGCTTCTGAGGTAGCAAGGAAGTTTAGGTCCATGGTTGATATCATGGAAAGGGCACCGAGAGTAGAGCTTGATGAGGTGGCTCAAGCAATAGAAGCTTGTCTTCATGCACATGAAGAACCATACACTTATGATGAAGCGTGTGGTAACAAATAATGGAGAGAGGCGATGAATGAGGAAATAGCCACGATTGAGAAGAACAAGACGTGAGAACTAGCGGACAAGCCAAAGAAGAAGAATGTGATAAGTGTGAAGTGGATCTACAAGATCAAGACCGATGCAAACGACAAGCACATCAAGCACAAGGCGAAGCTAGTTACAAGAGGGTTCTCTCATGAGTATGGTGTCGACTACCTTACTTGCCTATGCGGCTCAGATGAAGTGGCGATTGTATCAGATGGATGTGAAGTCAGCTTTTTTCAATGGCAACCTCAAGGAAGAAGTGTATGTCACACAACCGCCTGGGTATGTGACACACGGGAAGGAACACAAAGTGTTAAGGCTACACAAAGCTTTATGTGGTTTGAAGCAAGCCCCAAGGGCATGGTATGAAAGGATAGATTCATACTTTCTTCAAACGGCTTTGAGAAGAGTATGAATGATGCGGCCTTATACATCATGAAGCAAGGAGGAGATGTGTTAATCATGAGTCTATATGTGGATGATATAATCATCACATGAAGCAACATCCAGAGAATCAACACATTCAAGAAGAACATGAAGAAAGAATTCGAGATGGTGGATCTTGGATTGTTGAACTACTTTCTTGGAATGGAAGTATTTCAAGATGATGGAGGCATATTTCTTTCATAAGAAAAGTATGCAAACAAACTTGTAGACAAGTTTGGGATGCGAGACAGCAAGAGTGTAAGCAACCCACTTACACCACAAGGAAAAGGAGTTGAGGATGACAAGGAATATGGAGATCCGACTAAGTATAGAAGTATCGTTGGAGGGCTTTTGTACTTGTGTGCATCAAGACCTGATGTGATGTATGCAAGCGCCTATCTCTCAAGATACATGTCATCAGCCCGCATGAAGCACTACCAAGAAGCCAAAAGGGTGTTAAGATATGTCAAAGGAACATCAAGCTTTGGAGTGTACTTCACAAGCGTGAAAGAACCAAGACTTGTAGGCTACACATACAGCAATTGGGGTGGTTCTAAAGAAGACAAGAAAAGCACTTCAGGTTATGTGTTTACTCTTGAATCAGCCATGTTTTGTTGGCAATCAAGCAAGCAACAAACAGTGGCGCAATCAACGGCTGAGGCGGAGTACATAGCCGTGTGTGCTGCAACAAATCAAGCTCTGTGGTTACAAAGACTATTTGAAGATTTTGGTCAGGAGTTTGAAGGAGGCATTCCGATCTTATGTGACAACAAATCAGCAATAGCAATTGGGAAGAATCCGGTGCAACACAGAAGGACGAAGCACATATAAATCAAGTACCATTTCGTGAGGGAAGCTGAGCAAAAAAGAATCATTGAACTGGAGTATTGCAAAGGGGATGATCAACTCGCAGACATTCTCACAAAGGCATTGGGCGGTTCAAGGTTTGAAGATCTCAGGAAGCAGCTTGGAGTCAAGTCGAGATATGATTAAGGAGGAGTGTTAAACTATATAATATAATCTCTTCTTAATACATTTACATAAGTTAGTTATTTATGTTATTACACAAAGAGTTGTAACTCTTCATGTTAAGAGGTGTGTCTCTTAACTTAATGATTCGATCTCTATATAAAGATCAATCATTTGTTGTAAACATCATCACATAATCTCAATAATACAAAAGTATTTTCAGAAAATTTTATAAGCCTGAAACGTCTATCTTATTCTTTATCTCGAACTCGTGTGTAACACACTGTGATCTTTGTGTAACACAAGCGGTTGGTAAAAGATTAACAAAAATACTATAAAATGAGTGACAATTAGTATTTGGGCCTTAATGGGTTTTAAACGAATATATGTATTTGTCATGAGAAGACAATAACATTGGCATGTTGACATTGAGCATGTAAGCTATTTTCATAAGACAAGAGGAGTAAGCACGTGGAGATGTTGTTGCTGCCTTTGTGTCTGTTGGGATTGTCTCTTGTATCTTCTGGTGTGGTTGTGTTTGTTTCTCTTTTATTTGATGGGTAATATGTAAACAAAAATCATTGTTAGTTGTATTTATCAGAGTTTATAACTTACTCTGATTTTTTGTTTAGGTAATTTCACTTTAGTTGTGGTCTTCGTCTTCTTCGTAAGCATCTGCGAATGTAAGTTTGTAAATTGTTAAATAGCTGTTCGTGTAGTTTGTATTTGTTTAGCTGGCTCAATGTATGTGTCGTTGAGTTTTAGTTGAGTTGATTGGTTTGGTATATTTGTTTTGAAGTTTATTTTTAAGATTAAACAAAAAGAGAGGCGATCATTAATGATTCGTCTTTTTTGGGATTCTAGTTTTTGGTGTTTTAATTGTTTGGGTTATTGTGGTTTCTTTTAAGCTGTAAAATAAAGATTTGTATAAAATTAGATTGATAAGTAAGGGAGATAAATGCACGACCACAAATCTTGGGTAGAAAATATTTTTGATTATTGATGTTAGCACAATATAGACAGTAATATAAAGGGAATTATGTGTTGATTGTTTCTTACAGATCAATGAGGAGACGATAACGACTCGAGTTATTTCTTTGGTGAGGTCAGAACCCTGGACATAACGGATTTTCTCAACCACATCTGCGAGTTTAAATATCAGTTATGATATCGAAACATAATATAAACTCAGATGCAATATGATAATATACCTGAGAGTTCTAGGTTTGTATTCGCAATCACTTGGAGATTGTCGAACAGTCTAATCTTGACTGGAGATTGATCTCAGGAGCATATGTGATGAATTTATCAATAATGGTTAGTGAGATGAAACGAATGAGAAATGGATGATCAGTTATTTTGTACATGCTTGAGACCTTGCAACCGTAAAACGATCGACTTTCACAATGGAATCTTCTTTCAAAGATGTCATGTAATGATTAGCACCTCCCACGGGAGTAAACCCATGAATCACGGAATCTGTAAATAATATTATTCAACAAAGAATCAGGAAATCAATTAAAACAATTATGTTAAATAAGTGTGATAGATCGAAGATTAACTTACATTTTTATCAAGGAAGAGAACCGTGATTCCCACAAACTCCCTGTCTTTCTTGAAGTTCAGGGAATCCCAGAAGCGGAGGAATCCAGAGGCTATGCTCTGACTACTACGACCAAGACGGAGAGACTCGAAGGTTGAGTGACGGACGCCGGGACGCCGGTTTGGGGAACTGGAGAGGCAGAGAGAAACATTTTCTAGAAGATGGTTAAAACTAAAAGTAATCAAAGAGTTTTGTGGAGATGCAGATTGAGTTCATCAAAGATGAGAATCATATATATAGGGTTTACAGATGGGCTATAAATCAGGAACATTTATGATCAAGCGATTTAAGATGGGGACATGAAGAGTTCACCGGTGAAAAAATAGATAACGAACAGACACACGGCACAACTCTGTAACTCAGACTTGTTTGAGACAATGATGAAATAGAACCCAAACTCATGTTAAACGACAACAGTTTACAATATGTGAAAACTATAATTGTTGCAAACTTGAGTTTTTTTCATATAACGTGATGAATCTCATTTAAAAATGAAATCCATAATACACTTGTAGGCCCGACCCTCAGAGGAAGCCAAAGAAGCAATGGTTCCGACCTTCATAAATATATATTAGGTTCGGCCATCAATGTACAAAGTATTATTTGGCTTAGTGGTATAAATGTTGGTGTTTATATCTCAATAACCCGGGTTCGAGCCATGGGTTTGACACTTTTTCACACTTTTTAAAAGTGGGGCCACAAAACGATGACATGGCGCGCTGCGGACTGAACAAAAACTCAACTATTATAATATAGATTATGGGTTTTCGCTGAGTCAACCAGTGTCGGTTCACAGACTATTTAAGGAGGGGGGTATTAGGTTTTATCGGATTTCTAATTAATTGATTTTCACTAAATCTAAATTTTGTGGAAATATATCAGTTGGTAGAACCTCTGATAGAATGTTATATGAAAAACATAAGCCAGTCTAGATTATATACGGCCACCAGGTTTACTGATTCGGCCACGGATCCGGATCGGATACCAAAACACTGTTTATATCTTAGTTAATCTATAAACCACATATGCACCCCCACTAAAAGGAGTTAAACTTGTAAAAATAGAATGCTTTCTTCACACCATTTAAATGTAGATGCACTATTAGTTCTCGACATTCAGTTTTGGTTCGAGTATTTTGTGTTTGGTGTTTAGGTTATAGAAATTTAGGAACTTTTCATGTATTTACAAAGTTTGGTTTGGTTTCATTTTGGTTATTTAGGTTTTGGTTCGGTTTAGAGGCAAAGTTGGAAATCGGCAAATATACAAAAAAAAAATTTGGTCCAATTCAGTTCCGGTTCGATTTTTGTTTTCGGTAATTACAGATCTATAGGTAAAAATATCAGATAATTTGGCTTTTCAGTTTAAATATAGGATAATTTGGGTTGTTTGTATAAAAATATAAGATAATTAAGATAATTTTTTAATATTTTTAATATTTTGAATAAAAAATATTTGGTTAATTCAGTTTTTCGGGTAATTCATTTTACAAATAGTATTTTAGGATATTTGTTTATTTAAAAATTAAATGTAATTAATATTTGTAAGTATATAAGTTGTATTTTAAAAATTCAGGTACCCGTTTGGTTTTCGGTTCGGTTTCAGTTTTTCGGTTCCATAGAGATATGATCTGCTCGGTTGTTTATGAAATTCAGTATAATTTTGGTTTCAGTCTTATAGTTTGGCATGGTTCGTTCAATGTTCTGGACAAAAGTGCCCAAACCTATACACTATCTTATACATACATTCATTTCAAAAGAATTTATTTAATTTTGAAAACAAACTCACACTTTTTAAGTGCAGATCAAAATCTAGTTTAAAACTATAAAAGACACTTATTATTGAGATATTTTAATAACTTATTAAAAATTAATTGGTCTTTATATTTTGAAGTTTTCAAAACTCTATATTTGAAGTTTCAAGGTATTCTTCTCCAAAAGTAAAATTTCAAACATAACTTCAAAATTATTTATATTTTACACTATAGTCCTTCTATTTTTATAATTAATATAAATTCGTAATTTTTTTTATAAAAGCTATCACATTGATATCACTCAAATTAACCCTAAGGAGTGATTTGTACTCTCTCAGATAAGAAGTTCAATTGTAGTACTTCGGGATCGAGTCCACAAGGAGCTAGGGCACACAATAGATCTAAACAGTTTGTGATTAAGCTAGGTAAAATATGAAAACAATAAATTGCAAGTAAGCGAGCAAGGCAGTTGTTCATGTGATTGGTTTGAGATTTGTAAACAGTTATTAGAAAGCATTAGATCTAGGGTTTCTATTCAGGTCAATCCTAAAACTCGACTTCTAGTGTAAAGATATCCAACTTTAGCATGTGATTCTTATGTATTGACTAAGTCCAATATCTCATTTATCGCTTGTTGATACGGAACTAACGTCGATCAATGTTCTCTTCGACACGCATAAGCGAAATTGATCGATAGGTTCACTAGTATTGTCTAAATCAGCTTTCGCTTGTTTCTAGCTATACTAGCTCAAAGGAATTAGTTTTGGTGCAGAACTTACCGTCGTAGTTGTCCACAATCCTAAGTTCAAGGTTCTAGTTATCTACTCTAGAACACATCCATTAACCACAATTATTTGAAGGATATTTATCACCTTAGAAATTTTATATTTTGGGCTAATCCCTCTTAACCTATTTGAACCCTAAATCTAACAAATGAATTACTCAGACATGACAAAACAATTCATAAACATAAACTGAGTAAAATGCATAAATAGAATATAGTTAGAAATATTGGAGTTCCAATACAAATCTCTGAATGAGTCTTGGATCTTCTCTCCAAATCTATTAAAAAACCTAATTATTGTTTGCTGTGAAAAGTAGAAAGTATGAAAGCGTGTGTTGCCTAGAACAATGGCAGAGCACATAAATATTAGATTAAAAGCGGTCAGGGGTAATTCTGTAAATGTGTTGTGACTTGGGATATAAGTCTGCTGAAAACCTAGCCGAGTCTTGCGCACTTCGCTGTCGATCGACGGCACGGGATACGCATCGATCGATGTTTGTCTATGATTGTCGACCAGTCTGATGGTCAGCTACGGGCTTCCTCTCATTTTATCTCTAAAATGTACCAAAATCACCACTTTCTTTCAAAACACTTCTGAACCTGTAAATATACTAAAAAGACTCCAAAACATAATAAATAATTTCTAAAATACCTATATACCATAGCTAAAAACGGATAAAATCCATGGTATATCACACATATATAAAAAATACTACAGCACTATTAATTAATAAAATCTTACACTAAAATATAAAACTACAAATAGAAATACATAATTGAATATTAAACTACAAGCGAAATACCACATTATTCCATAAAATTATTTATGTACGCTCCATCCTTGGTTACAAAAAATTGCTTAGACAATTTTGGAGATTTTGAAGGTTCCAAAGAAAATTTACCAGACTATTAATTTTGTTATAATACTTAAACTTGTGTAATTTATGTCTTCATGTACCTTTTTAAAAAGTTTTTATTAAGTTTTTATTGTAATATTCTTGTTGTCTAATTCTAGTTTTGAATTATTATAAATCTTATTTTAAATTTTTTATTTAACTTTATATGTAAATCTTGAATTTATAAAAAAATATGAAATATTTATGAGATATAAATTTTGAGAATTAAAACGGTAAACGAGAAAATACTTAAAAAATCATTAATTGTAATGACCAAAATGAAAATAAAAATATGAAACTTCAAATTTGAAGTTTTAACTAGTGAAACTTCAATTCTTATAATTCTAAATTTGAAGTTTTGCAGTTCAGTTTTGGAAAGCAAAAAACTTTATGTTTGGAATTATCAAATTTTATTGGATATGCTCTTATAATGAAAAGACACAACTCTTAAAACTAATAATTGTAGAAAGACATTTATTGATTAAGATACTTTTAACTACTTTATAAACTTTTCCAATAGTTACAGGTTAGCAAAACAAAATTAATCTTAGTTTTTTATAAAAAGATAAAACTCTTATGATGGTGCTTTATAGATGGGTCATGGAAAGATAAGAAACCTTACTAAGGACAAGGTTGTTATAGCATTTTAGAGGGTTTTGATGGATTTATGGGGCAATAAATGTTAGGGTAACTCTATCACCTCTTCGTGCGGAGACGGATGCACTAATATGGGCGATAGAATGTATGAGGAATTTGTGCCAGTTTCAGTCACATTTGCAACGGATTGTTCTCAATTGGTGAAGATGGTTTCGGAACCAGAAGAATGGCCAGCGTTTGAAATGTATCTGAAAAACATTAAGATTTTAAAAGCAAGTTTCCGCAACTCAGAGATCATTCATGTACTTCGGACGGAGAATTCACTGGCGGATAGTCTGGCACGCAGTGTCAGAAAATAACCATCTTTCATCGTTCACATGGATGCAGAGTTACCAGTTTGGTTCACAAAGTCAGTATGAATCTGTATATGATGATAAAAAAAAATTTATGATGAGAAGACACAACTCTTAAAATTAATAATTGTAGAAAGACACTTATTAATATAATATAACTACTTTAAAAATTCAAATAGTTGCATGTTCGAAAAACAAAACTAATCTATTACAAAAAAAAATGAATAGGAATAAAATTTTGGGAATGATGAAGAATGATTTCTTATCAAAATTAACAATGAACAAATTTGCATTATAATTCTCTACAAAAAAAAAGGAATGAGAAGGAAGGAGAAAGAATGAAGAGGCAAAACTATTCCTCATGAATGGTAATTTTTTAGAGGAACATGGACTTTTACTCAAGCAAGTTCCTGAACACACATGTAGTCTTATCTGATCCATTTCTTCCTTCTTTCTCTCTTCTATAAATCTCAATTCCAATGAACAATGATGTTGATACAGTCCATCTCATTCATCTTCTTTTCGATTCGCATGAGACATTCCTACCCCTCTAAACCGTAGGAAATCATTTCCATCTTTTATACTTATAGATGCCGAAGATAGAGAGATAATGGAATCAGAAACACACAGACTTTTCAATTCCAAACTTGCTGGAGGAATCCGATCTAATGTATACCAAACCCCCAAGACAAGTCTCAATTAGGTTTGAGGTCAGTTTGGTTTCCTTCAAACATTCTCAGCCTGGATATTTGGCAGGTGATCCACTTTAGTATCTCTAATACAGTCTGCAGTCACTAAATCTAAGAGTGTTGCTAGAGAGTGGTTAGATAATAAGTGAAATTGAAAAAGTTCATTATCTCATTATTGACCCAATAAAAACTTTTTGAAAACATTTTATAAAACTCATAAAATAAACTAAATATCGGTAAACCTCCCCCAGAATTAAATTACATTGTCCCCAGTTTATATCTAGTCGAAGTTTGGTGATATCATAAATCATAAGTACACAATGTAACAAGGAAGAACGATATACATGCATGCTGATGTTAGTGTTGATCGACACAAATAAGTGTCTGTCGATCGTTGATGGCGTAGTACTGTCGATCGATGTCGAAAAGGTCTCATCGGTCGATAGGCTAACCAATCGTCTCCTCGAATCTATTTTTGGTTTTTTATAGACCTAAAATAAATTAAATATGAAAATCAGTAATAAATCCAAATAAAACTAAGTAAAGCTTACCTAATAGTGGGTTGCCTCCCACTCAACGGTTTGTTGTAGTCATAGCTTGACTTTGGAAGGTTAGTTAACTAGTTTGGAGGTGATTGACGACTTGATGGAAAACAAGTGTCTACATCTTCTCTACTCATCTGAAACCATGTACCGACGAAGCTTCTTATGGCGTCATCTCCTCTGGTCCACTAGTTTTTCATTATCTCCTTATCAACCTCATTGACATGTATCCTTTTCTGAAGGTGTCTAGTACAGCCTTGCTGCATTCTACGTCTGGCATGACTTTTTCCACAAAGTCCTCCAATCTCTGTGAAAAATTCTCCCTCATCAAGTCTTCAGAAAAAGCAATCTCATCAAGCTTGTCCTCTAATAGCTTCATTGTTACCACCCTTCCTTTCAAAGATGTGTGACTAGTGTCGATCGATGGTCGAGTGTAACCGTCGATCGATGTTTCTGGTTATATCGCATTCTGTCTATGAATCACGTCTATCTCTGCCTTCAACTCATCCATGCGTGTACTCAGCCTTTCGATGCTGTCATTGAGTGAGTAGTAGACATCATCGAGCCTCTTGTAGGAATCATCTAGTTACATCTCATGGGCTCTGTAGATCGCATGTACCATGTCATCAATATCTGCTCTGCTGTAAGTGTTTGGCACTGCATGGTTCTGGTGAACTTCTCTGCATGTTCTAGTAGACAGATATGAGCTTGTTCATGCATTGCAGCTCTTTCCAGAATTTCTCTGATGTCTTCCTTTGACACATGAATGACTATGCCATCTACAGCTCTTGCATATTCGTGCTCGTCTCTGTATATTCCATATTCATCTATTGTTTCCCAATGAAATCTTTTGTTGCCGCTGGAATCATAAGCTCTCTGTCCATACTCGTAGAGACCGTCGATCGATGGTTGACCTCTCCTATCGATCTATGCTAGATCCTCTGTTTCGTTTTTCTGGCGGAGAAGGTTTTCTAATTCTCTAGCCTTTGCAATGATGATTGTGACGTATTTAGAGATGTGTATAACTCGTCCATCTAGAGCATGTTCTTGTCCTTCTGAATCTCTGAAAATACTAAACTCATCTGCTCTAAGATAACCATAATCTGCATCATCTTCTGCTCTTGTGTTTGACTCTGTTTCGTGATGAGTATCGATCAATGCTTTGTTGTTTCCGTCGATCGATGTTACCCCTTTGTTCTCATGGAAAATCTTGAGAACTCCTGCTTCTTCCATGGCAAGGCCACGATACTCAATGATCTCTTCTTCTCTGTATTCCTCATCATACTCATCTGGTTCCATTACGATGATCTTCTTCTTTGAAGGTGTAGCAGTCCGAATTGTGAAGCTAGGTTGGTAGTAATCCTTCTCCCAACTATTGATAGATCCTTCTGGGAAATCGTCTATCTCATTCGAAGGATCACTATCGATCGGTGCTACGAATGCTTTGTCGATCGTCACTTCAGACTTCTCGTCGATCGATGCTTCATGTTGAGTGTCGATCGATGCTTCATTCTCCGATTCCTCTTCAGCTTCATCGTCGCAGTAGCAAATATCCTGGATCATCTCCAATCTTCATATATCCCGTCTGATTCCTGACAACTCTCACTAGATCATAGTAGACAGTAGGGTCTATGAGTGTCAGACACACCTTGTTGGTCTGCATGTCGCAAACTGCTCCTACAATAGCCATAAAAGCTCTCCCAAGTAATAGAGAAGAATTCCAGTTGAGATTGATGTCCATGACATGGAAGTCTACTGGAACTAGGGCACTAACAATCTGCACCTCAAGGTTTCTGATGATTTCTCCTGAGTTCCTCTGAAAACAATCCACAAAAGTGAATAAATCCTCTGAATGCTCTATCTTCAGATCTAGATGGTCTACCATCACCTTTGGTAGAATGCTGACTGAAGAACATGTGCCGCAGAGCGCACTAGGATAATCAATGCCTCCTATCAAGCATGGTACTACAAATTTTCCAGGATCACTCTTCTTCTTTAGTTTAATCCTCTGTCTCATCTTCTCTCTGACCTGGTGTAACACTCTCCTAATGTCTTCTTCAGTCTCCTTGGTCTATCTGAAGAACATCCACAACTTGTGGGTAACGTAAGCCTCCTCAAATGGCTTGTCCATTGGGATCCGTAGAATCCTCTTTGTGAAACTATCAATCTCCTTATCATTAGCTCCTCTCTTCAGATGCTTAGGAACCTTTTCCTTTCTCTTCCTCAAGGTCCTTCCCGCAGTAGCCTGATCAAGTTGCATAGGCTCTAGTGCATCTTCAGATTGCTCACTGATGTTTTCTGTTGATGTCTCTCAAAGTTGAGATGGGTTTCTGAGTGCATTCAATCGAGCTACATCGATTTTAGGTAGTTGCACTTGGTAGCAGAGAGGTGTTCGTCGATCGATGCTAGAAGGTGACTGTCGATCGCCGGTTGAATCTCTTTGTAATATTCTTGTTGTCTAATTTTAGTTTTGAAATACTATAA
Source organism: Brassica napus (assembly GCF_020379485.1). Classification (NCBI taxonomy): domain Eukaryota; kingdom Viridiplantae; phylum Streptophyta; class Magnoliopsida; order Brassicales; family Brassicaceae; genus Brassica; species Brassica napus. The sequence continues at coordinate 21,835,532 of NC_063444.1, read as the reverse complement.
ATCTTATTTTTAAAATTTTTATTTAACTTTATATGTAAAACTTTAATTTATAAAAACAAATTTGAAATATTTATGAGATATAAAAAATTTAAGAATTAAAACGATACAACAAAATACTTAAGAATCATAAATGTGATTTGTAATTAATTGTAATTATCAAAATGTAAATAAAAATATGAAACTTCAAATTTGAAGTTTTAACTAGTGAAACTTCACTTCTTAGAACTCTAAATTTGAAGTTTTGAAAAGAAAAAAAAAATTGAAGTTTTAAAGTTCATTTTTGGAAAGCAAAAATTTTTATATTTGAAGTAATATAATTTTTTGGATATGCTCTTATAATAAAAAGACACAACTCTTAAAACTAATAATTGTAGAAATCCATTTATTGATTGAGAAATTTTTAACTACTTTTGAAACTTTTCCAATAGTTACAGGTTAGGAAAACAAAATTAATCTTAGTTTTTTTTATAAAAAGACAAAAAGACAAAGGTTACATCTCAATCCTTGTAGTTTGTTTAAGGTGAAAAGGAAGATTTACTTATTTCTGGACTTTTAGTAAACAAAAACTGCGCCAGTTTTAATGTGTTGTGGCCAGGTTTCCAATATCATATACCTTGATTCGCTTATTGGTGTGGGATTATCTTATTCGAAGAACAAGTCTGATTATGATCAAACTAGTGATACAAAAACCGCTTCTGATTCTCACAAATTCCTTACCGAGGTGAAATAAGAGCGTAGCGTAAGAGCATGATTAATGGGGGTTCTTAGGGTGGGGTTCTTAGCGGAATATAAGAAACAGTCTCTTAACTTTTAACTAAACAAACTAAGAACCGATTCTTAAATATATTTAAGAGCCGATTCTTAATTTTTTTAGTTAAAAGTTAAGAGACGGTTTCTTATATTCCGCTAAGAACCCCTCATTAATCATGCTCTAAGTATATTATATTTGAAAACAACTTTTTTTGACTCACAACACTAACTATTAGATTTAGATCCAATGTTTCAAAACAGTGGTTCAAGAAATTTCCGGAGTTCCAATCAAATATGTTCTTCCTCTCAGGAGATTCTCAGAGCATCAGAGCACCCGCAAGGCAAACACCTTGCATGGTTTCTACAGATTAAAAAATAAGGATAATTGGAAAAGTAAGAAAGAGAAGGAAAAACGATTCTACTTAGAGCATGAATATCGGTGTCCGTGGACCGATATCTTAGCCTTTTTGGGATTTAAATTAAATGAAAAAGGCCTAATAATGCTTGGGACGAAAGATGAAAGTTTCCGGTTAAGAACTTTTTTGGTCGTGTCCTTAGGAACACGTGGCATCAAACATTCACGTTTCTTTCTCTCTCTCTCGACGGATCAACTTCTCTCCTTCTCTCGCAAAAGGTCGATGACTCCGGCTCTCTCTGTTGTTTCTGGTGAGAAGAAAGAAGAACCTGACACCAAGGCTGTTGGATCGTCGGCGGCAGGGGATGATGTATCTTCTCCGTTGGATGATGTTCAGAAGAAGATTCGACATGCTGAGAGGTTTGGAGTTTCGGTGAAGCTAACCGAAGAGGAGAAGCGCAATTCTCGTGCTGAGATGTTAGATTAGGGTTACGAAAGGCGGTGGTGGCGCAGTCGTACGCAAGGATCTTAAGGGAATGGGAGAATGTTTTGATTAATCATATGACGGGGAAGGAGTATAGGCTTAAGGCGATTGGTGATGTCGGGCCTGTGGTTGATGCTGGTGGTATCATTGCGTATGCGAGGAAAGCTGGGATGATTCCTTCCGCAGCTGCTTGATTGATTTCTCCGTGTCAGGTATGAGAGATGAAGATTGCTAATTTTTGGAATGTGATTGATTTCTTATTGTCTACGGAGATCTTCTTCATCTCCAGATCTCGAATCGGTTTGTATATCTCTTCCCATGTTTTGCTCTGCTTTAAGCTTTCTTCAGATTCAATCATATATATAGTTTAGTATTCAAATTTTTCGTGTTAGATGGATGGAATTAGATTGGTTAAACTCGTATCATTACATCATCTTTATATCTCCCTTACATAGTGGCTTCAATGAAAATAATTTTTTTTTTTTTTTGAGATTTGGCAATGGTAGAGAGCTGTGTTAATGTTTTATTTCAGGTTGGTGAAGCAATAGTTCTTGATGGGATTGTATCATCGCCATTACGAAGGCCACACGCGCTAAAGAAGCAGTGGGAGGACTTGGGTAGCCAGATTAAGAATTTTGATTGTTCCGAGTTCCCTACGGTAATAAGCAAATATTATTATATCAGGCTTTTTTGGAAGCTTTGGGTGTCTCCATGTACTTAAATATCTTTCCTTTTTATCTTTGATAAGAGAATTGCTGGAGAGATCAAATCATTCTCAACTGAAGGATGGGTTGCTCCAAAGCTTTCCAAACGGATGGACAAGTTCATGCTCTATCTTCTCACTGCTGGTAAGAAAGCTTTAGCTGATGGTGGTGTAACTTCTGATGAAGTAATGGCTGAGTTTAACAAAGTCAAATGTGGAGTTTTGATTGGCTCTGTAATGGGTGGCATGAAGGTACACTCTGAAGCCAAAGATTGGGGAATTATTTGCTAATCGTTGCATCTCTAACAATCTGGTAGTGATACAGGTCTTCAATGATGCTATTGTAAGCGCTGAAGATCTCTTACAAGAAGATGAATCCTTTCTGTGTACCTTTCGCCACAACAAACATGGGTTCTGCTATGCTTTCTATAAATTTGTCTTAGGATCTTTTTATTACTTGTCATACAAGTTTGTGTCATGAACTCAACAATTAATTTACTAAGAGATAACTAAAAGTCCCACCAGTAATCACCATTTTTACAAAAAGTCCTTAACAATGTCCTAATCTAAAAATAACAATAAAAAACTCTAAGGACTTAAAACTAAGGACAATGGATAATCATGCTCTTAAAAGAAGCAATTCTTCCATATGTTTCTATAGGAAAATCGCATTTTAAAGAGTGTCACATTTTCGCACTTTAAACACTGAAATTTTTTATAAACACTTCAAACTTTGAAAGTGACATTTAAAGCAAACCTCCAACGAAGTTTACTTGTTTTTCAAGTCAAGTAGGTGACCGGTACTGTTCATTTATGATGACGTGTTGATTTAAAAAAATACAAAATAACAAAAAAATAATAAAATACAAAAAAATGGAAAAAATCATTAAAATTAAAAAAAAATTCAAATTTTCAAAATTATAGAATCACCATTCAAGTTATTATATTATATATATATTTATTGGTTTATAATTGGATTAATTTTGATATTCAATAATGTTTTTGAGTTTAATCCTTTAAGCCTAAAAAAATGTTTCTGAGTTAATATCAAAAATCTAAAATATCAAAATCTCTAAAAATTAAAATTTTAAACTTAAAATTTGAAAACGTTTTTAAAAAAATATAGAAAAGAAAAAATGATAAAAATATTTTATGTAAAGTTTACATATTTTAAAAAATATTCTATTTTTAATTTTTAAATTTCAATTTTTAGATTTTTTGATTTTTTAGATTTTTAGACTTTTTATTTTTTCCAAGTTTTTTGAATTTTTATGTATTTTATTATTTATTTATTTATTATTTATTTATTTTTTGAAAAAAAAAAAACCAACAAGTCATCACAAAATGAACAGTACTTATCGTCTACTTGACTTGAAGAATTAGTAAATCTCATTAGAGGTTTGTTATGATAAAAATGTCACTTTCATGGTTTAAAGTGCTAGTAAAAAAATTTCAGTGTTTAAAGTGCAAAAATATGACATTTTCAAAGTTTAAAATGGGATTTTCCATGTTTCTATATTACTGGTTTAGTTTACTTTTATTTTTTTAAATTTAATGCTTAATTGAAATATATTCAAATTATTAATATTTTATTTGCTAGGTACTCTTGTTGAGGTACCAAACAATAATAGTGCTCTTGCTGGTGTCTTTGTGGCAACTCTTGCTTCCCAAATTTTCAAAGGTCATTATTTTTTTATCTAATAAATATCAGAAATATAAACAATCTGTACATGATATTTATCTGCTAGAAAAACTAAAAAAAATATGTTGTTTCTAATTTTCTTACTCATCTTCTCATTACGTTTTAGGAAATGAGAATATAATGAAAATAAAATATCAGAAACAAAACACGTATGATAATTAAGACAGCCAATAATCAACTTAAGGTACGACTAATGAAATATAATAGCTAAGGATATGTTTCAGATTCAAAGTTCATTATCGTTTTGGTTGGATCTTGAACGTAATATTGACTTATACATACGTTGTATAGGGATATTTGGTGGGAAATGGAGTTACTGATCCTGTGTTCGATGGTAACGGTATGGTCCCATCCGTGCATGGGATGGGGCTCATCTCAGATTAACTCTTTGAGGTTTCTATCTGTTGGTCATTTCTTTTTTAACACTCTTGTTTTATTTCTCAATATATTGTTTTGGCTAATGTGTAAACAAGAAATGGCAGGAGACTGAAGCGGCATGCAAAGGAAAGTACTATGATGATAACGGAACATATATAAGTGATGAATGCAGTCACAAGATTGGAAAAGTGATAGATGCTCTGGGGTTAATAGACCCATCTAACATTCTAGAACCATGCAACGTCCAAGCATCATCTATGTCCCACATTGCCATCGGATCTCTGCCAGTGAGAAAGAAAATGTTTAGACGCGAGTGGCCACTAGGCATTCTCCCTAGTTGGTCTGAATTCATCTCCACGTCCGATATTCCTTGTCTTGTGAGTGCTCCATTTACCTCATCATGCATCTTTCTCTCATACATCACTGAATACGTAAATAAAATGACAGTTTGCTCCTTTCATACCTTAGAACATAAGTGCTTTTATACCAAATAAGGTATCCCTTCAAAGAAAGAGAATTGTTCAAGAACAAACTGAGAACACAATTTTAAAATTACATTTTCAGCTAGCTATTATTAAGATTACTACATGAAAAAACCTACTTAACCACACAAAGATGATCTAGTGGTAGGTGGATTCTTGGAAGCTAGGCTACCCGGGTTCGAATCAACCCACGACACTAAACATGTATATATGGCTAAGCGGATATGAGACCATGCTTTGGATATCAATTGAATATCCGGAGAGATTATCTATCTGTGAGATGTACCTACTCTCGGAAGATTAGGCTGGCCCTTCTATCGACACATGATACCTTTAGATTAATTTTTTAAAAACTACTTATCAAAAATACTAAGTATTTAAATACATTTGGGTCAATCTGTATTAGGAACTTTGATATAATATATCATTAGAAATATAAACCAAAGCTATTATGATTATCATATAAATATAATGCTTTATGAAAAGAAACAAATATCTCCTAGATTAATAGAAAAAAATATTAAAAATGTAATATTCGTTGTGAATTGTGATAAACTGCTTCTCATGTGTTTGAATATTTGGCAAGGATGCAGGATAATATAGTTGCAACCAGGGGCGGATCCAGCCACATAACTAGTATGGGGCACACATCATATAAAATGTTTAAATCAAGGGAATTTACATAAATTGTATGTTAACTATTGAAGGAAAACAAAATTTTGTGTGGGGCAATTGCCACACCTATGGCCTTCCTGCGTCCGCCCCTGGTTGCAACGACCTGGCTGAACTATCCAGCCGCGAGGAAAGCGGTTCATGCTAAAGAGGTCTCTTAATTCTATAGTTTTCTCTTGGTTAAGTTGATAAACAATATTTGTCATCCTTTATTTATGTCTAAAACGTTGATAGAAAAGCAAGATTGGAAGATGGGAATTGTGTGCAAATGCAAGCAAATACCAGACTGACGCTGGAAGCATATCGAATTCCATAGAAATCTCACTCTCGGCGGCTATCGTGCTCTCATTTTTAGGTACAAATAAGTTTACGATAAAATTAAAACCAACGAAAAGGTGTAAAAAGTATATACTAAAAATGTGAATTTGTGCAGTGGATATCATGATAGAATTGTACGATATACTGGCTCTGAAACATGGACTAACTCAATGGGATACAAAGTGGTTGATGGATGGAGGCAATGGATGTCAAATGACCAAGTTGCCGGGTAATCCTTTTCTTCTTTCTATAACTCTCTCGTTTTTTTTTATCGATTTTGCTTCTCAAACTTCCCTGTTAATTTCTACAATTTGGTATCGCAGGTATACACGCGGGTATGCCAACAATCTAACATTTCTAAAAATCAAAGTAAGAAACATACATCTTCTGTATATTCTTTGATGTATTTGTTATACGTTTTTGATGTGTGAGTGTTTTGCTTTGCAGGGTGCAGGACATTTCGTTCCAGAAGTCAAACCTCGTGAAGCATTGGACTTCTATAGACGCTTTCTAGCTGGAGAAAAGATTAAGACATTCCTCATGTTTGGTCCATCTTTTGTTATAACGCTCATTACCAAACATGTCTTCTTAATAAAATTCGAGTCTTCTCATTAAACTTTTAGTTTTGTCACAAAGTTTACAAAGGTCGTTACTTTATATAAATTGAACTGTCTCGTTTCTAGCCATTTCGATGTTGCTCATAGTGCAAAGGTGCTTCCGCCGGCAATGATAAATGTCTTTCTATTGCAAATTGATTGATTAGGATGATACTCATGAAGACATTAGTATCTCTGAAACCATGTACACAGTTTTAAATCTATGAATATCATCCTATTTTCTTGAAATGCTTTGCTTTTGGCCAGAGTCATTAAATTTAACGTAATAAATGGTATCAGAGGATTCAATTCCGGATATATGTTGTCTCAGAAAGCTGGAGCAGATCAATTGTTGGAACGACTTCAACATGATGTGAGTAATCTGACATCGCTGGTTGTGGAGCAACGATAGGAAAGGGACAGAGTGAAGCCTCTGGAGCTGGTCGAGGTTGTCCAAAAGTAGGAATGTTAGTACGGGCTAAAAGTCACAGGTTAAAAAGGGTTAGCCCTGCAATGTACATGGTTTAAATTTAACCCATTTATTTTGAGTCAGATAATTACTATACAATATATAGATAAATATTAAAATTTTAAATTTGTTCGATTATGCAAAATAGAGTTTTCCCGTCAAAACTTTAAAACCCGAAAAACGAGTTTTCCCGCCAAAACCAAAAATTGAGTTTCCCCACCAAAACCGAAAATTGAGTTTTCCCGTCAAAACAAAAAAAAAATCGATTTTCAGTTTTGCCAGGTAAACCCGATTTTCATTTTTGTGGGAAAACTTGTTTTTTGGTTTTGGTGGGAAAACTCAATTTTCGGTTTCGACGGAAAAATTCATTTTTTTTTTGTTTTGGCGGGAAAACTCGATTTTTGGTTTTGGCAAGAAACTCGATTTTCGGTTTTGGAAGGAAAACTTGATTTTTTCGGTTTTGGCGAAAAAAAAACCGAAAAAATTTTGATTTTTGGTTTTGGCGGAAAATTTTGATTTTCGTTTTTAGCAGGAAAACTTGTTTTTAGTTTTGGCGGAAAAACTCAAATTTTCGATTTTGGTGAAAAGTCTCGATTTTGCAGTTTTGGCGCGAAAACTTATTTTTTAGTTATGACGCAAAAACTTGATTTTGATGATCATATATTGAGTTGTTAAAACATGTAAACTTTGATTAAAATTGATATAACAACATTTATTAAGTTGCATGAAAATTAAATGAGATAACGTTCCTAACAGTCCTAACCTTTGATTAAAATATGAGTAAAATAGGGTTGGTTTAAAATAGGGTTGAATTTATTTTAAACGGAAGAGGTCAAGACCCTAACCCAGAAATTAACATCCCTACTGAAGAGTAGATGAGCAGATCCTTACTTTCGGAGCAGATGAGATTAGAGGTAGGGATGTTAAATCCAAGGCCAAGGCCTAACCCTCTTTTGTTTAATATAAACTCAATTTTATTTTAATCCAGCCATATTTTAACCTTATTTTAATCAAGGATTATGGCTCGTGCATGGATTAGCCCAATTTTATGGAAAAAGTCTAATTTGTTCATTTTTACCTTCGAGTTCTAAGCATGAAAGTTAAAAAAAAAAAACTAAGAAGTAATATGATCATCACTCATTGCTCTCCTCCAACTTGTTGATCAACAAAATCAATTTTTTTTTGCCAAAGCACAAAATTAAGGTTTTCCTCGCCAAATCAAATTTTCTCGCAAAAACCAAAAATCAATTTTTTTCGCCAAAACCGTAAAATTGAGTTTATCGTCAAAATTGCAAAAACAGAAAAATCAAATTTTCTGTAAAAACCAAAAATCGAGTTTTCCACAAAAAAATGAATTTTCCCGCTAAAAATGCAAAATCGAGTTATTCCCCCAAGATCGAAAAATCAAGGTTTTCCGAAAAAAATCGCAAAATCAAGTTTTCCCGCAAAAACCAAAAGTCAAGTTTTCCGCAAATAAAAAACAAAAATTAAGTTTTTCCGCCAAAATTGCAAAATCAAGTTTTTCCGCCAAACCGAAAATTCAAGTTTTCTAAACAAAATCGCAAAATCAATTTTTTCCACCAAAACTGAGATATCGAGGGTTTCGATAAAACCACAATATAGAGTTTTCCACCAAAACCCCAAAATAGAGTTTTTCCGCCAAAATGAAAACGAGTTTCTCCACCAAAACCGGAAAATCAAAATTTTCCATCAAAACCGTAAAATTGAGTTTCTCCTCAAAATCGCAAAAATCAAGTTTTCTTGCAAAAACAGAAAATTAAGTTTTCTGTAAAAACCAAAAAGTCGAGTTTTCCCGTAAAAACTTAAAATTGAGCTTTCTCGCTAAAACTGCAAAATTGAGTTTTTTCGCCAAAATTGTAAATTCAAGTTTTCTCGTAAAAACCGCAAAATCTATTTTTTCCACAAAAATAAAAAAAAAATCAAGTTTTTCCGCCAAAACCTCAAAATCGAGTTTATCCGGAAAATCGTAAAATAGAATTTCCCCACAAAAATCACAAAATTGAAGATATGAACAATTCAATTAAATTGGACCCTTAATAGTAAAGTAAAAATGTGTAAAAAAATTGGATCCTATGCATTTGCACCTTTGGCACATGCATAAGGCCGGCACTGCATGCAATACATTATTATACAAAGACTTCCCAAACCAAAACCGAATAAAAAAATTACAAATGTGTCCGGTAAGAAGTTCTTAGAGCAGCATTAACGCGGTTCCTTATGGTGGGTTTTTAATGTTTTTAGGATTTTTTTTAAAAAAAGAAAATTATGTAATTAGAGAAGGAACGTCTCTTAATTAAGCTCCACAAGACACAGTTCTTATTAGACACGTGTTGGACATTCAGCGTCTCTTTCTCTCTCTCTCGACGGATTGATTCCGTTTTCAGGGTTCACCAAATCGTCGTCGCTGCTACACTCATCTCTGTCGATGGCTCGATTCGTTATAACCCAGGCAGAATCGCCCCATCGGATCTGATGTTTCTTTGATCCAGCTTCTTCCCACCCGTAACCCTTAAAAACAAACTCTTCGAATCCTCTGAACTCTTCACAGATTCTGAAAACCCTTTTTCTTTTATAAACAAAAGGTAAACCAATTTCAAACCTTTCCTCTGTTTCGTCTCTCACTCTCTTCATATGAAAAAAAAACTATGTGCTGTTAGCAAATCTCAAAAGGGTTTCTTGCTCCAGTGTAAAGGATCCGAATTTATAGCTCTAATTGTCTCATTATGGCATAATTTTATCTCTTTTTGCAGTAACTTTTTGTTATGATGATGATGTGTTTGGATTTGATATAACTGTATAATGCTGATGATGATGATGATGATGGGGTCTAGTTTCTTTATGATCATGATCTTTGCAGCTCTCATCATGCCATTGTAATTGTGAAGAAATGATAAAGTGTTCGTTTTCCAGTTTAAAGTTTGTTGCTTTTATCAATGACTAGTGATTTTTGGTTCATCAGTGAGTTTTGCGAATGGTGATTTTTTTGGTTTTGATATGATTGTATAATGCTGATGATGATGATGATTGGGTTTATTTTCTCTAGGATGATCTTTGTATAATCATGTCATTGTCATCGTGTAAACGATATAAAGTGTTTTGTTTTTGAGTCTAAAGTTTGTTGTTTTAATTAATGGGTAGTGATTTTTTTTGGTGCAGGAGAGAGTTTTGTTGGTGTGATGGATGAATCAAATGAGATCATCTTGCAGAAATCAAAGAGATTGACATCTGTTGTGTGGAACTACTTTGAACGGGTGAGAAAGGTTGATGCCTGCTACGCTGTTTGCATTCAGTCAACAAGAAACTCAGCGGTTCCAGCAACAGCGGGACGACTCATCTCCGGAACCATCTCATGCGTTGTCTCAGAAGAACCAACCACGACAGTGGGTATATGAGTACATGAATCTCTTTGATTTTGATATGCTCCCAATAATAAATTCAATTGCAATTTTTTTTTTGTTGGCTGGGTTCTTAGCTTTCAGGCTTTGTAAATAACTACTTATTGATGCATAATTACGAGCATGGACAGTCTCACATATACAAGACACTTTCAGAAATGCATGTTAGTTGAATCGTGGTGTTTCTTGTTTGTAACGAAAGTGTATTCATAAACTTGTATAAATAAAAGTGTATTCACAAGCAGCCTTTGTTCTTCCTTCTCATTCTCATGTTCTTCCTTTTCATGTTCAAAATATTCATCTAAATCTAAAACAAAATCTATCTTGTAAACAACTTTTCTAAACAATTTTATCTTTAATTAAACAATGTTTAATTTTTTTTAAGAACTCCTAAATAAGAGACTCCTATTGGAACACAAAAATATTGGTCTCTCTTAACTAGGTCTCTTAAATAACATTTAATACTTAAAAGTTATTAAGAGACCCAAAATGAAGTTTTGGGTTAATGATGCTCTTAGGTGGCGAAGTTGCGGGGTCACCCACACTCGACAGTTAACACCCGCTCATGTAGTGCTCCAACTTGGTCTATATAACGTTCAAGGTTTAATACTTTAACCTTAGTCTTAGTTATCCACAGCCACAGGCAGTGGCGGATCCAGAAATATTTTTGATCGGGGGCACTATATATATTTATAAATTAATTATTTTTTTTATCAAAATTATATATATTAATATACAATAAAAATAACTAATAAAATTAAGTTTAAAGTATTATACTATATTTAAATTTGGTACCAGTATACTATAAACAAAACTAATCTTAAACTATTTTGGATTTTAAAATTTTGATTTTAATATTTATTTTTTTCAAAAATTAATTTAGGTGTCTTATTGTCTAAATAGTTTATCGAAAAGTATAAAGTGATTTTTAACTAATGATGTAAAATAAATGTTTTATATATGTGAGCAAGTTAAATTGCTTAAATGAAATGTAAAAGAAGATAATTAGTTTACCAAAAAAAAAGATAATTAGTTAGAAAGACAAACAGATGATGTAAGGAAAAAAATATACAGGTGAAATTAGTAATAAATTAAATGTAGGAAATAGACTGTCTTTAAATTTTGTTATAATATTAAATGAGATTAACACGAGAATAAAAAGTAAAAAGAAGAAATAAGAGGAAATGGGTAAACTAGAATTTGGTAATGGGAGAATCAAACCTTGCTCCAATACATATTGGGGGAACTACAAGCCACTAAGATACGTTGCTCATGTTGGTAAGATATGACGCAAAATATTTGGAAAAGTAGTGGGGGGCACGTGACCCCGTACCTATGAACGTGCATACAGGCAAAGTGGTTCAAGGATGAGGAAGCATCATAGCTCTCCCAACAAATCATGCAGTCCGAATAATATCATAACCCCCTATAATGTTGCATTTGTATAATTCCGATCTCTTTTGATGAATAAGTAACAGAAAAGTGCAACATAAAATTTGACTTTTAAACTTTATATCAATATATATATATATGAGAACTACAATAGTTAAAACTAGAATTTCAGATTAAAATGGTATCACTACAAAACAGCGGTATTCTGACGGACATTCTGACGGAAAATGAAATCTTCGGAATATCCCGAGGAATTGCCGAGGAAATTCCGAGAAAACACAAAATTTGTGTTTCCTCGGAATTTCCTCGGAATATACCGACGGAATTCCGAGGAAATACAAATCCGTCGGAATATTCTTATGGAATACCGAGGAAAAACGTATTCCTCGGAAAAAACCGATGAATTCCGATGATATATTATAGCCGTTAGAGAGCCGTTGGGGGATTTTAAAAATTCCGAGGAAATTCCGACGAACTAGCCGTTTCCGTCGGAATTTTCTCGGTCTGTCGGCAGGATTTCAACTATAAATACAAGCACCCCTCTTCCTCTTCATTCACTCCATATCTTCATCCTCCCTCTTACTCTCTTTACACACGAATTTGATTCATAAAAAACATGTCTTCTTCAAATTATTTTCGTTCTTGGATCGATCGACCTCATTTGGATCCGAACACGAGATTGCTTACGGAAGAATACCAACGAGGTATAACCGAATTCATGGGGTTAGTTCACCGACAACCGGAAGCAAAAACAGGTATGTTAAGATGTCCTTGCTCTAATTGTAAAAATAGAAAGGTTATTAAAGAGTGGGATGTTTGGACACATCTATATTTGAGTGGGTTTACACGAAGTTACAAAATTTGGTATCATCATGGGGAAACTGATTATGAACATGGTAGTACTAGCGAACCTCAGCCAGCGGTTAGATTAGAAGAACCAATTAGAACGGATGTAGATTATGGTATAGGTACTGAGCAGATGGTAAATGATCATTTTACAGGGGAAGATTTACCCAATGCACAAGCTAGGAGATTTTATGATATGTTGGATACTGGAAAGCAACCATTGTACGAAGGTTGCAGAGATGGTCATTCAGCTTTATCATCTGCTACAAGATTGATGGGCATTAAAACAGATTATAATTTGGCTGAAGACTGTGTGGATGCGATTACTGATTTTGTAAAAGGTATTCTACCCGAGGATAATATAGCTCCTGGTTCATACTACGAGGTTCAAAAACTCGTAGCTGGTCTTGGTTTATCGTATCAGGTAATAGATGTATGCAGCGACAACTGCATGATTTATTGGAGGGCGGATGAACAGCGGGTTACATGCAAATTTTGTGGAAAGCCTCGTTATAAAGATACGAGTGGAAGAGTTCTAGTGCCATATAAAAGGATGTGGTATTTACCTTTGATGGAAAGGTTGCAGAGGTTGTATTTGTCTGAACGCACAGCGCAACCAATGAGATGGCATACAGAGCATTCAACAGATGGTGAGATCAGACATCCTTCAGATGCAAAAGCGTGGAAGCATTTCCAATCAAAGTATCCCGACTTTGCGTATGAGAGAAGAAATGTCTACCTTGGATTATGTACTGGTGGTTTCAGTCCGTTTGGGAAGAGTGGAAGACAGTATTCTCTATGGCCCGTCATTCTTACACCATACAACCTACCCCCAAACTTGTGCTTGCAACGAGAGTTTTTGTTTCTCTCGATTCTCGTTCCCGGACCAGAGCATCCTAAGAGATCACTTGATGTGTTTCTTCAGCCACTAATATATGAGTTGCAACAACTATGGGCTCAAGGTGCTGAAACATACGATGTTTCGTGTAAAGAAAACTTTCAAATGCGGGTAGTACTAATGTGGACAATAAGTGATTTTCCAGCATATGGTATGTTGTCTGGATGGACAACGCATGGAAGACTATCATGTTCATATTGTCAAGATAACACTGATGCTTTCCAACTAAAACACGGAAGGAAAACGTGTTGGTTTGACTGTCACAGGAGATTCCTACCACCTGATCATCCACATCATAGGAGTAGGAATTTGTTTACGAAGAACAAGAGGGTGTTTGACAGTCCACCTCCAGAAATTTGTGGGAAAGATTTGAAGATACAACTAAGAGATTTTGGTGCAGAAAGGACGCCAGACGTCGGTGGACATGAGCGTTTTCCGGTAGATGCTGTTGGAGAACTACATAACTGGCACAAAAAAAGTATTTTCTGGGATCTCCCATACTGGGACGATCATCTGCTAAGGCATAATTTAGATGCCATGCATATTGAGAAGAACTTTTTTGACAATCTCATGAACACGATCCTTAATGTTCAAGGTAAAACAAAGGATAATTTGAAGTCAAGACTGGATTTAGTCGATATATGTGCTCGTTCAGAACTTCATGTTGATGAGAATGGTAGGGCTCCTTTTCCCATATACCGACTTGATGCAGAGGGAAAAGATGCGTTCTTTGATTGGATTTCAAACGATGTGGAATTTCCAGACGGCTACGCATCTAATTTGCCTAACTGTATCGACAGAAAGTAAGGAAAGTTTACTGGCTTGAAAAGCCACGATTGCCATGTAATGATGCAGCGCCTCCTTCTGTTTGCCTTCAAGGAACTATTACCACGAAATGTTCATGAAGCAATTGCAGGGATAAGTGGTTTCTTCCGCGATTTATGCACGAGATCAGTGACTCTTGAAAGTATTGAAAATTTGAAGACTAACATAGCCGTGATTCAGTGCAACCTTGAGAAGATATTTCCTCCCTCATTTTTTGATGTTATGGAGCATCTTGTTATTCACCTGGCAAGAGAATTGGAACTTGGTGGTCCTGTGCAGTATAGATGGATGTATCTGTATGAGCGGTATATGTTCCATTTGAAGAAGATGGTGAAAAATTTAAGTAGGGTGGAAGGTTCTATAATCGCACAGATGATCAATGAAGAAACTTCAAACTTTGCCGAGTACTACTTTCCAGCAGAAGTTCAGACCAAAAACAGAAGACCTGCTCGGCATGATGATAGAGGCGAATGGGCAACATATCATGTTACGGTTCCAGACATTTTCACAGACGTTGGACGACTTAGCGGAAAACCAAAGGACCGTCGACTTACTGAGCAGGAGCGCAGTCATTTGCAAACATATTTGCTCACCAACTGCGAAGATGTTCTTCAATATGAGAGGTAAATAAATTAGCTTACAAATTTTTATTTTAACAAGTTGAAATTTAAATCTTAATTAATTACATTATTGTCATCATATACAGGATTTTCATGGCAGAAAAGCGGTTCGAGTATAGATACGCCACAGAGGACGAACTAGAAGAAATGAAGCAGAGAGAATTTTCTGGATGGATGTTTACTTATGTGAGTGCTTTAAACAAATTAAAATATATTTTATCACATATTTATACTAATTCACATTTATTGATATAACATATATATATATATATGTGCTATTAATAGGTGTCTGCTGGTTTGGCCAGAGGTGAAACATTTGACGATTGGATACGTGAGATGGTCGTTGGACCAAACTTTGTTGTGAAGTCATATCCGAGATTTTGTACTCGAGGATATGCATTCACAACTCAGAAGAGGAGACGTTCGAGTACGACTTATGATGCTGGCGTTTGTTCTGCATCAGGGGATGATGTATACTACGGACACATACATGAGATTTTGGAAATCAAGTATTTGGGCATGGTTGGATTGCGCTGTATTGTTTTCTATTGTGATTGGCACGACAACACTCCAGATCGAGGTGTGAGAACAGATGCATTTGGTGTTACATCAGTAAATTCGAGGCGAAAGCTGCAATATTATGATCCTTTCATTCTTGCTTCTCAGGCCGATCAGGTAATTAAATGTTAATTATTCAGAATGATTCATCATCATGTGTATTAATTTATAATTTTACTAATAATTTTCTAAATGTTACAGGTTTGTTATATCAAGTACCCCCGGGTAAGGAACAAAGATGATCCATGGGTTACTGTTACAAGACTCAACCCGAGAGGCCGAGTTCAGGGAAGTTCTGAACTGGAAGACCCACTACAACCAAGCACATCCGGCAACTTAAGTACAGCAGAAGATTTAGCTGGAGTTGGCCTTGTAGTCGATTTAACCGACTTCGGAGAGGAAGCCGTCGTTCAAGTAGAGGATGAACCAGTGATTGGATAGTTTCACCAAGATCCAGATTCAGATTCATCTAGTGATGACGACTCGGAAACAGACTACCATTGATTTTTTTTTTTTAAAAGAAATACCGAGGAAATTCCGAGGAAAACTTGATATACTCGATCGATCGATCACATTTTTTTTTTTTTAAAGAAATACCGAGGAATTTGTTTTTCCTCAGAATTCCCTCGGAATATTCCGAGGAAATTCCGAGGAAACAAGGTTTTTAAATCGAAAACAACGTTTTTCGGTTTGAATAACACTTATATAACCCTTATTAAGTGTCTTAGACTTATTATGTAGTCAAAAATTTGTTTCTTACCCTATAATAAACACTTTTCCGATTGTATGAACGAAATCCCCACAACATAAGAGAAACACTTATACACTTTAATGAACGGTAAAGGGAATACTTACAATTCGTTTTGAAATTTTGTTATTTCATGGTTTATGCTCATCTATACAAAGAATCCTCAATGGTATGCATTACAATTGTATAAGAAATGAAATACGGCAAAAAAAATTGATGTTTTGAAACCCCAAACACTAGTTCCTCGGTATTTCCTGGGAATATTCCGACGGAATTCCGAGGAAACAAGGTTATTAAATCGAAAACAACGTTTTTCGGTTTGAATCACACTTATATAACCCTTATTAAGTGTCTTAGACTTATTATGTAGTCAAAATTTTGTTTCTTACCCTATAATAAACACTTTTCCGATTGTATGAACGAAATCCCCACAACATAAGAGAAACACTTATACACTTTAATGAACGGTAAAGGGAATACTTACAATTCGTTTTGAAATTTTGTTATTTCATGGTTTATGCTCATCTATACAAAGAATCCTCAATGGTATTCATTACAATTGTATAAGAAATGAAATACGGCAAAAAAAATTGATGTTTTGAAACCCCAAACACTAGTTCCTCGGTATTTCCTCGGAATATTCCGACGGAATTCCGACGGATATTTTACTATCCGTCGGAATTTCCTCGGAATATTTTCATTTAACCGGGCAAATATTTCGCGAAAATTTAAATTAGAATTCTGACGGAATTATCCGTCGGACCCTAGGTTTTATAACCACGAGCCGCTTCTTCTTCCCCATTTCTCTCTTCTTCCTCTGCGCGACTCCTCTCTCCTCTCCGGCGATTTCCCCCTGAAATCCGACGATATCTCCGGCGATCTCCCCCTTCTCTTACACAAATCATGTAAGGACCCTATCCCACTCTCTTAGGTTCTATTTGTTAGGTTTTTGTGTAGTTTTGATAGATTTTTGTTAGGGTGATTGGTTAGGATTGTGATTTGGTTGTATAGTAGGTTTAGAATTGTGATTTGGTTGGATAATTTGTTTTGTTGAATTGATTTAGAATTTTTTTAGAATTTTTTTATTTTTTTGTATTTATAAAATCGATTTTTGTATATAAAATCGATTTTTGTATTTTACAAAACGATTTTTGTACATAAATTCGATTTTTTGGATTTTACAAAATGTTTTTTGTATATAAATTTGATTTTTTGGATCTTACAAAACATTTTTAATATCTATAAAACTTTTTTGTGATTAAAAACTATTATTTGGGATTTAAAAAATATATATATATATTATTAAAACTATTTTTTGTAATTATTAAACTATTTTTTATTTATTAAAACTATTTTTCGTTTATTAGAACTATTTTTATATATTTATTAAACATTTTAAATATCTATAAATATTTTTTTGTGATTAAAAACTAATATTTGGGATTTAAAAAAAAATTAATTTATATATTTCTATATTTATTAAATATATATTTTTTAATTTACAGGTCTCATGATGATCAGACCCGGCCTCGACAGCGTCGTGGTCGTGGTGGTACGGGGAGCCAATCTCGGGATTCCAGCCATTTTCAGGATTCCCCTTCGCCCCACAGCTCCTACCATACATCTCCCTCTGCTGCACCCGCTCCTGCTCCTCTCGCTCCTGCTGCTGCATCCGCTCTTGCTCCTCCGGGTCCTCCGGGAGTGATGAGTGTTGCGGAGTTGGTTCAACAGCCCGGTCGTGACCATCTTCCGTATCTCACTCCGTATCCACATGGACGGGGTCAAACATGGTAATTAAACATTTTTTTTCTTTAAATTTGGATTCATTATTAACCGTTTGTTCTTTTTATTAGGTTCAACCGATCCGGGAACAGGATCAGCGCATGGATCAACCGTATGATGTACTCGGCCCTCGACAGGGGACATCCGACTTTCACTCACTTCCCTACCGACAAGCAGCATCTGTGGTTTCGTCAGTTTGCGGTAAGTATTCTAATTTTTTACTTATATTTTTAATCTTTAATATAAATTTTCTACTAATTGTGTTTTTTTTTCAGCAAGAGTTCAACTGGAATTCCGATGAGACGCTCTTTATCTATCACCACTTCGTCCATAAAGTTATGGACAACTATGGGAAGCAGATCCACGAGTGGAAGAAGAAGTGGGAAATCAATAAGGTTCGATTTAATTTATTAAACAATTTTTTAATTTATTAAACTATTTTTTTGTTTATTAAACTATTCCCTTTTTTTTTATTAAAAGGTCCCAAAGTCGATGAACGACACGGTCTGGAAGGAGTTGTGTGCGCATTGGGATAAGGAAGAGACGAAAGAAACTTCTTCCACCAACTCCACCAACCGCAGGAGCGACCGTAAAGGGAAGGGCATCTACAAGCATAACTTGGGTGCTCAATCTATTGCCACTCTGGGAGATCGCATGGTAAGTTCAACCGCTTTTTCTTCAATTATTTGAGTTTCAGAATTTTAATTTATTGTGCATTTCTTCTAATTTCTAATGTTTCTTTAATTTATGTTCTTTTCAACGCGGAAGAAAATGATGGCGAGCCGGTTGATGATCTCGCCCTAATGAGGAGGGCGTATACCAACAAGAAGACCGGCCAGATTGATGACGGTCTTGTGAGGGACGTGGTCGACCTGGTCCAAACTCAGGTGGTAGACGAAGTGTCTCAGCTTCAAACCGAGGATGACTCTTCGACGGCTTCGACCAACTTGTCCCGGTTTCGAATCAACGAAATCGTTGAATCGGTAAGTTCTTTTTTTTAAAGTTCAATTTATTTATTTCTTGATTTTTATTTTATCATCAGTTTATATTATTTAAATTTGGCTATTTATATTTCAGTCGGTTCCAAAGAAGAAGGGACGTTTGGTCGGTTTGGGTCGTCGCTCCCGGTCGGCTGCTCCTTCTTCTGCACCACCGCCATATGTTGATCCAGAAGTTCTTACGGCTCAGCTGAAGGACAAGGATGATCAGATATTTGCGTTGGAGACCCAGATGGCAGCTCAACAGGCGGGCTATGAGACACAGAAGAGGCTGAACGAGCAGATGATGGAGATGATGAAGAGGATGTACCCGAACGAGGTGTTCCCGAACATTCAAGACCCGTAGTTTTTTTTTTTTTACCAAAAACTCGGAATGTTTTATTTTTATTTGTATAACTTTGAATTATCTAATATGTTTTCAGTTTTAATTTTAATTTTATATTTTCGAATTTAAATTTCAAAAATTTTAATTTTAATTTTATATTTTCGAATTTAAATTTCAAAAATTTTAATTTAAAAAAAAAAAATTTGAAAAAATTAATTTTTTCGAAATTCCGAGGAAAAGCACCCTCGGAAATTTCCGACGACCTTTTCCTCGGAATAAGTCGTCGGAATTTTAAAAAAAAAATCCGAGGGAATGTTCCTCGGAAATTTCCGAGGACCACGTTCCTCGGAAATTTCCGAGGTCCACGTTCCGAGGAAGTCCTCCCTCGGTATATTCCGAGGAACTTTCCGACGATCTAGTGGTCTTCGGAGTTTCCTCGGAAATTTTGTTCCTCGAAATTCCGTCAGAAATTTCCGAGGGATTTCCGAGGAAAAATGAATTTCCGAGGAGTTATTTCCGAGGACTTTTTTCGTCGGTATTCCGACGACATACCGACGATTTTTTCCCTCAGTATGCCGCTGTTTTCTTGTAGTGTATTGGTTCTTTCTATATCTTTTGCTTTTCTTCACCACGTACTAAGTTAATAGTCTTTCACTTCTTTATTTTCTCTTATTTTTCTAAGTGAATTCATGTATTTCATTAGCTAGTTTGTGTAATATGGACGTTATTTTTCTTTTTAATTAGTGTTTTTCAGTACTTTTTAAACAAAAGAACGGTTATATACAAAAAATATTCAAAGAAAAAAAGAACGTAAATTAAGTCTTATAACATTTTCGTTGGAAATATCTCATAAAAAGTATATCATGGTTTTAAAAGGAAAATAACAGAAAAGCAAGAAATAATAAAAATGATTTTTAAATGAAATTTTCTGGAAAAAGAAAACTCGCAAAAGCTCCATGAGGCATTTTTTACCTGATGCATTTGTCTTACCTGGAGATACATTCTTTATAATTAAAATTTGAATTATTCAACTACATTATATTAAAATATTAATACTTTTTTTTGGAGAAACTATATTTGGTTCTAAACATTAACAATGAAATTGCTCTAGTTATACGGAGCGGATTGGCAATGGAAAATTGAAAAGCCAAAACTCAGTGCTCGAAATCAATCGTCTAGCACGCAGTGCTCGAAATCAATCGTCTTTCGTCGTTCACATGGATGCAGATCACCCAGTTTGGTTCACAGAGTCAGTATGAGTCTGTATTTTGATGACAAAAAAAAAAAAAAAAAAAAAAAAGAAAAGCCAAAACTATTCCTTGCACTATTTTACTTTTAGAAGGACGACATGAAACCATTTCAAACTTAGCCGCTAATTCGCTGACTAAAAACATGCCGAAAATAATCGCATTTTTTCATCCTTCAAGTCTTTAACATGCACGTTTTGGTTTTCCTTCGTGTCCTACCCACATGCAGGTGCGCATACCTGATACCTGTCAATGGTTTAACCAGTCAGAATCTAGAAGCATAAAAACGAATCAGACTGAATGGGCCGTTTCTATCTACTTTCTCTTGCTTTTGGCCCAAACGTGTTACAAAATTTAGATGAGGTCACTAGAACCAACGGTCAAATACTACCTTTCTGAGGTTTATCTTCTTTTTCGGAAAACCTAGCTGTGAAATTATTGAGGGATCTCACACTCCTATAGTATAAAGTTTTTGAGAGAAAAAATAGATTTTAGTGAATATTAGTGGCATATCATTTTGAGATTCTCTGTGATTTTTTCTAGGTAAAAAACTCACAGGTATCTAGGTAAAATCTCATATGAGATATTTCCAAAAAAAAAAAGATCAAACACGAAACTCTCTCTCTCATCAAATTTACTCTCTCGCGGCCAAAACAGAATTGAGTTTTCCCCGGCACCGAAGGTTCCCTGCCGTCTAGCTTATCGCTTTGCTTCTTCGCCTGTCATCTCTCCTCTCGATATGCTACTGGATCTGAGCTCTGATTTGCTGCGCAGCCATGGAAATCCGCTTGCGAGAAGATCTACGATGGAGGTGGTGTTTGTTCTTTGGATTCTCGGCGAGGGAGGGTGGAGGTAGCAGGTGTTCAGAGTCAGATGTTATGGCTTTTGAGGAATCTTTTTCAGAGTCGTTTCCTCGTCGACTTCGCTGCAGGTGGTGGGGGTGATAAGGTACAGTTCTCAGATCGGGGTTTTGCGGTGGTATGTTGCTCTGTTTCGTTCGTGGGTGTTTAACGGTGTCGTGGAGCTTCTGACTCCTCCTTTCTCTCGGTCTTTTGAGCTCAGGTGGATCTTGCTATCACGGAGAAGCGTCAAGAGCTGCTTGATGCAGGCGGAGATGGTCCAGTGGTTCTGTTCATGTCGCTTTGGAGTTGTCCGAGCGATAATAGTACGGTAGTGGTCGTCTATGGCCTCACCATTTTTCCTCCACCGCTTCTCTCAGTTCACGTCTTCCCTACCAGTGCTCTTCTTCATGTCCTTGAATTTCGGCGGCGGTCAACTTCCGGGAGCGTTCTTGTGTTCGTTGATGTTCCTTTCTCCGCTTTGACCCTGGAGTTTAGATCTTACATGTCACAGGTTCTGTCCTTCGGTTCTCAAAGGCAGCAAATGTCGGAGCAGCCTCGCTCGGTTGGGTCTTATCTGTTTGGTGTCATCTTTTGGTCCAGCACATATCCCAGTGCTGGTTCGGTCACTTGATCATTCGTTAGGTAGTGTTGCTGGTCTACACTTTGTGCAGGTTGAAGAACATATCAAGTGAGAGTACAATGGTCTTGTCAAGCCCGTTTCTTGCATCTGTTTAGTGTGTTTGTGTGTTTTGCGGTGAGTTCCTTTGGTTTCTCTTTGTAGCGGCTGAGGTGATCTTTTTACTGGCTGTCTTGTGTGTTATGAGTATGCGCTTGGTGTTTCGTCTCCGAAGTTATCAGGTACGTGTTTCTGTCGTCTTCTGCGCTTCAAAGTCTACAGTTACTTCAGCTAGGAAGAGAGTGGGATTTAACTCCCTTGCCGGATTAACCGGAGCAATGGTGATGAGGGAAGGATCCGGAGTTGCGCCCAAAACTTGGTTGCGTGTCTGATGACTCTAATCTACCAATTTTGGTTGTACCGTCTTTTGCTTAAATTCTAGTTTGCTTGTAACTTTATTGATGCCCATGGGAAGTTTTAAATAAAAATTCAAGCTAAAAAAGTGGTGCTTAGTAGCCACATGCCTTCGAAGTTGGAACAGATGACATCTACGGTTAAGTCGCCTTAACTGATAAGAGCATCATTAACCCAAAAACTCACTTTGGGTTTCTTAATAATTTTTAAATACTAAATTTTACTTAAGAGACCTAGTTAAGAGACATGAACATTTTTGTGCTCCAATGGGAGTCTTTTATTTAGGAGTTCTTAAAAAAAAATTAAACATTGTTTTTGAGTATTGTATAATTTGTGATTAAAATGTATGAATTTGTGATCAAAATGTATGAATTTGTGATAAAAATATATAAAAAGTTTTTGATTATTTTCTGAACATGAGAAGAATGGTAAGAGAAGAAGAGTTATCGGTGTTGTGAGATGCACGAGCCGTAGAAAACGGAGACAGAGATGTTGCAGGCTCCTCAGCTATGCTTGGCTTCTTTGGAGGCACCACAGAGCGAGAAAGATCCTCAAGGAAAGGTCCTTTAGCTGTAGGCACATACACAGTTGCTATGAGTATAGTTTGATTCCATCACCACCAGCCACAACCTCTTCAATCTCCAGGAAAGGATAGTTTGATTCCATAGTTGGCGGCCTTACCACAGGCTCAAACTCTTGAATATCATTCATATAACCACTGGTCTTCCTCCCTTAAAAGATCCCTACAAGAACACAGATGAATCACAACAAAGAAGAGATTCAGTCAGACACCAAATGGTCACAGCAGAAGGAGATCAGGTCCTGTAATGAAACCAAAGACTGACAAGAATGTCACATTACAAGATCATTCAAAACCTTCCAACACAAGATCATACGCTCTTTTGCAGTTCACTTTGAGAAAAGGTATCAGTTTATATCATTTTGTGGTTGACAACAACGTTCTTGAGTTAACATTTTAGATTTTCTTACTCATCATCCTAGACTTGGTAGTAAAATAGATACTGACAGAAAGTGAAACAAGGGAGAGCATACCAAGTGTAAGCTTGCCAAATTGTTCAAAAGCTTTTCTTAAGTTATCTTCAGTTGTACGGAAATAAAGCCTTTGTGTCCAAAAAAAAACATAACATCAAACCCTTTGTCATCAAGTCTCATGTAGACAAACAAGGAATCAAAGCAACATAGTAGAACCATAAACAGAACATTAACACAATGCAAATCCAATTCACCAGTTCATCAGAACTTAGACACCAGCCAAAAGATGAATTGAAAACATAGACATCTAAGAAAATTAGAAGAAAAAAGACAGAGACAGAGAGAGAAAAGGAAGGGAGCTTACCACTCACATACAGTTTCGTCTTCGGACCAGAGATAGAAGACGGTGGAGATGAAGAATCCGGCGAAGAGAGACAGCCAGAAACTAATAATCCCCCGACGTCGTGGCGTCTGCGAGCTGAATTCACGACGGTTCCGACATTGATTCGTCCGCGCCAGTAACGAGAATAGACAGACGAAGAGAAGGAGCAGGTGGTGGCTGAAGGTTAGTCTTAAGAAGCGACCTCCAGAACACGACGGATTAACAGCGACTATCAGCCGCAATCTTCTTCAGTCGCTGGGGATCATCGCACGCCTTCCGCCATCGATCCTTCAACTCTCTCTCTCTCTCTTCTCAAAGAGATGAACGCCCAAAGGGCAACACGTGTCTCAGAAGACCGTGTCTTGTAACCCCTAAATAAGAAACGTCTTTAGCATTTAATCTAATTTCTCTTTTTTTTTAATGCAAATAAAACTAAGAGACGGTTTGAGAAGACCGCGTTAATGATGCTCTAAGGTGTTCTAAATAACACAAAAGACTATGTATTGGTATAATAGATAGAGAGACGCTGGATTTTTCATAGACTCATGAAGTCATAATCACTAATAATGATAACCACTGTAGTTTTGTAAATAAAATGTTAATGGGATGTTTCGACTGGTTTCACCTTGCTTATGTGAAAAAGCGTTTCTAGCGTCAGATTACCATATAGTACACATTTTTGTGTTTATGACACTCACACAAACCGCTGGAATAACACATTTACGGAAGGGAAGTTTACTTAAATATACTTTAGGACAATTGACAAGAACCACACATATCTCTTTTTTATTACTGACATTTTTTAAATACCAAGCGTACCCTTTTTTTACGTTATGAGAAAAAACATATTTACAAGAATGCCATTATTTTTCGCTGCCACATAAGCAAAAAACCGGCGCCACGTAGGAATTATGTTCCGTGTTTTCATTAAGCTAGCTGTAATTCGCTACATACGTCGTTACGGCTGATTTATATCTACATGTCGGCTGAATAAACAAACGCGGCTGAGTTAAGAGGAAAAGACTGACTTAAGAACATAAGTCAGCCGGACGGTACGGCTGAATTACAAAAATGTGGCTGATTTATGAGATAAAGGCTGACTTACAGACAAAGGTTACGGCTGACTTATACATCGGCGGTTTTAATCTGGAAAATTTGGCTGAGTTGTAACTAAGAGACGACTGAGTTATGTTTCCCCGGCTGAGTTAATGAATATCGACTGGCTGAGTTATATAATTTACGGCTGACTAATGTGATGTTGTTACGGCTGAGTTTATGATTAGTCGGCCGTAATAGGATGGATTAACAGTAAACTAAGCTCGGTTACGACTGACTTATTAGCGAAAGATTAATTACTAGAATATCATTCGTTTGACGGCTGATCTATGTGACGATACGGCTGATTTATCGTTTTTCATCCTAATTACGGCTGATTAAGGATCAAAAGATTAATTACTGAAATATTTCCATGGCTCGGCTGACTTACATTGTAAATGAGAGCTGATTTACGGAGGCTGAGTTATATATTTGTTTGTCGGCTGATTAACCGATTTTCCATGTCATCTGCCATGTCATCAACTCGGATTTGCCATGTCATTGCTAACGAACTACTTTACAACTACGTTTGTCTGTCTGTTCATCTTTTTTCTTCATCTTCTTTATCTATCTATATATCGGGAAACCGGCCGATTCATGCGTCAACAGAGGCTAACGGTCCCGATCAGTACATAAACACGTTACCTGTGCGAAAACATACCTCAACTAGTATAAAATTCAATTTTCCATACATGAACTTACAAAATTGAGTTTTAACATACATTGACATGATTTCCGTTAGTCAAACGTTACGGAATAAGAGTTTTCGTTAACCGGTAACATGAAATTGGTCAATTCCTACATCAACATGGGTCAATGTTCTCGATCAATACATAAACAATTTACATGTGCGGAAAAATACGTCAACTAATACAAAATTTAAATTCAATATATGAACTTTTGAAATCTGGTTTTAACATACATTGACATAATTTTCACTAGTCAAACATTACCGAAGATAAATTATCTGTCACATGTTGATTAAGTGAGATTTTTATTAAATTATGTGCTAATTAAACCGTATTACATAGTAATTGACTAAGAAAAATAAATCATTTAGGCCAAACGATTTCGTTCTCGTGTAAATCATCAGTTAGATTCTCTTTAACTTTTTGGTTTTCGTCTTTTTCGGCAAAAAATCTAACACAGAGAAGACAACAGAGGAAAAAATCGAACATAAGGAAACGGGAATGTCTAACTTATCGAACAAAAGAGGAATTATGATTGGATAAGCTAGACATTCTCGTTTTTTTCTATTCGATTTTGTTCTTTGTTTTTTTTTATGTATCAAGTTTTTTGCCGAAAAAGTCGAAGAACAAAAAAATAAAGAAAAAAACTAACTAATGAGTTACACGAAAACAAAATCGTTTGGTCTAAATGATTTATTTTTTCTCAGTCAATTACCACGTAATACGGTTTAATTAGAACAAAATCATTTGGCCTAAATGATTTATATTTCTCGATTAATTATCACGTAATACGGTTTATTTACCACATAATACCATAAAAACTTCACTTAATCAACACGTGACATACAATTTATGTTCGGTAATGTCGGACTAGTGTAAATTAGGTCAATGTATGTTAAACCAAATTTTAAAAGTTCATGTATTGAATTTAAATTTTGTATTAGTTGATGTATGTTTTCGCACATGTAAAGTGTTTATGTATTGATCGGGACCGTTGACCCCTGTTGATGTAGGAATTGGCCAATTTCATGTTACCGGTTAATGAAAACTCTTATTCCGTAACGTTTGACTAACAGAAATTAAGTCAGTGTATGTTAAAACCCAATTTTGTAAGTTCATGTATGGAAAATTGAATTTTATACTAATTGATGTATGTTTTCGCACAGGTAACATGTTTATGTGCTGATCGGGACCGTTAGCCCCTGTTGACGTATAAATTAGCCGATTTCCCATCTATATATCTATCTTCTTCATCTTATTCTCCATCTTTCTCCGAGATCTTATGGATCCGGTAATTATTGTTTATGGTAACTGGATTAAGAAAAACATATATGTATTCAACGCCGACAGTAGAGAGTGTAGAGTTCTGCATTTAAATGAGAAAACAAAACATGAAGAATTAGCAAAGTCTGTACTCGATGAATACAGATTGAATGAATTGAGAACAACAGATTGAATTCGCAACAACAGATATGTATTCAACGAACGACACTCCACCAGTTTACGGAGAACAAGGATGACGAAATGAATCGGAATGACAGAGCAAGAGTGACGATGAAAAGAATTGGGTTTTAATGTTTTGTAATACGGCTGGGTTTTGGGTTTTAATGTTTTACATTACGACTAAGTTATATAAACATGTTACGATTATATTGGGTTTTCTTGATTAGTATAACGGCTGAGGTATAGATTTTAATGTTTTCGTATTACGACTGAGTTATCGTTAATTTCTATCTTATTTAACTTTTTAAACTCCTCGTGATTATCGTCTCCATGTTATAAATGGCCTCGATATTAGTTTTGAGCCGTCAAATCAAGAAAGACGAAACGTCCCATTATTATAAGGCGTTTAATATTATAAAAAAGGATTACCGTGAATGTTAAATCAGTTTTTAAATACTAAAGTATCATCTCGATGTTATAAAAGCCTTGATATTAGTTCTGAGCCGTATTTTCCACACTCAGCCGTCCCAAAGTATCAATCCTAAATCTCGATGGGCCATGATAAAACCCAAATATTAACGGCTGAGTTATGTTAATAATAATGGTTGAGTTATATTATGAGTTAAATAATAAAGTATTACCGTCTCGATCGCTACGAAGGCGTCGATGTTATATTAACCAACATGGCTGAGTTATGTCAAATATCATTGCTTAGTTATATGAACGTTACATTAATGGATTATTTCCCGATACTTGAACTGCCTGAAGAGATTCAGGCGTTAGTGGTTGAACGTGTGGCCGGTAACTCCTTCACAGATCTCTATGGCCTAAGAGCATCGTGCAAGACGATGAAGGCGTTAGCATAGCGGAGAAGGGTAAACCATTTTTACGATGTGTTATCCGTACCATTTTTACGATGTGTTATCCGTTCCCAGGAGACTCAATATGCCTCCTGAGTTGTTTAAAACTTGCTACACAGAGAGAAATCCAAGCACACTTTATATGAAGGGTGTACAGTTTTTCTTCACATTTAACCTTCAGGAAGAAGGACTTGCTTTCATGAAGCTTGCAGCGGATGAAGGATATGAGCGTGTTGTGTATATATACGCAATGACTAGAAAAATATTTTGGGGTGATGAGGAGTATTTTGCTCGTTTAACGAGGGAATTAGTTGTCAGGATCGGGAAACTAGTTCGATCTCAAAAATGGGCATAGGGTTTGTCGCACAGTGACGAGTTTCTGGAAAAGAGGGACGAGTTCATTTCAACCGTTGTTCCTTCGTTCTATAGTTGCCAATGTGTTCATGTTATGGAGTGAGATTGGGTCTTGTGGTACATTGAAAATAGTAAGGGTGACAAAATGTGTAACCGCTTTTTCTGGATCAAAGAGTTGGGGCTCTTCTTCCGTGAGTTTGAACAGATGAGCGTGATTATGGACACAAGGGAGTGGTGAAGATGTATTCTATCATAATATTTTCTCTTTTTATGTTCTTTGCTGTGACATTATTACGGCTAGTTTATATTTTACATTATGGTTGGGTTGTTGTCTTTTAATGACGGCTGATTTTTGTAAAAAGGGTTCTCTTCAATTACGGCTGAGTTTTAATTTCATAATGACTGAGATATTTAGTTGGAGTGTTATTAAATACGACATGGCTGGGTTAATTAAATATGTGATAGCCGAGTTATTGTTACTTAAAGGCTAAGGTAATGTTAACTTTTTGGCTGAGTTTTGTAAAAAAATCCAAGATACTGACTCGGAATCCGCCATGTCAACAAACTCCTTGCCATGTCATCACTAACGAACGAAATTTATAACTTGCTTTATGAGACTGTTCATGTTCTTCTTCATCTTAGTTATCTATCGTCTTCATCTTTCTCAGTTAATTATGGATCCAGTAATTATCGTTTCCGGTTACTGGATTAAGAAAAACAAATATGTATTCAACGTAGACAGTAGAGGGTGTAAAGTTCTTCATTTAGATGAGAAAACAACACATGAAGATTTCGCAAAGTCTGTTCTTGATGATTACGGATTGAATGATTTGAAGGATCATATTCAACTTAACTACATGTTCTCGAATAAAGCATTGAAAACGATGGCGCACGACACTCCACCAGTTTACGTATCCAATACTCGACAATTGCAAGGTTTTCTAAGCCTGAAGAAAATCGAACAACTACGTCTATGTGTGGAGATTACGGAGAACAGAGCAAGAGAGAAGAGTAAAACATTTTTGAGCTTTAGCTCAGAAGCAGAAGCAGAAGCTTCAGTAGTTGAGTCCAGAGACGAAAATTACAGTGGGAGTTACGATGGTTGCAGTTTGGAGAAGGAACAAGAGGACAATGAGAATGACTGCTCTAGTAATGTCGAAGGAGAAAAACATGACTTAGTCGAAGAAGATGAAATAGGCGAAGAAAACGAAGAAGATGGTGAATTTGAAAGCCGATTTGATATGTTCGACGATTCAGACGGTGCGTCATCTGAAGATGATAACTACAGCTCATACGGTGAGTCTCCTACAGATGACGAAGATTCACCAACGCTACCTCCCAAGAAGAGATATCAGAACTTCTCAATGAGCGGATCTAAAGGGAATCTGGAGGTTCTAAGTTTGGAGATGTCGTCGATAGACATTGCGGTAGGTCAACGATACGATAGTAAAGACGATTTGGAGAGACGACTGAAACTTCTTACAGTGAGGTATAAATTTGATTATGATGTAGAAACATCAACCCCGACATCATACGTTGTTAAGTGTTGGGTTGATGGATGTCTCTGGAGAGTTTGTGCTTCTACCCAAGGAGAATTCAAGGCGTTTTATGTTCGTATTTACGATTAGAAGCATACATGTTCCTGCACAGAGCGCTCTAATCGATCTCGACAAGCAACACCAGATATTTTAAGTATGTTGTACAAGAACTTTCTCGGCGACGTTGGTCCGGCCGTTCGCCCTACGAGCGTCGGAATAGCTGTCACTAAGCAGTTTGGTATAAAGGTAGTTACTTTGTTGTGGCTAAGTTATTTTAACGACACGGCTGAGTAATGTCAAATGTATAGGCTGACATAATCATACAATTCGGTTGGGTTACTATATATTTAGATGCGGCCGAGTTATAGTAAAATAGGGTTGAGTTATTCAGTACGTTATGGTTGTCTTAATTATTTGATGCGGCTGAGTAATGAAGATCGTTTTTTCATGTGAACAGATGGATTATTGGAAATCACACCGGTCGCTGAAATTTGCAAGGGAAATCGATGAGGGAACACCTGAGTGTGGGTTTGAAAGCTTGCCTTCTTACTTATACATGATAAGAAGGGCAAATCCGAGTACAGTTACGCGTCTTCAAATCGATGAGCTTGGAAGATTCATGTATGTGTTTCTTGCCTTTGGTGCGAGCGTTAATGGGTTTCCTTTCATGCGCAAAGTTGTTGTAGTCGACGATACGTTTCTCATTGGTAAATACAAAGGGACGCAACTCACAGCACTAGCTCAGGACGGTAACTTCCAGATTTTTCCAATAGCCTTCGCAGTGGTTGACACAGAAAATGATGATTCGTGGCATTGGTTTTTTACGCAACTAAAACTTCTGATTCCTGACGACGAGGGTCTTGCGATAATCTCAGACATGCATAACTCGATAGGGAAAGCAATTAGAAATGTATATCTGTTGGCTGCTCGGGGAATATGCCCTACCATTTATATAAGAACATATTGGGACAGTACAAAGGAAAAGAAGCATTCCGTCTGGTGAAGAAAGCGACGAGATGTTTTAGGATGTCTGACTTTACTGCGATTTTCGAGGAGATTGAAGCGATTCATCCTCCACTCCACGGCTACCTCCAAAGAGCTGATGTCCGCCTGTGGACGCGTGTTCATTTCCCGGGCGAGAGGTACAATTTGATGACTACAAACATAGCGGAATCAATGAACAGAGCATTGTCGCATGCTAGAGGTCTAAACATTGTTCGAATATTAGAATCGATACGGGTTATGATGACGGGATGGTTTGTTGAACGGAGAGAGGATGCCAGATCGCAGCCAACGACGCTTACGCGTGGTGTTGAGAAACTACTACATGTATGTCAGTCGTAACAGTAAAAATAAGTCTGTCTTTAAAATTCATAAAATTCTTAAGTCAGCCGTTTCATAAAATTCATAAGTCAGCCTTTATAATTTTTAAATCAGCCGTAATATGTAATAACTCAGTCGTTTCATATTTATTCTTTTTTTTTAATAGGGTCGTGTAACTGCCGCCAGAGAATTGACGGTCCAAAGGATTGATGATCATCACACTGAAGTTAAATATGGATCTTCTAGCGAGTCTTTGAATGTTGCTAATTTGGTAGAGCGAAAGTGCACATGTCGGCGTTTCGAACGCGAGAAATTACCATGTGTACACGCAATCGCAGCTGCGGAGTACAACAATGTTTGTCGTATATCCCTGTGCAGTCCTTACTATAACACTGAATATTTGGTTAACGCATACGCTGAATCTATCATGCCGGCTGACTCAGTGCAACCTGTTCCAGAAATCGTGGCAAACCAACCGTGCTTGCCCCCGTATATTCGTCAACAACGAGGAAGACCTAAGAAAAATAGGATGAAATCTGCTTTAGAAGTTGCACTTAAAAACAAACGTCCTAGGAAAGAACACACATGTTCTCGATCTATACAGAGTGGCCATAATGCGAAAACTTGTCCGATGTAAGCAAGTGTTGTAGGGATTTTCATGTTTTTGAATTACTGCTGGGTTTTTGTTTTCACTTATATATATTACGGCTGGATTATGGATTTTCATGTATTTGAATTACGGATGGGTTTTTGTTTTCACTTATATATATTACCGCTGGATTAGGGATTTTCATTTATTTGCATTACGGCTGGGTTTCTATTTTCAAACGCAACTGTTATAATTCCCGCCCAAAATAAGAAACGTCGCGAAGTTAATAAACGGCTGATTAATTGAAAGAATTTGTATTACGGCTGAATAAATAAATTATATGTTCAACTCTCTGTTTTTTACACAATTTCTCTCTCTATCTAAATGGAATATTTCCCTCTTCTTGAATTGTCTGAAGAAATTCAGGCGTTGGTGGTTGAACGTGTGGCCCGTAACTCCACATTCGGCCTTCAAGAAGAAGGCTTTTTTCTCATGAAGCGTGCAGCAGATGCAGGATATGAGCGTGTTGTGTATACACACGCAATTACTCAAGCAATCTTTTTGTGTGATGGGCAGTATTTTCATGGTATTCCAAGAGAATTGGTTCAGAGGATAGGGAAACTAGTGCGATCTGTGAAATGGGGATGGGATTTGTGGCATTCTGACGAGTTCCGCCAAAATAGGGCGCCGTTCATTTCAAAGTTTGTTCCGTCGTTCTACAGATGCCAATGTGCAACACATGTGTGGCGACAATGTCTCTGCTTGTGGCACCTTGATATGACTAAGGATGACAACATGTGTGAGCGCTATTTCTGGATCAAAGAGATTGGCTCGTTTTTACGTGATTTTGAACCGATAAGCGTTATTAGGGACACAAGGAAGTGGTGAAAATGTAATCTATCGGTACCTTATCTTTTTAAGTTCTTTGCTATTTTCTTTTTAAGTTCAAATGAATGTAATGAAGGCTTAGTTATTGTTTTTTTTGGCTGATTTATTGTTCAATTACGGCTGCATTACTGTTTTATCACGGCTGATTTATTGTGCATTAAACACTTAAAAAAAGAGGTTCATTTACGTGCATTGCAAAACGTTCAGATTTCTTAGTTTACGTGCAGACATGTAAAACGTCAATTACAAACAAACGGAGGGAGTAATAATTAGCCTCGATATTCTCATATTGTTGGCTAAGTTAAAGTAATAATTAGCCTCGATATTTTTAACACGCGCCACCATTAATCGACAACTCAGTCCAATCAAACAAGTGGAAACGTCCCATTAATAATGAAAGTGGGTGAGTGATAATCTTCGTTGTGGTATAAACAATGATGAGTTAGCTGAGTTACTTTACACTTTACGGCTGAGTTACTTTATACATTACGGCTGCACGGCTGAGTTACTTTACACTTTACAACTGAGTTACTTTATACATAACGGTTGAGTTT
The DNA here is from genome assembly GCF_020379485.1 of Brassica napus. Lineage (NCBI taxonomy): Eukaryota > Viridiplantae > Streptophyta > Magnoliopsida > Brassicales > Brassicaceae > Brassica > Brassica napus. Next base: position 21,802,388 of record NC_063444.1, on the reverse strand, counting down.
CTAAACAATGTTATCATTTGTTTGCTTCACGGCTGAGTTTGTAAAAAATGTTATCATTTGTTTGCTTCACGGCTGAGTTTGTAAACAATGTTATCATTTGTTTGCTTCACAGCTGAGATACTTTAATACGTTAAGTCTTAGTTACATAAAACATAGGCTGACTTACAAAACATTACTAAACAAAGTAGTAGTAGTAGTAGCAAAGTAACGACATTTCAACCCCACAAACAAACACATTCCTCAAACACCGATCTTGACTCATACATTCTTCTCCTTTTCCCTCAGATGTCGTCTTCATTACTTCAATCTCTTTCTCCAACCGAACAACGCTAAGTCTGAATTCTGAGATGTCTTTGTTCATGCCACTTATCAGTGACTTAATATCCTCAACCTCTTCAACCAAACACTCATCCGCCCATTTGAATAAATGTCTCTGTTTTCACAATATAACCAGATCTAAGTACTACGTTACAGAACATGCGAAATAAGAACCAAAACGAACCTTATTATATCCTTTTCCGCAGCAATAGTACAATCTTCCTGGATTTGTAGTGGTTCCAGATGTAGAAATGTAACAGGGTTCACCACACCAACACTGTTTCGGCGTTTCTCATTCCGCGTTCAAACGGCGTCTGTGAGAATTTCCTGAAACGCAGGGTGAAGAAGACATTTTGATTCTCAAAACAATTTCAGAAACGAAATGGAATTACATGGAATTAGGGTGAGAAAGACGACATGATGAAACAACATCGTTTCCACACGCACCATAATTAAAATAATATTTAAATGTGTCGATATTGTAAATCCCTCGACACATGCGTCACAGACTGTTAATAATTAGCCTCGATATTAGGTTTGAGCCGTATTTTCCACACGCGCCATAATTAATCGACAACTCAGTCCAATCAAGCAAGTGGAAACGTCACATTAGAAATATATTATATTAACATTCACAGCTGGGGTTTGCCGTTTTACAATGGCTGAATTATGATTAATTTATTTACGGCTGAGTTTCAGTCACTTATGGCTGGGTTTATCGTAAACTAACATTCACAACTGAGTTACCTTATACGTTTTGGCTGAGTTAACTTTAAATTTTCACTAAGTTAGCATTCACAGCTGAGTTATTTTATACATAGAGGCTGAGTTATTATAAAGATACGGCTGAATTAAACAAACACATTATGACTGGGTTATAGTACTTAATATACAAGAAATATGAATTCGACATGTTTACATTCAGGAACCGAAATTATCAGATTCAATATACAGACAAGTCATCACTTTCAGAAACCAAAATTGTCAGGACCAAACTCTTCAAACATGTGGACGAGATCACGCCAGACTCTTGTTAACATCCACAGAGGCTTTTCGCCTCCGATTGCCCAAGTTCTCTTCAAATAGCGCATCTGGCAACGAAATAGCGTTCTGGCCACAAGATTAAAATGTGTCCAAACTGTCGAATTATACATTCGATCCCATGTGTTTTTGCGCTACAACAAAAAAAAAATTACAAAACCATTGAGAACACAACAGAAAAATAACTCAGCAACGCTATGCTTCCATTTTAAGTGGACAAACTGTTTTTACAGCGAGTTGAAGAAACCAGTGTTCCTTAAAATGATCGGGAATTGCGCGGTATGTCGGCCAATCATGAACCCAGCTTTCTGCAAGAATCAACGGGATGACGAGAGAGAGATCACTTAAAAATTTGAACCAGATAGTACTGGTTGTGTCAAGTAATTCACCCGGACCAGGGTATAGAAGAGGGGGGTTTTCACGATTTGCAGAGCTTAGTATCGCATTGACACTGTTCTCTAACATCGTCGAATAACCAGAAACAATCGTCATAACTTTTGATGGGGATAAAGAGTTTTTGTTTAGGTTTTTTTTAGAGAGAGAAAGGTGTAAGAGAGGAGACAATATATAGAGAGGTACAGAACGTCAAACGTCTCGAGTTAAAATTTCCCAAGAAGCAGTTATCTTTTTCCCGCCAAACGTGAGGATGAAGTTACACTTTACGGCTGAGTTACAGACCACATTTACGGCTGACTTAGTAAATGGGGTTTAGGGTTTAGGGTTGCTTATTTAGGGTTTAGGTTTGCTTTTTTGAGTTTTTAAGTTTGGGATTTGGATTTATGGTGCAAGAATAGTTATAAAAACACAAATTCATGATAAATAAAACAATAATAGTTTATGAGTTTTGAATTATACTCACACCTTATATGTATCAGTTAAGTTTATGAGTAATTGTAAGACAAACATATACCTCAAGATCATGATTGATTCTAAACTCGTAGATTCAATAAAGAAGACACATTCAGTTGATTATATATATTCACTTCAGATATATAATTGGAGTTTGAATTTAACATTTTAAAGTATAAACATTTTTTCTTTTTAATTATAGGGTATGTTTGAGGTATGGCTGAATTATAATATCGTGACGGCTGACTAATACTAATCGATACGGCTTAGTTATATAGACATGTTACGATTATAGGGTATGTTTGGGGTAAGGCTGAGTTACGTATATACGACACGGCAGGGTTATAAAAACGATAAGACTGAGTCAAATACTTAATAACAACATAAGTCAAGTACAAAATAACAACATAAGTTCATCATAAAACAACAACAACATAAGTCAAGTACTTCATAACAACACATGTTCAATTAGCCATCATTTGGTCTGTCACAACATTTGCTCCTTCAGCGAGGATATCTGCTGCCATCTTCATCCGTAAACCTTGAATATTTTGATCGTTTATCCCATCAAACGTTACACCAAGCGCTAGACACTCCACAAACTTCAACGAATACACCCCACAATCGCCAACCTGGGTGTTTTGTGGAGTGTACCTTTTGCTCCTCTTCCTGCTAATGGGTTGGATATTGGCAGAAATATGTACACTCAACATAGCGGGAATCATGTGCGTCAGCGGTTTAAATGAATTCAGAATTCTTTGCTCACTTTCGAGTGTTACATCTCCAAAGATTGGATCGTAGCAATTAATCTTCTCCTTCTTCAGATCCACGTGATACGTAACCCAGTGATTTCCACCGGTTTGAAGACATCCGTACAAGTGATCCACATCTTCATACCACTTCAAGTTTGTTCGACAATGATCGGGAATCCTACCATTTACCATATCTTCATAACCATTGCCTTTGAACATGAACATTGTGGGTTTCATCTTGAACTGAGCGTAATCGTGAATCAAAAAACTTTGCCACCAAACGTCAACGAAGGCAATCCGCTTGGACCAGAATGGAGTAGGCTCTCGCATGGACCTTTTAATGAGGACGTTCATATACGCCACGATATGCTACATAAATAATATTAACAAGTCAGCCGTAATCAAATATATAACTCAGTTGTTATATAACAAAAGAATATATAACTCAGCCGTGATATAATAAAAGAATATATAACTCAGCCGTAAAAATTAGATAACACAGCCGTAATAAAATAAAATAATATATAACTCAGCCGTAATAAATACTTACATTATCAAATACCCATCCATACTCATTCTCCGGCCACGGTCTTTCATGGATGAGTATGTTGTAGAAGTCACTCTCATGATCAGCTGTTAGTACTTCTTTTTTACCTGGTGCTGCTGGTGGTTTGGGTGGAATTGCCTTGATGTGTTGCATAAGTTTCTCCAATAGCGCCGGATCAACAGGTGCTAGAGGGTCATATATTGCTGATGAAGGAGTATCATTCTTCCTCATGCACGTCGTTCCATTATGTCCTACGTTCGGAAAAACTATTGATGAAGAAACTGCCGTCATTGACAACCCTTTTGGAGTTAACCGAACATTATTCTTCCGGTAGTCCTTAATTATGGCAGATCTAACAACTTCAGAATTCTCGACATCAGACTCCGGCGCGAATTCGTTCTGTTCTGCAACAACTTCGTCAGTTATATCAGCCAATGAACTGTCCTCTACATCAGGTTGTACCTTGCATCTTGTTACACCGTCACGCGGTGGAGTCACCTTTTTGTACTTTGACCCAGCCTGTTTTTGCTTCTTTAGCTCAGCCTCTTGTTTCTTCTTTAACTCAGCCTCTTTTTTCTTAGCTTCAGCCTCTTTTTTCTTAGCTTCAGCCTTTTTTTTCTTATCCTCAGCAGCTTTTTTCTCAGTCTCAGCCTTCTCCTTCCTCTTAAACGCAGCATCTGCATGCGCTGCTTTTTTCTTCTCATCGGTTTCCTCACCCTTAACAATATGCTTGCGCCTGCAGCCGCGTCCATAGGTTGGATCCTTAGCAGCCTTATCATCCTTAGTAGCCTTATCATCCTTAGTAGTCTTTGCAGGAGAAACTACTACGAAATCAAGAGGCCGCATATCAGTAGCTTTATCAACACTACCAAACACCTCATCCAAAGTCCTTTTCACCCCTGATTCCTTTTCAAGCTCCTTGGCCAAATTCTTTTTCGGTCCAAACTCCTTACCAGGAGTCGCAGCTACTAACGCTGGACTATTGACAGACTTTTGATGCGTTCGAACCACCGGTGATGCCATCGATAAAGAGTTATCTGATAATGGTGGAGAGGGGTTATCATGGTTTTCGGAAATTTTCTCAATCCCCAGATCTTTCAGACGCTCCTCTGTAAAGCATTCACCCTGTCATCAATGGTCTTTTGGTCCATCAATGGTCTGTTCCGGTCTAACTCGTAAGCTTCCAACCGTGAGTCAACCTGATCAAATTTTCTGGAAATAATATCCAGAGTACTCACAATGGTCGTTAGAGTCGCTTTGTTCTCCAACACCAACTCTTTGTTACCTTCCTTCTCGCTAGAACCCTTTCCCGCTGCTTCAGCTTCAGACTCATTCTGTGTCTTAACTTTCTTCTGCTTCTTAGTGGGTGGCTCAGCTTCTGACGAAACTCCACCCTTCATTCTCTTCTTCTCATTCCCCTTACCCTTTGCATTCATCTGCACTTCCCACAAACCTTTCACAAATCTACCTGAATGTATGTCTATTATCAACCTAACGAGTTGTGGGTCGTCATCTTCACACAGCCAAATAGGAAACATCTCTTCAATTGAGTCATTCAAAACCATTCTCCTCACACGCACCTGCAACACCAGGTTATAACAAAACTCAGCCTCCAAACTAACACAAAACTCAGCCATCAACTAAAATAATTCAGCCGTGATTTAACACATAACTCAGCCATCAACTAAAATAATTCAGCCGTAATTTAACACATAACTCAGCCATTAAGTAACTCCGAACTCAGCCATCAAATAAATTAAGTCAGCGTTAAACCTTACCTCGCCATGCTTTTCGATTTCGGCAGACAACAATTTATCAAAGCTTGCACTTGTACGCTTTCCACCCCATCGCAAAAGCGGAACGTCTTCGTTATTGATCACTCTCCCAAAACTCTCACCAAAGCATGTGACGGATTCATAAGCCCAAATCAATAACGCGTCCTTCATGCCGCTTATTGTGTATGAACCTCCATCTGGAGCCAAAGTTTTAATAGAGTCAATTAGAACTTCGTATGCAGTCCGACCCATGGATACGACCTCATGGCTTCATCGTCGAATACCCTTATTGCACTTTGAAAGGGTATCCTTGAATTGTGATGCAAACAATATACTCCCATGGCTTGAAGAAGTAGCAGCCCCAACCACTTGCGCTTTTCAAAACTCCAAAGCGGATAGAACGCTAATGCTGCCTTCAGTTCATCTAATTTTGGTTCCATCCCAAGCGGCACCTTCATCTCTCCCCCCCCCCCCCCCCCCCCCAAAAAAAACTCGTTGTATTGACTAGGATCTAATTTTTCTGTTGGCAATAGACCTGTGTTTAGCCCAGTGATCTCACCAAACTCGAGCAAGCTAAACCTGATAGCCTCATCAGCCACGAGACACCATATCTCCTTCTTTATAACTCGCAGTTGTCTACTGTTCACGGTCCTACCAGACCACATGCTTTCGCGTTCAGCTAGCCTCGCAACTACTCCAATGGGAGAGTTCACCAGTTCTTCCCACACATCAAGTCCTATTGTTTCTCTAACGTGGGGGAAATGCCCTGGATGGAAATTGTGATTAATAACTTTACCATCTAGGTTAGAAGACCCTTCAGGGTAAAGTCTTGGTGGGTAATCCCTTGATTTAACTTCAGCAGCATCCATATGATCATATAACCCAACAATAAAATTAGCCACAACAAAACAGTAACTCAGCCGCATCATAAGAGTAACACAGTCAAAACATAACATTAGGTTATTCACGACAAAAATATAACTCAGCCATGACATAACCATAACTCAGCCGCAGCAAAAGCCTAACTCAGACGCAACGAAACCCCAACAAAACAAAATCACAGCCGCAACACAACCCTATCTCAGTCGCAACAAAATATAAATCAGATGAAATATAATACATAACTGACCCACAAACTCAACAAAACACAATATATAATGTCCCGATATCCTACCGGAAAAGACGAACTCGGAGATAAGAATGCGGCGAAGACGATTTCGTACAAACGAATTCAGAATTCTGATTTCGGGCACGATGATAACAGAGAAAACAGAGTACAACGACAGAGAGCTATTTCGACGAAGAGGAAGTTAACACAGACAATGTCGATGACGGAGAGTGGGAGTATCCTCGCGGTTCCTTCTTCGACGGTTCTTCTTCGAGACGACAAAATGATGTTCTTAGTTAGTTTTTTAAAAAAAACTTCGATTTAGTTATGTTGGAGAAGAGACGGTTTGGTTTCTATTGTGGTGGTGATGTGTAATTTTAATTACTGATGTGGATTATATGTTTAAAAGTAATTTCAATTAAAAAAAACTAACCAAAGACCCTTAGAGTCATTTACTATGGGTGTCCAAACATTCTAGTCATTTTAAAAAGATGTTTAACACTCTAGTAATAAATCAACTTTTGTTATACATTCTAGTCATTTTCTCTTTACGGAATCCGAGAGGTGTTTTGGATAGAAATTTCCTTGCTTATAGGAAACATGAGATGTGTTTCTGTTTGGAGTAAGTATAAATTGTAACTTCGTTTTTCTTATTCCATTGTTTCATGTAGTTTTTATCTCAAATTCTAAACTATATAAAACAAAAATAATTATCACATTAAATTATATATAAAATTTTATATCGTTTAACATTCATTTTTAAATATATAATATTAACATTTATACAGAGAAAATGTGGACATGGACACCAAAAGGTAGATAACAGGACATGCAAACCAAAGAGTGGATAATAGAATTATAGAGTAGTTATGGACATGGATACCAAAGTCTAGATCATGTATGTACATGATGAAAAGTTTGAACATTATAACTAACAAGATTTGAGAGGGTTCACATTACTTATTCCATCATTACTTTTTCCATCAAAAAGAAAGACTGTATAAAGCAATCTAAAGAGCTCTGTGAGGGTTCACATTAGACTAACAACTACAATAACATAAGCAAAGCTGATAAAATATTTTTTAGCACACTACGTAATCTAACCAGAAGCCTAAGTCAAAGCTTGAGAAGAAGTAATAGATACCTCTTTTCCTGAGCTTATTGGCAACCATACGTGTAGATTCAGAGATCGAGGACCTCTGTATACCAAACTCATTAGCATCTAACTTCTTCCACGGCATCAACATATCTTTACTCTTTCTTGCTCCACTAAAATCGTTCATCCTTTTACATGACAAAACACACACACAAGAAGTTCACAAGCTTCGTTAAAATCAAATTATATTGGTGTTGAACTGAATAAGCATGATACTCACCACAGCTTTCTTCCTTGCGTGGTTTCACGAGGCTTCTTGGTGATGTGATAGCTCCAACACATCCACAATGACAAGTCTGGAAAAAAATTCCAATGTTTGGGTAGTTACTACAGATTTGCCAATTACAATCAAAGAAAAGAGATAGAGATTTTTTTGGACCAAAATCATTTGAATCCAATGATCTTGACTGAAATTGCTTAAGCGAAGCGAACAGTTGTTGTAACAAAGCGTTCCCAAATTAACCAAAAAATAAACTAACTAACTTAGCATGTCATATTCTGTTGCTCATGTGGAGCAGGTGCGTTTGTGGAGCCTTGTTTGAGGGTGGCTCAAAGACGACGGCCACGAAACAAACAATTTTGGAGAAGAAAATGATTTTGATTCACGGAGTGGAGGACCGAAATGGATTAGGGTGAGAAAATGACAAGGAATTGCAACCAGACAAGATTCAGAAAAAGGCAGAGATTAGGGTTCATGAATTGGGAACATATTTGGGAAATTGTCTTTTTCGGTTTTGTTTAAATCATCAAAGTAAAAAAGAAAACAACCAAAGCACAAAAAGTAAAGGACACCGTCTACGATCATTATAAGCGCAAGCTGTAGCCTTCTCTCATAAGGCATGAGGGGGTCATTCTCTAGCATATCTCCAAGCTCTGAAATTGTGATGTGTGAGTCATTACCTATAATTCGCTTCCAGCATGGATCCTTTGCAGGGTTCATGAACTTGAAGTCTGGTGAAACATATTTCTCAGGTAGGGGGGCGCAGGGGAGACCGGTAACCACTTGGAATTCTGCAATTGAGAAACAGAAAGGATTGCCGCTGACGACAGGCCACAATGTGTACTGTTGGCTGCATAAGAGTTGCCGAGAGAGAGGTTGTGGATCATCTCGCACGATACAGCGGCTTGTATATCGAAAAGACCACCAAAACAAGATGCTCTGATAGCCTCGTAGAATCTTGTGTAAGACGACAGATGATTTCTGGTTTTGAGTATATGTTCAAGCGTTTCCTGGGATAGCTGTCTGTAGCAAAGAGACGATAGGAATCTGGCCGGAGAGTGTCGTCGTTATCTAGCGGCGCATGAAGGTAGAGTGGAAATGAGATAAGGTTTAGTGTTTACAACATATTACTAGATCGGGAATTGAAACAAAAGAGTAAAGATGAAACCTGTCATTTGTCTGCGGATATTGATGAAGGTTTGGCTTGGCGAACAGAGAATAGACAATTGCAAATCGTCGAGAGTTGAAACCAGAGAGGAGCCAATTGAGTGTGGTCGCGAGCCAATTGAAAGTGGTCGCCGCTTTGGGGACTCTTACGTTTCGAAAATTAGGGTTCAGACAAAAATCGACTTTCGTAAAGTAAGGAAGAGAAAAGCATAAAGATGGATAGCGACTGGTACTTGTTTTCTAGTTTTCAAATATAAGGGGCATTGGTGACTTTTCATGGCATAGAAGTGTCCCAAATGCTCTAACTATGTGAAACTGTAAATGGCAGGCTTAGAAGTATAAGAGTAATATTTTCAAAAGTAAATGAGAGTGAGGTGTTGATTAAAAGGTATTATGGACATTATGCAAGGAAAACGTGTGTCACAAATAGAATATGACTTATTGTGATATTGTAAAGTTAAAATGCGTCTTTGAGAGTGATTTTCTCAGAGTTTCTACTATCTTTATATCAATTGGTTTTTGCGTGAGATTATTTATGGAATAGGTTATTTGAGTGTAAGTTTTTTAACATCGAATAATTGACACACCGATTAATCTTCGAAACTTTATGAAACTCCTAACATCCTAAGGGAAAGATTAATTCCCAACCTTTTATTATTTATAGCTTTAGAATTTAGTGTTTCTCTTCTTCTAATATTAAAATGTCTAGTACTACTTCCAAGATCTCAGAGATCACAGAACAAATAGTCCTTCTGAGTGGTTTGGTTTTGGATTGGTACATTCATTCCTTTTCAACCAAAATCTTCAATTTTCCTTTTTTTTTCTTTTTTTTTTGAATCTCTTCAATGCTATTTGGTTCTGTGTAACAACAAGACTCTTCCACCAAGACTCTTCATGGAAGGTATTTTTATTTGAAAATATTACACTATAGGGCAGTTTTGCACTTACTAATAACACTATAAGGCAGTTTATGCTCCTCAGACACTTTTTCTTTTCCCAATACACGTTTCACCTCTTCCAATTCATAAAACAATTGAAATCTAACTAAATCTTAACTAAATAAAAATAATAATATTTATTTTTAATCTTTTTAATATGACAACTTATGGTTTCTCTCTCTCTTTATTTTTCTCTCTCTATTTATTTATCTTTCTCTTCTACCATCAGATTCAGATATGTTCTCATGTCTCTGAGAATGATTTTTTCTGTAAATTAAGCTACATTTGCGTAAATTTGTTTTTTTTTGTTCATTTTATTTTACTCTCTAACATAATAGTTTGAAGTATTTGATCTGTAACTTAGTGCTCTTATTTTCAATTTTTTTTTTTGCTATTTTAGACTTTGGACAAGAATCATTGCTGTTGACAAGATCTTGAAATATATTTCTTTCAGCCCTTTCAAAGAACTCATCTTCTTAAGGAATAAGTTTCATGACTCTTCAACTATTTCCTTGAAGGAGTTTCTAGTTAAGTATAAGAAGCAGAGTTCATCAAGTTTTGTAATTGAGGAAAGTGGAAGCTACGAGCTTAGGAAGATGAACTCAAGTAAGCCTTAAGGGCTTGTTGATGTATCTATCAGTATATCTGTAGAAACACAATACTTTGGAGGTTTTACAAGTAATGTCTCTGAATTATGTTCATTTAGCATTTGTCTAAAATCTGTGAGGTTTTACTGGTAATGTCTTCGAACTATGTTTATTTAACTTGTGTAGATGGGATGAAGGTGAAACCGACATAGATGAGTTCTCATCTTATGATGATATGCTTGCTGCACAAGATTTCACTCAACGATACAAGTTAAGAAGGCTAGAGAATATGTATTTCCAAGCTCATCGTTTTAGAAAACCTATTAGGTGTACAAGTGAACTAATGTACATGTAAGGTTTTGGGAATTTATGTACACGTGGACAGTGATAATTATGTGTACATGTTCGATAATTATGTGTACACGTTTGCAAGTTTTGCTTTTTTGTACACATGTATGCCACAATTTCTATTGTACACTCATGGATGTGCACAATTTTTTTGTTGTCGACATATGAGATTATGATAGAGATACGAAAGTTTATATATTTTTTTTAGAAATCTTTTTATTATTGAAAGGTCGTGTAATCATTGGCCCATCAATTCTAAAGTGTACATTTTTACCATAGCTACAAAAGTATTTCTATGTCATACGTCCAAGTTTTTTTTGTACACATGTACGCCACAATTTATATTGTACACATGTAGACTCACGGATGTGCACAATTTTTTTGTTGTGGATATATGAAATTATGATAGCGAAGGGTAGTATTGTAATTTTATATATCTTCTTCTTCATCACAGTCTCTTTCTACAAAATTTACGGCCATTTTTTTTTCAGACATAAATCACCATTTTGGGATGATTTGCTTTGATTCAACCTCGTTTCTTTATTATTACCATTCAAATATGATAGTTCCTTGATATAACAACTGATTTTGACTCAAATCACCATAACATAGATGTGTTTTAACTGACTTTGTGGCCGAGTGTACTAAACTCGCGGTGGCGGCGAAGTCATGATGTTCCGGTCTTGGTGGTCAGAAATAGTTTAGGATCAAATGAAGGACGACGAAAATGCTAATCCAAAAAAAAATCCAAAAAAGCAAACCAAAAAAAGTTCACTGTTTTCTACGTTTTCTAGGTTTCAACATTTTTGAAAATTTAAAACAAAAGCAAAAAAAAAAAAAAGATTCTTGTTGTTACGCTTAGTTAGCGGTGCATATAACGAAAAGCTAACTAGATCTATAAGGGTGACACAAAAAGAGCTGACGGTTACACTTTTACAAAGCCAACAATGTCTTTAACCACCAAAAACTACCTTAGTAGCAGAAACTGCTCTTTTACGTAATAAAAAGTCAAAAACTGACTCATAGCGTAAATCACTCTTTTTATTTAATGTTTTGACATGACATAGCAACTGTAAATATAATAAAATAATGAGATATGTGTACGTATGTTATGTGCATATCTTCCCCACACCATTTTGCTTTTCACCACTACTGAAAGGAAACAAGTACTCAAACCAACCCAATTGTTTGGTCTCACTTCATATCCTTTCAAATCAAAACCTCTAGAAATGGGAACCATTAATAAATGTTTTGTGGAAGCTAACAATGCTTAAGAAGGCCAACCAACTCTTTACTTGTCTCTTTAATTCAATGGAAATTTTTCCCAAATCTGTACCAAGTAAATAACCAATAATGCCATGTGATTTTTCAGACAAAGGACAAGCAGCACAATGATAACGACGGTGTTTATGAAGGGAACCATGAATAAATGATTTGGAGAAGAGTGTTAATTGGTTATATTTGTCCAACCAACTCTTTAGTTGTCTCTTTAATTCAATTGACAAATTTCTCAAATCTGTACTAAGTAAATAAGAAATAGTGTCATGTGATTTTTCCAGAAAAGGACAAAGTAGCATAATGATAACATTGGTGTTCAAGAAAGATTAAGACAATTGCAAAGGATTTAAGGTGAAATTTGATCATCATGCAACCCATGAAACAAGTAAAAGATTTTTCAAATTATCAAATACTGAAGAGTACACCATTTGAATCCGTCCATTAACAAAAGAACCAAGTGAAACACATAATGTTTCTGCCTTACCATATAGCCGATAATATGTAAAACAGGGGAAAACATATCTTATATGTTTCTAAAATTATTAGCGAGGACTACTTGTGAACACATCGAGAAACATTCTGTTTATTGGAGACAGCTTCATCTGCTGCTCTTGCACTCTTCTCCTCTTGAATAGAGGCTCATGAGACTGTGATGCAGACACTGATGCAGAAGCAGAAGCAACCCATGACTCGTTCGAGCTATCAGAGTTGAATGATGCATCAAATACACCAGTTGGACTAGCGGGTTGCATCCTTTTCTTGCTTGGAATGTGATCTAACACTAACTCATAGCATTTATTTACTTTCTCCTGTTTAAGACAAACGAATATAGAATCAGTTCTTGATCTTAACACTAACTACATTGCCATTTACTGATCCAAAAGCATATTACTAATACCACATACCGGATCGACTTTGAGCAGAGTCATGAGCTGAGATTCATATTCAGCTTCGTCACACGTCGTGGAATCTCCAACGACAGAGACCATTATTGCAGTGGCCAACACCGAAGGACTGTAGCTTAGAAACCTCGAATCTGAAAAGCAAGAACAAACACAATTTAGCATCCAAGAGATCCAATGAAAATCATGTGAAGTCAAGAGATCTAGGCATTACCAGGAACAATGGAGAGTAACAGAGATTCACATCGACTCAAGAACTCCAAGTCGTGGTGAGATTTAGAGCTGCATCGCCGGATAATGTGATCGAAATATGAGATAGGAGTCACGGGATGCATCCTCCACTGAAGAGTAGAGAGAATCAAAAGCTCCATTCTCTGAATAGTCTTAGCCTCAAAGACATATCTCGCATCTCCCACCTTACCAAACACACACAAAAAGAGTGGCATTTCAACGAACAGTCAAGCGACATTACATAAACTGAATCTGAGTAAAGGAGTGAACTTACTTGAAGATCTAAGAGCAAGGGAACACGGATCTCTTCAACTTTAGCAGCTAAAGACAGACAAGCCACAGCTGTAAGCTGAGACATCCATGGCTTGTCTGTCTGAAACTTCCTGCTCGTAAGAAACGTATCGAAGTAGTTAACAGCGAGTAGAGCCGTCAGCGCATTAAACCCATAATAAGTTTTCACTCTAAAGATCCAATCAAGAGCCTTTTCACGACACAGAACGAGAAACTCATCTAAGACTGTGTCGGAAAGACACGGCCTTAACTCGTTTTCTTTCGAAATCAAACTCAACAACTCATCGTCATCCCATAACATGTCATGATCGAGAAAACCCAGATGGAAAAAGGGAAACTTTACAACGCTCTCGTCTCCCTCTAACTCATGGCTCCTCTCTTCCTCGCAGAAAAGCATACAAAACGGTGCGTTTAGAACCTCTTCCTCTTCTTGGAAAGCCATCTATCTATCTATCTATCTATCTTCCTCTTGGGAGGAGAAGATATTGTGAAAGAACTTTGGCCATTCTGCCATTTCAGAGCTCTCTCTCTCTCCCTCTCTCCGCCCTATGGATGCTACTGCAGAGAGAAGAAAAGTAGTGAAGACAAATGCAAAGAAAGTGAAGGGTTTTAATATCACGCTTGTCCTCTTTTTTTTTTTTTTTTTAATTTTTAATTATTTTTGCTGTCTCTTTTTTTTTCTATTATTATTCGGATGTTTGGCGCGCGATTAAATTGATGAAACCGTACTTCTTTGTTTTATTTCCATAAATGGCCGGAAAACACAATTCTCTTTTAATTATTTTTATCAAAATTAATACATAAATTGAAGTAAATTGAGATAAATTAGTGGATAAATATTTTTACTGCACAGAAAATTATGACAAAATAAATAGCACTTGTAATATATATATAGCATTAGTTAAAGGATAAAATAATTAATTTTGTAAAAACACTAAACTCTTAGTTTAACGCCACTTGCTAAATATTAAAATGGTATAATCACTAAATCTAAAATCCAACTATAACATTAAAAAGTTTTAATTTTTAGTTAATATTATTTTGAGAATTTTTCATTTGTATGCTATTTTGTTGTTTTAGTGTTGTTTTAGTGTTATTTTAAGTGCTGACAAAAAAGTGTTACTTTAAGATAATTTCTAAATTAATTAAGAGGCAGCTACTTGGCTATACGTAGTGCCTTTACTCACGCACTCATCGTATGTACATTACACGCTCTTAGATCTCAGTTCGTCCGATGCTAGCAGTAGATGTTTTCTTTTGGAGCATGCGATTTACGCGATCTTGAGGTACTGTTGGGGTTCTCAGTGGTGAGTAAATCGTTGACCATTAATTATTTCTGTCACCTTTCGGTTTTGAGCTTCGATGATTACAAGTAAATAATACAAGTAAATATTATTTTCATTAATAATTTGGTATAATGTACTCCCGAGTATTATAATAAAACACTACAAGAAAACACATACTTAGCGAGGAAAATTAACGAAGAAAAACAATCCTCGTAAATTTGCGTCGAGTTTACGACGAATTTACGTGAAAAACTAAAGTCATCGTTATTTCCTCGTAACGTAACGACAAAACTGTTTCGTCGTAAAGTGGATGTAATTTTACGAGTATTTTACGAGGAAAAACTATTTCCTCGTAAATACGACATAAACTTTGCGTGGTATTTACGAGGTAATAGTTTACGTGTATTTAGCGAGGAAGTTTTTGAATCCACCAACTTTATAGGTGTTACACGTTTTTTTTGCCCACCTAATTAATTTTCGTCGTAAATTCATAGCAAAATTACAACTACCAGATTCGAATTTTCCTATAAATATGGATGTTTGAACATCATTTTAAACACACCAACAACAAAAAACGTGAAAGAAAAAAAATGGCTGGCTCCGGGACTATTTACGAGTTGCGGAAGTGGATGTATATGCATAGAGATGCTAACGGGAGAGTGACGAAAGAATACCTTGCGGGTCTGGAGACATTTATGCATCAAGCAGATTCAACACCGCTCGCCCAAGAAAGTGGTAAGATGTTCTGTCCTTGTCGGAAATGCAACAATTCGAAACTGGCAAATCGTGAAAATGTTTGGAAGCATTTAATAAATAGAGGTTTCACGGCAAATTACTATATCTGGTTTCAACATGGAGAAGGTTTTAATTATGATCAGAATGAAGCAAGTAGTAGTAATAGCAATTTTCAGGAAAAAGAACCGGTTGATCATCATTTGCATAATGAACATAGTTACCATCAGGAGGAGATGGTAGATTATGATAGGGTTCATGATATGGTAGCTGATGCATTCGTAGCTCATGATGAAGATGAAGAACCTAATATAGATGCAAAAAAGTTTTACGAAATGTTAAACGCGGCGAATCAACCACTTTACAGTGGTTGTAGAGAAGGTCTCTCTAAATTGTCGTTAGCTGCTAGAATGATGAATATTAAAACTGATCACAATCTACCTGAAAGTTGCATGAACGAATGGGCGGACTTGTTTAAAGAGTACTTGCCGGAAGACAATGTGTCTGCTGATTCTTATTATGAGATTCAGAAACTGGTTTATAGTCTTGGGTTGCCTTCGGAGATGATAGATGTTTGCATCGACAACTGCATGATCTATTGGGGAGATGATGAGAAGCTAGAAGAATGTCGATTCTGCAAGAAGCCACGATTCAAGCCGCAAGGACGGGGACGTAATAGGGTACCGTACCAAAGGATGTGGTACCTACCAATTACAGACAGATTGAAAAGATTGTATCAATCAGAGCAGACTGCTGGAAAGATGAGATGGCATGCCGAGCATACTCAGACGGATGGTGAGATGACTCATCCATCAGATGCAAGAGCCTGGAAACATTTCAACAAAGTACATCCAGATTTCGCTAGCAATATCCGGAATGTGTATCTCGGATTATGCACAGATGGATTTAGTCCGTTCGGAATGTCAGGGAGACAATATTCATTGTGGCCAGTCTTTCTTACTCCATACAACCTGCCACCGGAGATGTGCATGCAACGGGAGTTACTATTCTTGACCATATTAATACCTGGTCCGAACCATCCAAAAAGGTCCCTGGATGTTTTCCTACAACCACTGATAAAAGAGTTGAAGGATTTGTGGTCAACAGGGGTGAGGACGTATGACTGTTCAACGAAGACGAATTTTACGATGCGAGCGATGCTTTTGTGGACCATAAGTGATTTTCCTGCCTATGGGATGTTGTCTGGATGGACTACACATGGGAGATTAGCTTGTCCATATTGTAATGGAACGACAGATGCGTTTCAACTGAAGAATGGTAGGAAGACAAGTTGGTTTGATTGTCACCGTCGATTTCTTCCCATTGGCCATCCTTACCGAAGAAACAAGAATTTGTTTAGGCACAAAAGGGTTGTGAGAGACACTCCTCCTCCATATCTAACTGGAGAACAAATTGAAGCGCAAATCGACTACTACGGAGCTAACGAAACAGTTCGTTGGGGTGGTAATTGGCATGTCCCTCGTAATATGCCAGATTCTTACGGTGTTCATCACAACTGGCACAAGAAGAGTATATTTTGGGAGTTGCCATATTGGAAGGATCTTCTTCTGCGCCACAACCTCGATGTGATGCATATAGAGAAGAATTTCTTTGAGAACATCATGAATACAATATTGAATGTCCCAGGGAAGACAAAAGACAACATAAAATCGAGGTTGGACTTGCCGGATATTTGCTCAAGAAGCGAGTTACATATTAAAAGCAATGGACAAGTTCCCGTTCCGATATTCAGATTATCTTCAGAAAAAAAGTCGGTGTTGTTCAACTGGGTGGCATCAGAAGTGAAGTTCCCCGATGGGTATGTTTCGAATCTCTCTAGATGTGTTGAAAAGGGTCAAAAGTTCTCCGGGATGAAGAGTCATGATTGTCATGTATTTATGCAACGACTACTGCCCTTTGCATTTGCGGAGCTACTTCCAACAAACGTACATGAAGCACTTGCAGGTACGTAGTGTATTATATCACAATAATTTACAAAATAATATATGACTAACAATGTGTTTAATTTTTTTTGAATATAAAAGGCATTGGAGCATTTTTCAGGGATCTGAGCACACGCACTCTTAAAGAAGAAGTTGTGGAACAGCTTCAGGAGAACATTCCCATCTTATTGTGCAACTTGGAGAAGATATTTCCTCCCGGATTTTTTGACGTCATGGAGCATCTAGCTGTCCACCTCCCATATGAGGCATTGCTTCGTGGACCTGTACATTACGGATGGATGTATCAGTATGAGCGAGCCATGAAATATTTGAAGGGAAAAGCAAAGAACCTCGCCAAAGTTGAAGGTTCTATAATTGCTGGAAGTTTGACGGAAGAAGTTTCTCACTTCACATCGTACTACTTTGCGTCAAAAGTACGTACACGGAGAAGAGCTCCAAGAAGATATGATGATGGTGGTGTTGCGCCAACATATGCAGTTGCTGGTGTTCCAGACATCTTTAGCCAGATTGGGCGACTCGGTGGGAAGTCTAAAGAGGTTTGGTGGTCGAGTGAACAAGACGCTCATAGTGCACACACCTATATTCTACTCAATTGCGAAGATCCATTGATTCGTTATTTTGAAAGGTAACATATATTGACACTTCGAAACACATATAAGTATAATTAATTGTATAATTGCGAGAGATTCATTCCTATAAAATGTGATTTTACAGCCTATTTGTTTCTCAAGTCGAAGAAACATTTCCTGGTATATCCACAAGTGACGTAGACAAAAGGAAAGATCAACACTTCATTAAGTGGTTGCGGAATCAGGTATTAACTAAAAAAATTTCATACATTATCTGTATTTCATTAACATTCTCTTTATTTTTGCAGGTTGATTATGACGACGACGATGCAGATTATCCTAAGTGGTTACACGAAGTAATTCAATCTCCACTTGTAAAGGTCACCACATCACAGATGTATTTCACACGAGGCTATACTTTTCATACATATGACTATGGTAGACAACGGGCGACCAGTAACTATGGAATATGTGTGAAAGGGGAAACAGATTTCTACGGGATCTTGACGGAGATTATTGAAGTCGAATTTCCAGGGATACTGAAGCTGAAATGCGTCCTCTTCAAATGTGAATGGTTCGACCCCGTCGTCAACAGAGGTGTTCGGTCTAACAAATTCGGTGTAGTTGATGTCAACGGTGGACGAAGGTACAACAAATTCGAGCCTTTCATCTTAGCTTCACAAGCAGACCAAGTTAGCTTCCTTCCATACCCTCGGATGAGAGATTCAGGTATAAATTGGTTAGCAGTAATCAAAGTTACACCTCGAGGACGAATCATCAGTGGAGAAGAACCACCATTGCAAGAAGAACAGATAAATGAAGTTGAGGAACCTGAACAAGAAATTGATGATATCCTTCTCATTGATCCGCATAATCACGAGTACGAAGATCTTACCGATGATGCCACAGACGAAGCTGTTGAAGACGAGTTTAATGAAAATGATGATGTTTCTAGTGATGACGAGAATGTCGATGTATCCGATTGATGTATTTGTTTTATGAATAAGATGAGGGAGTTTGTTTTATGAATAAGATAATGTGGGGTTTGTTTTATGAATAAGGTAATGTGGGAGTTTGTTTTATGAATAAGCAAATGTGGGAATTGTGGTTTGGAATGGAAATAAAGATGGGGTTTGAAATATATGAAGTAGAAAATAAGGAATATGGGGTTTGGGGTTTCGGGTTTCGGGTTTTGGATTCTAGGGATTTAAACATAACACTCGTTAATTCCACGTAAGCTTAAATCGTCGTAAAGTCCTCGTATTCCAACGAGTAAATAACGACGAAGGACTCGTTAATTCCACGTAGGACTAAATCGTCGTAAATACCACGTAGGATGAATTCGTCGTAAAAACCACGTAGGATGAAATCGTCGTAAATATAACGTAATACAACGAGGAAATAACGACGAAACCTAAAAATAAATATGGGGTTTGGAATATATGAAGTAGAAAATAAGGAATATGGGGTTTGGGGTTTGGGGTTTCGGGTTTCGGGTTTCGGGTTTGGGGTTTGGGGTTTCGGGTTTTGGGGTTCCGGGTTTTGGATTTCGGGTTTCGGGTTTCGGGTTTTTGGTTTCGGGTTTGGGGTTTCGGGTTTAGGTGTTCGGGGTTTGGGGTTTCGGGTTTTGGATTTCGGGTTTCGGGTTTCGGGTTTCGGGTTTCGGGTTCTAGGGATTTAACCATAACACTCGTTAAAAATAACGACGAAACTTAAAATTAAATATGGGGTTTGGAATATATGAAGTAGAAAATTAAAGATGGGGGTTTGGGTTTCGGGTTTCGGGTTTGGGGGTTGGGGTTTGGGGTTTCGGGTATGGGGTTTCGGGTTTCGGGTTTGGGTTTCGGGTTTCGGGTTTCGGGTTTCGGGTTTCGGATTCTAGGGATTTAAACATAACACTCGTTAATTCCACGTAAGCACAAATCGTCGTAAAGTCCTCGTAGGATGAAATCGTCGTAACTACCACGTAAAATGATTTAAACAAAACACTCGTTAATTCCACGTAAGCAGAAATCGTCGTAAAGACCACGTAAACGGATTTATACATAAACCCGTTAATTCCACGTAAGTACAAATCGTCGTAAATATCTCGTAGTGTACAAACTTGAAAAAAAAGGAAAAGGAGAGAAATACCAGATTAACATGTGGCAAGACTTCCAGCAATTATAATACGTAAGTCTCGCCCACATGAATTCTAATATCTTCTCCTTTTCCTATTTTTTTCAAATATTTATAATTTGAATAGGATTTTTTTGAGGATTGTGATTTGAGATAAGGTGTGATTTGGGAGTTTGTGTGTGGTTTGAGAGTGAGAGTTGTGGGTATATTTATAGGAAAGCAAGCCTCGTTAATTCCTCGTAAGGTAAATCGTCGTTAATACCTCGTATAAAAAAACACGGGCCTTTGTGATTCCTCGCAATTTCCTCGTAAAAAAAAAGACGGGCCTTTGTAACTGCTCGCTATTTCGTCGTAAACTTACGAGGAATTTGCGACGATATGTAATCTTATATATACACCCGAGCGCTCACTCTTTCTTTCCTCTCTACTTCCTCTCTACTTCCTCTCCATTTCGTAGCAATGGTTAGCCTCTCTGATTCCTCTCTAATTTGGTTAGTTTATGATAGATTAGGTGGTTAGTATAGGGAATTTAGATAGGTTTGCGGATTTTATGTTGTTTAGTGTTGATTATGTGGATAATGTTGGGAAATATATTGTTGATGTTAATTTTAAAAATTTCATTTTTTTTCCAGGTTCGAAAAGGAAGACTTACTGCCCATTACAGAGAGATCTTCGGTGAGCCGGGTAGTCGTTTAGACCCGGCCTCTTCTTCCGCTCCCAGTTCTTCGGGCCAGGAGACTGTCCCCGAGACTCAGTACACTCAGAGAGTCTCTGGGTCTACTTCTTCTACTGCACCATCGGCTCCTCATGTGCCTCCTCCGATGCCTCCTCCTGTGCCTCCTCCGATGGCACCTCCGATGGCCGCCGATATTCATCCTGATTTGATGGTGCCTCCGAGTGCTCCTTACTCGCAGTACACTGTAGAGGACATTCTCAGTCTGCCAGGCAGAGAAGGTTTACCAGTCATCGACCCAGACCGACCGGACGGAACTTTGTGGTATGTTGC
This sequence comes from Brassica napus, assembly GCF_020379485.1. Taxonomy (NCBI): domain Eukaryota; kingdom Viridiplantae; phylum Streptophyta; class Magnoliopsida; order Brassicales; family Brassicaceae; genus Brassica; species Brassica napus. The sequence goes on along the minus strand of NC_063444.1, from coordinate 21,781,205 downwards.
ATTAATTTTTTTTTAATTCGTTTAAATTTCTTTTATAACATTAAAAAATAATTTATATTTTAAATTTGTATTTTCCAGGTGGGGGGTTGACGGATGTCTTGCATCGGACGTAACCGACACGATCAAGGGTTACTTCTCCATGCCACATCCAAACTGGAGTAAGACGCCTCACTACGTCAGAAAGACGTGGTTCAAAATTTACGCTGTAAGTTTCTATTAATTAATTATATATACTTTAATTTTTTCATGATTTATATATATACTTTCTAAAAAACTAATTGTTAATTTATTTTTCCAACAGCAAAAATATACTTGGGCCTTGGGGATCACTGAGAGGGTGAGGAAGAAGTTTAACGCGAAGGCGAAAGTTCGCTTGTTGGACACGGTCTCCAACTGGAAGGGTGACTGGATCGTGAAGGGGTATGAGCGTGGCAAACCCGCTGAGCTCACCACGGATGTGTGGGATGGCCTCATCCGTTATTGGCGCCTTCCTGATTCCATTAGAATCGCCCAGGCTTGCTCTAACTCCCGTAACACGGTCGATGAGCACGGGAACGGGCCGATGCTTCACACTACGGGCCAAAAACCCCACGCCGGTGTCCGTTTGGAAATGGTAATTAAATATTTTATTAAATAATTTTTTTAATATATATATTAATTTATTCTAACTTTCTTAACTGTTTTTTAGGCCAAAGAGACGGGACATCTCCCTTCTCTTATGGAACTTTACGAGAGGACCCACAAGAACAAGGCGGGCGTATTTGTAGATGGCAAGTCCGAGCAAATCTACAACGACGTAGTTGCTCGGGTTGAAGACCGCCAGACTCAGCTGACCCAGCAGTCTACCGACGGATTACCCGTCACCTTATCCACACTTGACGTGGATAAGATTTACGAGGAGGTAAATTTTCAAAAAAATTAATTTTTTATTATTCATTTAATTTAACTTTAAATTTTTACTTACAATATTTATTTTTTGTTTTTAAGGTTGTCCTTAAAAAAAGGGACGGACGTTGGGTATTGGTTCCGTCAACGATGTTCCGAGAGCGACATCGTCTTATGGTCAGCGACGGGATGATGAAGTCACTGAGCTGCGTAGAGAGTCCGCTCAGCTGCGTAACGAGTTGACCGCGACAAAATCTCGTATGGGTGGAGTCGAGGGTTTCTTGGACGTTATTGCGGCCACAAATCCGGAATGGGAGTCCATGTTGAGGAACATGCGACAACAACATCCCATTCAAGGCGAGTCATCCGACGTACATAACGAGGCGGATGTTACGAGGAGGAGTGATGAATTCTACCGGGCGATGAACGACCCTTAGTTTTTTTTTTGGTTGTTGTATTATATAAATTCAAAACTTATTTATATATAAAATATTTTCATTTTGATTTATTTTTATTTTAAATTTTAATTTATTATTAAATTAAATAATTTTAATTATTTTTTAATTATATTTTTAAATTCTGTAAAAATAATAAAAACGAAGTAAATTCGTAGCTAATGTACGACCTCTTTACGTGGAAACCTTACGAGGAAATGACGAGAAACAATTAACGACTATTTTACGAGGAAACATTTGCGAGGAAATAACGAGGAAAAGTTTACGAGTATTTTACGAGGAAATCGTTTCGTGGTTGTTACGTGTATTTTGCGAGGAAACTCTTTCAAGGTATTTACGTGTAGGTTACGAGGAACTCATTTCGAGGTATTTACGAGGAATTGTAGCGACGTCTTTGCGTGGAATATTGACGTGGTCTTTACGACGAATCGCCCTACTTCGTCTTTACGACAAAATATATTCCTCGCTAAGTTACGACGAATTAGCGAGGAAATATGTGTTACGACGGACGAGTAACGAGCAAACGCGCTTCCTCGCTATTTCGTCGTAAAGCCTCTTTTACGACGAAATAACGAAGAAAACCGCCCTCGTTAAGGTGATGTTTTCTTGTAGTGAAAGTATTAATTATTGCAGGGGTATCTAGTATATTAAAAGAGATATCACAACTTTGATTCATGTGTGATTTTTAAAAAATAGATTTAATGAACCTATTATTAGAAAGTTATGTTATATTTAATCTCTAATCTTATCATTATTATAGATCTAAATAACTTACTTTCTAGATTATAGGAACTAAATAATATGTCTATTACATTATAGGAATTAAATAACTATCAATCTTTTCCAAACAAAAAAACGTGATCTAAAAACAACAAATTCAATAAAAAATATATACGATAAAGTTGTTATGTTTTAAAAAGTGATACACACATCTTATATATATTATACTAATATATACTAATGTAGAATTGAAATCAAAATGTTTATATAAACATAAAGGAAAATAAACATCCGCTAGATCATAAAAGTTATGCAAACTTTGAAAATCACATTATGTGAAATCATTGTCTATTTCATTTAAAAGCAAGACGTGGATCATTTATATTAGGTGTTTCGTCAAGTAAAAATTGTCTGAAACATAAAATAAAAGTAACGTGTTTTCCCGTCATTTAAATATGATATACGGAAAGGATGATTCAAATAGATATAACAATCATATAAAATCACTCGTGGGGTCACATATTGTCAGATTAAAATCTACGTGGACGAATGAGAAGCTTTATATGGTCAACGAGCTGACATGCACATTTGTAAAAGCAAAAACATAAACAATAACTGTAACGAAAAAAAATACTATGTATTTATTTTCAGAAGACCTCGTTCTATTAAAACGCTCGAGCTTCTATTAGTTTATCATATTTTGTGTATCCCATAAAGGTCTTTTCTAAATATAATAGCTTGATCTTTATGAACATTTCAAGTTTAATTCGCGCTGCTTTATATGCTAATACTAAGGCATGTGGAGCCAATTAAAACGTAAATGTATTCGTTGTGCTATTGAAAAAGTTATACCAAACTTTAACGCTCAAGATACATAAATGCGGGATAAACATTATATATAAAAATTATTTTATGTATTATATGTTCTTACATATTATGAAATAATAAATATATATTGAATAATTAAAAGTCAGTAACTATTACATATATAATTAAATTGGTTCGAACGTATAAATCAATTTTATTAATCTAGACAATTTTTTAAAAAATTTGATAGGATATGTAATTAAATTTAAATGATATTAACATACATAATATATTTTTAATATTAATGTCTATTAAATGATTCTTTCTACTCATATGTTTTTTGATCATGTGCATCTTTAATAGCAAAAACTTTAAATTACTGATAACAAAATTTTCATTGTGAGATTAATAATTTTAGTAATTTATAATTTAAAAACAATTATCAATGTTAGTTCAAAACTTTTATCAAAAAAAATTATTCAAAGTAAATTTTGAAATTAAAATATTTATTTATTCAATATGGTTTATAGTTTAATTTAGAATGATATATATACATATATATTTTAAATCTTAATGATTAATTAAATTAGACTTTTATTTATATGATTTTGTAATCATTTGTATTTTGTCATAACAAAAATTTTAAACAATGGATCGCAAAATTTGAATGTGAGACTTTTAACTGTTTTACTAATTTAAAGTCATTTTTTAAAATTCAAAATATAACATATACAGAAAAATCTAAATTTTTATAATATGGTTATTGTGATTTTTTTTAAATTATTTTAATAGTTTAAAATTAAACAAATTTGATGGAAGAAACATTATTTTTTTATTAGATCTTTATTATTCAAAATCATTAATTGTCATATATACTTTAGTCACATTAGGCAATTCCGTAATTTTTATTTAAAGAAATAATAAATGACATTAATAATGAATTTATGGTTAGTTTAATAAAAAACTTATTATATAATTAGATGGACCAACATATTTCTCTAATTATTCTAAGAATCATTCTAGTGATGACACATGGCTACAAAAAGAAGTTGTAATGTTTCACAAATAATATATAGGGGATATTATATAACTGAATCAATTTATAATAATTGTGGAATAGTTATTAGTTAGTACACAAAAACTATAAAATAAATTAAGATTCGGCACATTTAAATATTTAATAATAAATAGTAAATTAAAAAAAATCAACAAAAATTTTCTATCGTGGATGGTAATATATACATGTTTAATATTTTTGTATCAAGAGTAAAAGTACTAATAAAGTTACCAAAAAAAAAAGAGTAAAAAGTAATAACAAGTGTCACTTACTACCTACCTCTCTAGTCGCGGTTAACAAAGCAAGAGTTTTTTTTTACTTTATAACATATATTATTCATGATCTTTATCGATAGATAGTGAAAGAAAGCAATGTGTGGTGGTGAAAGACTTAAAAATGAAAAAGCAAAAGACAAATAAATTAGGGGGATGGGGAAAAAAGTAAATCACGAGAGGAAGCGAAGCCATTGGTAACAAGCGTGAGTCTGAGATTTGTATAAAGTTTAATAGTGACTTCTCACTACCACATTTCATATCTCCCTTTCAGAAAAAAAAAAAAAAAAACAAGAAACATTATGTTCATTGTATCCTTTATAAGAACAATTCTATTGATTTTACTATAATATTGATTGATAATTCTTGTAATTGCAGAGTAATTCTACAACTGGTTTCTGTAATTTTTACCAGTCTCAAAACATACCAAATATCGATTTACAATTTTTCTATTTAAATTAGAATATTTGCACTCTCTACCCACACAATTAACCATATTTAGTGGTCTACCTAAATACACTGTTGGCCACTGCCTTTATTTTAAAGTTTTGTTCACTTTATCGTCACTATTTTCCTCAAAGTTTGACTGTGTTAGACAGATTCTTAATAGATAAATTAGGATAGATATACACATTTCGCACCAATATTAGGAAACTACCTGATCTCTATTTGTGCATTGTGCAATTTTGATTAATACCATTTTATCCCTACTCACTAATGAAGGTACAAAATCCTATGGAAAGATACGATTTTATTTCAGATGAAAAGAGGAAAATAGTAAAATAAAAAATATGGGAGACACCAAAGAGAGAGATACGATAGAGAAAACAAATGAAAGGAGGAAAGAAAGAAGAAGACGGTAGGCGTGGAGGTGATGGGAGGGGCGGAGGCGACGATATAATGGGAAGCGATGGTAAAAGCCACAGGTAGCACAACAACTCGCTTCCAACGGTGACTCCTTCACTTCCTTTACCATCCCCACCTCTGGCAACATGAACCCTAGATAATTGCATCATGTTTCCATCACTGCACCAGGTCTATTTCTTGTCTCCTTCCCGTTTCTCGGCTTAAATGTTATTTGGTAGGAGAAACATGTTTAATAGCAATAACTTGTTTATTAGATGGCAACTTGTATTATAACGGTTAATATTTTTCCTTTCGGATTAACTTTGATGATGTATATGTTGTGTAGATGATGTAGAAATAATAATTTTACAAGTTAATCATATGTGAGAACGGTAATAGAAGGTGTAGACTGTAACTGCATAGTTAGATGTTAAGGTTCAAACTGTGACGGCATAGTTAGACTGTGACCGCATAGTTAGACATCTATATTATATGTATATCTAACATGGTTAGACGTTAAAGTTCAGACCTAACATGTACTATACTGTATGTATAACTATATTTATTGTAGTAGACTATAAGTTTATTGTTAGACGTCAAGTAGGTTGTTAGATGTAGGAGATAAATGAGTTGGCTTTCCACCATTCATTTATCTCATTCGTGTAGGTTATGTACGCGCTTATGTTCTCCCTGGTGCTGCAAGGGAGCTCGCCACAACGATGTATCAAGATCTGGCTGCTAGTTAACCGAAATTGGATGTCCCATTCTACGGATAGTGTCATATGGATTACCCCTCTCTGTGTTGGATTTCATTTGTTGAACCATCTTTGTTTTAACTCACCTTTTTGTGTTATACTGTTATGTATTAAACATCTATGGTCATCGCTATCTATAACTTCTATTAACGGTCACGAGTACCTTCTTCTACATTGTTATTATAACCACTATTAAATATATTAACAACTTGTTTTGGCACCGTAGATCGTACCACCTATCTATATAAGTTAAAAAATTCATTTGTGTTGTAGTCATAATGATCCAAGTTATGTTAACTCTTCTGTGTAATAGATAAACATAATCTTATCCACTAACATTTGTTAGATAGAAGCTATTTTACATATTAACAAGTTATATCACTAGGTGTTAATAAATTAGTTAAATGTCATTACTAAATATACATGATACGTATACAGTTACCATCAACTTATAGATATAGTTTCAGCAACCAGCCTAATCCGTAGTCTACCATAAGATATTTTTAACCAAATATGACAAAATCCTCTACGGTCTATGGCATAGTTCATGAAAGAATATGGGGTGTAAAATCAACCAACAAGAAAAGCTATATTTGAACAAGAGCCTATCATATCTCTAGACCATATCTCTCAACCATTTATGTATGTACTATAATTGCCAACGTGGTCAAGCAAAAGGATAAAATTGGAAACACAAGAGATAATAGTTACAGAAAAATGGAGCATTTCACGCATATGAGTATATAGCTAATTTTGATTTCTCATTGGTATATTCACCCAATTATCTCTTCTTAATATCTAATTTCTTTTAGTATTTTGAGCAAATTTACTCTTTAAACTATAACAATTGAGATAAAATTATGCAGTTTTATTAATTATGTAATCAAAAATTGACATGAACTTTTCAATATAAGAGTCTAACTGGTGACCAAATAATGAAATAAAATAATACATTCTTTACTATTCCTAATTTTTTTATCATTTATAAAAAATAGTTTTTCCTTTTCATTCTTTTAATTTTATAGAAATATAAAATAAATTTGTTCCTCACTAAAATTGATAAGAAATATTTTTCTTTTTCATTCCTCTAATTTTATTACTCTACATTTTTTTTTACTCATTTCTAATATTCATATAATGGGCACAGTTAGACTCTAAGTATAAGCAATAGAAGAGTCATTTATATATCGTTTCCATTTATGTTTTGTAATTCTGTATATGTTAATCTTGTGTGCATACTTTAAACCACATTAACAATCTAGCTGTGTATCTATTATGCATTTGTTACGTATATAAAATTTTGGTACATTTTCATGCTTATTTTTAAAACGTATATTTGTTAAGTAACAGTTTCTCTTTTTATTTTGTACTCTAGTGTACATAGTGATAGTTAATATTTCATTTCATTCTCAATTGTGTGTTGAAAGTATCACTGGCATCTTTCGTGAAGAAAAAAATCTTAAAATTTTGAACATGCTTTTTTATAAAAATAATAAAATGAATATTTTACAATACTAAAAGTTGCAAATCCTCAATAGAGAGGTGTCCACCTTAAACCTCTTTTATGCCATTTCACATTTCTCTTTGTCGACATTGAATTGCAGATATGCCTTACAAAAAAGAAAAACAGGTTGTGATCTAAATCAGAGAAGGTTATAATAATAATGGTCCCACATTTTACTAATAAATATTATACTAGGAAAAAAATTATACTCCACTAGCAAGAAGCAAAACAAGTTAGATTAAAGAGGGAGTGTGTGTAAGGGCATCTCCAAGGAGGACGCTACAACACTATTATAGTGTAAAAATGTGACTTTTCTTCTCCAACGGAACGCCATTCCCAACTCTATTATAGTGTGATGCTGCTTTTTGGTACAGTGTTACACTATATATAGTGTGACACTGTAGCGACGGAATATATATATATATATATATATATATTTGAATTATTTTGATGTTTAAGTAGTTTAGTTAAATATATTTGTTTTTACAAAGTTACAAATAAATGGCATTGTTATGCATTGTGATATAAAGTAATTAAAAATTAATTTATCTTAAATTTTTATATCTTTTAAATTATAGTTAACATAATTAATTAATTGATTTAAAATATAAAATAGATTTATTATTCCAGTTTTATTAAAAATAATTAATTATATATGTTATAAGAATAATGTTAGTTATCAAAAATATTAAATAATTAAAAAAATCTTTGATTTAATAATGTCATATTTGGTATTGTTGTTGGAGATAAAAAGAATTTGGTGCTAAAATCATATTAAAATAGTGTAGGTTTGAAACTAAAATAGTGTTGCTGTCGGAGATGGCCTAAGCGTTGTGTTGTGTTTGCGTTGATTAGATCGAAGGAAGCTTTTGGGTCATAATTAACAATGGCGTCTTGTCTGCCAGAATTTAACGCCGTACGCTATTTATACCTCCATCATCCTAGTCTAATCCACTTTTATATTGTTGCTAATAATACGTGTACACATATAGTAGTAATAATTTCTCTAAATCATTATTTTGTTACTAATTTATACTTATTTTGTTTCAAACTGGTAATTTTTTCTTGTAGTTTCACTTTTCAAATATACTAGATATTTTCCTCCCCCGCCTGAGTAAGAGATCTTTTAAATTAAAATTTTACCTTTTACTTCCATCTTCCATCTTCCATCTTCCTAGTCTAATCCCCTTTATATTGTGGAGTTTTTGCCAAAACTAATCCACAACTTGATTTTAACCCCAAACTATACCTAAACTTGAATCAAATGCAAAACTAACCTAAAAGCCTAGTGAAATTACAGCTCAGCCCCTTGTGACCAAATAAAAAAACAGAAGTCATTTTTACGAATATAGCCCTAGTAAATCGTCTGAGATGTTGAAAGTCGTCTGGACGACTGAAGTGTAAGTCGTCTGGTACCGGTTTATTTTAAAAATAATTTATAAATCTTGTAAAAAAATATTTTGATGCGTGAAAAATAAAAATCAAGTAATTATAAACAGTTTTAAGTGATATAAATTAAGATATGATAAAATTGATTTGTTTTGAAGATAGATGAGTGGAAGTAGTGAATCATGAAATACTTTGGTTTAGGAGTTTGGCAAACATATGTTGTAGTATTGTATGTATTGTTAGGGTTAGATTTTGGAAAACTAAAATGTTTTTTTCAAAAATTAGTTTTCACCTATTTGTGTTTATTTATGTGTATAGTAAACACTTTTCAAGTTTGATTTGATTTTATGAAGTCTTTAATTAGATAATTAAATTTAGGGGTTATGTTTAGGGTGTGGACGACTTATATTTCAGTCGTCTGTTGAATAATTTACTCGGACGACGTATATTTCAGTCGTCCACATCGTACCGAACCTTTAATTTTACCAATGTACGTTTTAACCTAACCGGATCATTTTACTCGGACGACTTACATTTCAGTCGTCTGGTGAAGAAATTAAAACATACGACTTACATGTAAGTCGTCCAAATATTCCCGCCTAAATTTTTTTAAAAAAATTATTTTTCCGCTTAAATAATTTCTGGAAAGTCTTCTATTTTAGTTTCCCGCTAAAAATATTTAATTTCCCGCTAAAAATATTAAACTCTTCTGGACGACTTACATGTAAGTCGTCTGTTTTAATTTCTTCACCAGACGACTGAAATGTAAGTCGTCCAGGAAGTCGTCTGAGTCAAAAATATTTAACCTAATTGGATTTTTTGTCTCCCTATATAAAGAAAAATTTACACATTCTCTCTCCTCCTCTCAAATGGCTGCAACAAAAATGTAATGTTCATCATTCTAAAACTCTCCAACCTCTCTCTAATCTCTTTGACTTGAAAACACCAAACTTTATATGAATTTTTCAGTTTTGTCTCATGTATTTCTTACTAATCTATCTCTTTTGCAGGTTTTTAATCAAATGGTACTCATCTTCCACTAATTTAAAGGTAAATCTATTAATTTTAGATATGTATTTTTGTGTGTTCTATAAATATAGATTTATCTAATCTTCCACTCATTTTCTCTATTTTTAAGTCATTTGAACGTTTTTGGATATACAGGTTTTTCAGATATGGATTTGATATGCAGGTTTTTCTGATCTGGAAGACTTCTTGGACGACTTACCTGTTAGTCGTCTGGACTTCTTGGAAGTCTTCTGACAAAGTCGTCTGGACTTCCAGGAAGTCGTCTGGACTTCCAGGAAGTCGTCTGGACTTCCAAGAAGAAGTCGTCTGGACTTCCAGGAAGTCGTCTGGACTTCCAGGAAGTCGTCTGGACTTCATGGAATTCTTCTGATGAAAGTCTTCTGACGAAGTCTCCCTTTCATAATAGATCTGAGCGTTTTGGTATGTTCGTATGTCTGATTTTTCTTCATTTGGTAACTTCTTGTTGTATAAAGTTCTTACTTTTTTTCCCAAACTAAAACTCTCCAAACCCACTCTAATCTCTTTGACTTGAAAACACCAAACTTTATATGAATTTTCCAGTGTTGTATCATGTCTTTCTTACTAATCTATCTTTTTTGCAGGTTTTTAATTAGAGGGTACTAATCTTCCACTAATTTAAAGGTAGATCTATTATTTTTAGATATGTATTTTTTTGTGTTCTGTAAAGGTAGATTTATCTAATCTTTCACTCATTTTTTCTGTTTTTAAGCCATTTGAACGTTTTTGGATATGCAGGTTTTTCAGATCTGGATTTAATATGCAGGTTTTTCAGATCTGGAAGACTTCTGGGACGACTTACCTGTTAGTCGTCTGGAAGTCGTCTGGACTTCTTGGAAGTCTTCTGACAAAGTCGTTTGGACTTCCTGTAAAGTCGTCTGGACTTCCTGTAAAGTCGTCTGGACGTCGTCTGAACTTCTTAAAAGTCTTCTGACAAAGTCGTCTGAACTTCCTGGAAGTCGTCTGGACTTCTTAGAAGTCGTCTGGACTTCTTAAAAGTCGTGTGGTCTTGTCTACTCAAGTGGAATCCAAGCTTGTCTTTGTAGAGGAATGATCTATAATAGTTTTGTTTGTGGTCTGTTTTGTGAATTGCATGTCTACTCTTTTAGTTGTGAATTTTTTGTAAAATCAGTAATAATGTTTTCCAAGATGTATTAAATGTGTAAACACATAATAATGTTTTCCAAGATGTATTAAATGTGCTAACAATGTGTTTACACATTTACAAATCAATGAAATAATAGACTTCAGTAGTCATTTTCTTATCTTTGGATCTCTCATATGCAATAATAAACTCCAATGGCCTTTTTCTCATCTTAATAAACAAGAATGTTGGTAGCTTTATATTGATACAACATTTTAAGAAGCATTTTAACCCTTCTTCCAATTCATAACAATAGTCATCATTATTGTCTATAACAATAATACTTAAGAGATGAAAACAAACAATAGTAACTAGTCAAAGCATATCATATTTTATTATAAGTTTGCGTTGAAAAACTTAGTCAAATTTAGTAAAACTAAGGGAGAGAACATATTTTGTAAATATGAGTTTTACATATCTTGAAGTTACTTATCACTCTTAAAAATACAAGTTATTCAAAAACTAACGTAGAAGACTTAAAAACTAGCGGAGAAGACGCGGACGACTTCAATCTAAGTTGTCCAGACGACTAAACTATACGTCGTCTGGTCAACGCAGAGGTTATTTTTGCAATTGACTTTGAAATCTGTTATTTCGGACGACTGAAAAATAAGTCGTCTACTATTGTTTGGCTAAAAAAAACTCCAAAAAAGCTATACGACTTACATTTCAGTCGTCATAGGTTAGTTTTGCATTTGACTGGATTATTTCAGAAGTTTGATTTTTCTAGACGACTTACATTTCAGTCGTCTAGTGAAAATTAAAATAATAATTTTTTTAAAAAGTAGACGACTTACAGTTAAGTCGTCATAGGTTAGTTTTGCAATTGAAAAAAAAACTTCAAGATTTAATTATATACAGACGACTTATAATTCAGTCGTCCAGGAGACGACTGAAATGTAAGTCGTCCAGGATTTACGAGGTTTGACCAGAATCTCGGAAAAAAATCCTGGACGACTTACAAGTAAGTCGTCTCGTGGACGACTGAATTATAAGTCGCCTGTGTATAATTAAATTTTGAAGTTTTTTTTTCAATTGCAAAACTAACCTATGACGACTTAACTGTAAGTCGTCTACTTTTAAAAAATATTATTATTTTAATTTTCGCCAGACGACTGAAATGTAAGTCGTCTGGGGAAGTCAAACTTCTGAAATTATCCAGTCAAATGCAAAACTAACCTATGACGACTGAAATGTAAGTCGTCTAGGTTCTTTGGAAATTTTTTTGAAACCAAACAAAAACAGACGACTTAACTTTCTGTCGTCTCAGGTTACAGATTTCAAAGTCAATTGCAAAAATAACCTCTGCGTTGACCAGACGACTTCCAGGTAAGTTGTCTACAGCCAGACGACTTCCCAAGTAAGTCGTCTGACGAACAGATCTGGAAAAAAACTCGATGTCATACCTTAAATTGGTGAGATAAGTTCCTTAGCATACATAAGGCTTCTCCACGCACACAGAATCACAAACGAAAGTAACCCACCCAGAATCGTTAGCTTCTATGACTCTATGAACCATAAAAAATTTAGAATCAAAATCTTGGGTTTTTTTAGCTCATTGTGGAGAGAAAGTGAGAGATATGTTGTGTTTAGTTCACAAGAATGGAAAAAGAAGAAGGGTAAATCGATTTCGGGAGCATTAAGAGCTTCAAATTGGTTGTTCATGGTGGTTGTGGTATTGATGACAATGACAATCTTGTAATTACTTGAAGATGATGAGGGTGAGAGAGTAAAAATGTCATTTTCGAAAAAAAAGAAAAAAAAAAGTGATGGCATTTTCGTAAATTATATGAACTTGTGGGGTGAATAGGGCAAAACCAATTTTCAAAAAAAAAAGGAGGTTAGTTTTGTGTTTGACTTTAAGTTATAGGTCAATTCTGCAAAAAACCCTTATATTGTTGCTAACAATACGTGTACACATAGTAGTAATAATTTCCTAAATCATTATTTTGTTACTAATATATACTCACTCTGTTTCAAACTAGTAAATTTTCTTTTTGTAGCTTCACTTTTCACATATACAGGTATTTCCCTCCACCATGGCACCAAGAGATCTTTCAAATTTAAATTTTATTTTAAAATAAAATTATATTAATATTTTAGATTTTATTATTTTCTTACCAATATTTTAATATAATTTTTATATAATTACACATATAATTAAGATAAAAAACATTTTTTATTTTAAATTATATTTAAGAAAATATTGTATATATTTAAGAATTTAATCTTAGATAGGTTTTTATCTATTTTTGGTTAAATATATTAAATTTTTTTTGTCATCAAATATATTAAATCAACTTGTATAAAATTAATAAAAAATTGATATAATTTTTTTATAATTATCAAAAATTAAAATTAAACAGTATTTATAAAAACTTAGATATATAAGAAACTAATGATTTTTACGATTAAAAATTTATAATTTTTAAAAAAATTGAATTAATATTTTTTTATAATTGTTAGGAGATGGAACTGAAATTTGGCGGAAAAAAAACTGCAAAAATGAATGAAAATGAAACTGAAATTTTGTCAGAAAAATAAAACTCATAAGAATAATAGTCTCTTTAGAAAATGAAAGATATGAATCCTAAAAAGAGTACACGTAGTCATGCAGATATAATTCAGGTCTACGGCAGTTGTATAAGAATATGCAGTAGACAAACAGTAGGCGTTCCGTATATTTAATTTTCTACCATTTTATGTACATCAACTGCAAATTCTCTTCTTTCAAGTTAAAAGAAATCTCTTTTCTCATTAAACTATCGAAGAAAAAAACTTGTATTTTCTATATATAGAATACAAATATTGCCTCTTTTGGTTCTTTTCCTTGGGTTAGTTTCTCAAACCAACCGTACCTGTCTGGTTTTCCCTCCATTTTGGGTAACTTTTCAAACTTGGAAATCGCTCCTCCCCGAAGAATCTTCTCCCACCGTTAAGATGGTCGGAAAACCTCCAGAAGAACCCGCCTCCACTCTCCTTTACGGCTACCCATCACAAATCGGGCCTGTCTCGCGACTCTCAGCCCCATTGCTCTGAAACCCAAAAGTACCTAGAGTCGACCGGTTACTCCTCTAGGCACCACCTGCTGTTGTAAGGCCCACGCAACGTACTAATACTCACCTCGATTCTATCGAATCTCTACCAACAACGACACAGCTCCAACAAAACTCCGAGATGGCTCGCCGGCTAACCTCCGAAGAAAAAGGAAAGGGAATTCACTCGGCCACTACGATAGGCGTCTACAAACGCATACAAGCACCAGAGCTTGATACCTCTGCCTTAATTCAAGCGAACTCTCTGACCCTTATAGGACGTCTTACAAACCCGCAGAAACATCAAGTAGAAGAAGTCATAGCTGTTCTCCCGAAGATATGGAACCTCGAAGGTACTGTCACTGGCTCGGACCTTGGACACTCCTGTTTCCAGTTCCGTCTCAGCTCGGAGAAAGACTTAAAGGCTGTTCTACACAACTGACCATATCACTGTGGTAACTGGATGATTATCCTACAGAGATGGGAACCTATCATCTCCAATACTTTCCCATCCCAAATCCCTTTTTGGATCAAGCTACAAGGCCTCCCTCTACACTTCTGGCACCACAAAATGATCTACAGAATCGGTCATGCGCTTGGTACCCTGGATGATTATGAAATCTCCAGCACCTCTGCAAGGATGAGAGTTCTCGTGGATGGACTTGGACCCTTAGTCAAGGAAACTATGATAGATTTTGATACAGGAGAAGAGAGCTTACTCACCCTGGAGTATGAAGGACTCAAAAATCACTGCTCTGTTTGCTCCCGGCTCTCACATCTAGCACACATTGCCCGTTCAGAGTCCACCAACCTGCTCCAACTGCTAGCGCTACGCTTGATTCAAAGGTGCTGACCACTAAAGAGAAGACCCCACCAGAGTGCAAGATAACAGCCCTATCCAGTCGCACCTCCTCCCCCGCTAAAACGGTTACCACCAGAGAACCGGCGACTACACTATCACCCAAAATCTATGCGCAGAGGCGTGATAGACACGGCAGACCTTTTGGAGAAAGAGTGTCACAATCTCAGAGAATGGCACGCCCCCTCAAGAATAAAATCACCCCAGCACTCTCCTCTAGAGACATCATGAGAGGTGAAAGGGCAAGAGAACCATACCAGCCATACAAGACATCGTATAGCAGAGGCTATGCGCCGCAGAGGGATAACAAAGAAACTCGTAAGGGGCATGATGGCCAGAGGCCCCGATCTCCATACCCTCGTTATACAGCTAGTGGCAGGCCCGATACCAACGCTGGTGAGGACGCAAATGAGGTTTCTAAAGGAGTAAGGAAGGAACAGCGTGAGACAAATAGAAGCCCGAACCACCGTACTCAGTCAAATCCCACCTACTCCACACCCACAAACTCTCAACATGGGACCACACAACCAGAGGATACCCTACGACCCCCGACTCCCTCAACTCCGGGAGCTTTAAACCTCCACCAAGTGGGGCAACTTCCGCCGAGACCGCCCCTGGAAAGGAATCTTTATGTCTCCGACTTCCCCCCACCCCCAAATCGACTGCCGACTATGGAGGAAGTAATGGAGGAACTACGGGAGGTTACATTTCAGTATACTAACTGTCCGGACCCAACAGAGAGCGCTGCTAGGAGACAAAGGGTCCTCGATAGCGAATCACGTGGACTTATGGAGGAGACGGCTGCACGAATTGTTGATAATGCTAAGGCTACAGCTATGATACCATCCCCAGCCCAACAGCTGATAAGCTTTCAACCAGAAGACGGCTATGCACAAACGGCGGGAAGGGAAATCACGTTTGGGCAAACTGGTGATGTGGGGCCTTCACTGCCTATAATCCCTGTAGAGGGATCGACAAGACCGGGGCGTCCCCCCAAAAACAAAAAGAACATGAAAGCGCAGAGGAAACTCTTGGGAGCAAACCTTAGAAAACATAACCAGGCTCTCTCCCAGCGCTCACCGTCAATACGTTCGTCTTCAAATGATCAACGACCCACTGCATCAGGACACACACCACGAAGCAGAGGGGCACATGCAAACCACACAACGCGAACTCAGGGGAGAAGGACTCCACACCAGGAACAACGTCCATCGAGACGGAAACTAAATACTGGTAACCCTGCTACTTCTTCTCGGGCTGAAAGATCTCCAGCCCATACACAACAGTCTGAGCAGAACCAGAGAGGAATACAAGTGGCAGGACAAGCGCCCACTAGCCCTAGCCATCAGGTGGATTTTCACCACCTAGCTCCGGATCTTCCTTAACTGTTGTAAGCTGGAACTGTTGCGGATTGGGGAACACCGAAACAGTTCAGCGCATAAAGGACATGTGTAAAACCATATGTCCTCATATTCTGTTCCTCATGGAAACTAAGAACCCTGATGTTTTTGTTTTGAAAGAACTCGAGTCTATCCCGCTAGATAATCACTTTCTTGTCTCCCCCCATAGCCCGGGAGGTGGCGGTTTAGCTCTCCTGTGGTCTCAAGAAGTCGATATTACCATCTTAACCCAGTCCAACAACTTTCTAGACACGGTGGTACGATACAAAGGGACAAACTTCCATATTACATTTGTTTATGGTGAGCCGGATGTCCAACGCAGACAAGTAGTATGGGACGCAATCCACGACTTTGCTAGGGACAGATCAAGCCCATGGCTTCTAACGGGGGATTTCAACGAAATCCTCGACAACTAGGAGAAGTCGGGAGGTCCAGAACGTCCAGAACGATCTTTCTCAGCTTTCCGGGAATTCTTTGCTCAAAATGATCTGTTCGACCTGCGACAGACAGGAAACTTCTTATCGTGGCGGGGACAACGAGGACGACATTTAGTTCACTGCCAACTTGACAGGACAGTGGTTAATTCTTCTTGGTTTGATGCATTCCCACAAGGTCAGAGTCACTACCTCAGGTTCCACGGATCTGATCACAGACCTGTTGTCTCATCTTTTGACGTTACAAGGAAGAAGCAGAGCAAAATTTTTTGCTATGATAGGAGATTAAAAGACATAGAGGTGGTGCGTACCCTTATAGATTCCACCTGGAATGCTTCTCCTTCGTCCCCCGTCTCTCGACGCCTCTCGGACTGTAGAAGAGCTATAGCAAAATGGAGTAGAGATCACCACAACAACAGTCGAGAAACCATCGCCTCCCTACAAATCGAACTAGATGCAGCAATGTTGGCAAAGGTATCAGATGAGATAATAGCGGGGATCAACAAAGCTCTTCTTGATGCCTACAAAGCTGAGGAAGCTTTCTGGAAACAGAGGAGTAGGCTCTTATGGCTAACTCTTGGAGACAGAAATACGGGCTTTTTCCATGCGATATCAAAAGGGCGAAAAGCACGCAACAGACTTACGGTTCTGGAGACTCCTGAAGGTTTACCGGTGTATGAGGAGGAGCAAATTGTAGTAGAAGTAGCACGATATTTTGACGATATCTTCGCATCAATTGGGACAGTTGGAGAGGATGTAGTCCAGAAAGCTCTCTCCCCGCGAATTAGCCAGGAGACAAACACCAAGCTCACCAACGTACCAACAGAAGCAGAGATCAAAAAAGCCCTCTTCTCTATCCATCCGGATAAAGCACCAGGTCCCGATGGATTCTCAGCATCTTTCTTCCAAGCAAATTGGACGGCGGTGAGCCCAACCATTGTAGCGGAGATTAAGGAGTTTTTCGCATCCGGGAAAATGCCCAACTCAATCAACAAGACCCATGTACGGCTCATCCCTAAGACCCAAAATGCAATGAAAGTATCAGAATATCGGCCCATCGCACTGTGCAACGTCTACTACAAGATAATCTCAAAGATCTTGTCACTCCGTCTACGACCTGTACTTAGCGACATTATCTCCGAGAACCAATCGGCCTTCCTCCCGGGACGAGCAATCGCAGATAATGTCCTTATCACACATGAGATCCTCCACTATCTTAAGGGATCCGAGGCTGAGAAACACTGCTATATCGCGGTCAAAACGGATATGAGCAAGGCGTACGACCGACTGGAATGGAGCTTTATCCGATTTGTCTTCGAAAAACTTGGCTTCAACCCAATCTGGGTGAATTGGGTAATGG
The DNA here is from genome assembly GCF_020379485.1 of Brassica napus. Classification (NCBI taxonomy): domain Eukaryota; kingdom Viridiplantae; phylum Streptophyta; class Magnoliopsida; order Brassicales; family Brassicaceae; genus Brassica; species Brassica napus. The sequence continues at coordinate 21,763,236 of NC_063444.1, read as the reverse complement.
AGTGCATCGCTATTGTATCTTACTCCTTCTTAGTCAACGACACGGCTGCGTCCAACCACACCGAGGGATAGGCCAAGGAGACCCGATCTCTCCATACATATTCATCCTATGCGGAGAGGTCCTGTCGGGACTATGCCGGGAAGGACAGAATAGTGGAGAACTCACCGGGGTGAAAATCGGACATCACTGCCCACGGATCAACCATCTCCTCTTCGCTGACGACACGATGTTTTTCACCAAAGCATCCACCGACTCCTGCACGGCCTTGGTCAAGATCCTCAAAGACTATGAGCGAGCTTCTGGCCAACTCATCAACTCAACAAAATCTTCCATTTCCTTCTCTTCAAGAACACCACAGGAGACTCGAGCTCGAGTCAAACAAACCCTTGGTATTGAAAATGAAGGAGGTGTGGGAAAATATCTTGGCTTGCCTGAGTTGTTCACAAGGAGGAAACGAGATCTATTCACCTCGATCGTTGATAGGATCAAGATACGAGCAGCCTCATGGTCCACACGCCGACTCTCAGCAGCGGGAAAGCTAACCATGTTAAAGTCGGTACTCTCCGCAGTTCCGACATACTCGATGTCATGTTTTGAACTCCCTGTCGGACTGTGTAATCAAATTCAATCAGCTCTTACTCGCTTTTGGTGGGATAACGATCCTGATGTAAAGAAGCTTAGTTGGATATCTTGGGACTCTCTAGCTCAACACAAGGATGCGGGTGGTCTTGGTTTTCGTGACATCCAAGACTTCAATACAGCTATGCTGGCTAAGAACGCCTGGCGAATCCTAACGGAACCGGAGTGTCTCCTGGCCCGACTTCTCATTGGCAAATACTGCCATAGCACCAGATTCATGTCGGCAACATGTCCCAAATCAGCATCTCACGGATGGAAAGGCGTGATAGCGGGTTGCAAACTCCTGAAATTGCAGGTCGGCAAGGCTATTGGAAATGGGAATACGACCAAAATCTGGTCTGACTCTTGGATATCACCTTCGACACGAACCATGCCCTTTGGACCGCCAACGGAAGAAAGTAAAGATCTTTTTGTATCTGACCTGATCACGCGGGGAGCGGGAGAATGGAACCACCAGTTGGTTGAATCTATCTTCCCTGATGTAGCTCAACAAATATACCTCATCAAGCCGAGTCTCCTTAATGTAGAAGATTCTTACTGCTGGTATAAGACCAAGACAGGGATCTATAGTGTAAGTTCTGGCTACTATGCACTCCGAGAAGTCAACGACGGCCAACATGAACCACTCCCACAAATTACATCCTTCAAGTGGCAAAAGCATGTGTGGCGGGAGAACACATCCCCGAAGCAGAAACTATTTCTATGGAAGATGGCCAGGGGAGCGCTTCCCTTAGGTGACGAACTACATCGTCGCGGTATCAATGTTTCTGGTCTATGCCCACATTGCCTTGAGCCGGAGAACGCCATCCATCTCTTCTTTGACTGCCCATTTGCTATACAGGTTTGGGATTTGGCACCTCTAAGCGTTACTCCGAATTTTGACCACGTAACGACTTTACACGAAGCCTTCACGATCATGGCCACCGCCATTTGCCTCCCACCAACAGGTATTGCAGGTAATCTGACATCATGGCTGTTGTGGAATATCTGGACATCTCGGAACTTGCTTGTGTTTGAAAACAAAGTAGTAATAGCAAAGGTGGCAGTGGGAAAGGCCATTCTCTCAGCCAGGGAGTGGCTTGCGGCACAAGTTACCACTCCCCCCCCCTGCACGGATAACCCACCCAACCGAAACTCCCCCCTCCCTCGACACAGATGTGATCTGGTGCAACACGGATGCAGCTTGGGCTGCAAGCAACCTTAGAGCAGGAGCGGGCTGGTGTTTCAATGATCGATCTCTAGATATACACAGCAAAGGATCCCGAGCCCTGACCCGTGTCTCATCCCCCTCATGGCGGAAGCGCTGGCTATGAGGGAAGCAGTCCTGGATGCTAAGCGCAACTGTCTCTCCACCGTCTGGTTTCGTACCGACTCTCACGAGCTCGCTAGAGCTTTAAACTCGAAGTCATATCCCGTGGAGCTCTCTATCACTCTCCTTTTCTTTTTTACATGTCTCTTTTATTGGGCGAGAACACAATACTGTGGCTGATTCTCTTGCGAAAACTACATTGTACTCTTCTCTTCCCCTTCTTGTACCGAACTCCTGCGTTTAGATATATGAATCTGCTTGTTTGACAAAAAAAAAAAAAAAGAATACAAATATTGCTGACAAAGAAATACAGATAACAAATATCTTTTCTATAACAATTTACATTTTAGTTAATTTTGGTTCATTTAAAGTAGAGTATTGTTCCAAAAATCACTGTTCTGTTGTATTGCTATTTTGCTATATTGTTAGGTAACATAATAATTCTTTTTGCCCCAATCCACATAAATTTGGTACAAAATGTCCATATATTCATGATTTTCCATCATTATTGGTACATTCTCATTATTACATAATCTCACATCATTACCACCAACTTAATTTCTAGTACCAGTTCATAATTATAGACCTAGTACGAAGATAAAACAAATACTATTTGACTACTTGTTTTTTTTTTTTTTTGTCAGCGCTATTTGACTACTTGTTAGAAACCTGGAAAGTTAAGCCGTTTATAGACCTCGTCACTGTTCTTGCTATAATTGTTATTTTCTGTTGGAAAAAAGGAGGCAACCAAATAAAAAAACTGTATTGTTTTTGTAATGTATTAAGCTTATCAACAAAATATTGCAGTTTTTTGAATCATTTCACAAATATACGTAAAACAAAAGAATACAAAAACACATATCTTAAAAACTGAAACATGTGATTTCTTACTTTTCTACAAATTAAAACATTTCTTTCCCTTTTTAGAGGAATTAAACAGAACAACCAAATGGTAAAAAGTAAAAAAAAAACAGGCTGGTGATGGGGCCATGTATTTATATCCTAGATTATAATCTATACGAAATCATATATAACATGAAAAATAATAAAACTGTAACTCCATGACAGGCAGCTGAAGTAGGCTTGGACATTTTACCCGGATCCGAATATCCGAACCGGAACTGACCCGAAAATAAAGGTTCGGGTCCGAGTCCGGATCCATGCTAAGTATCTATTGGGTTTTTTTTTTTGGACCCGCGGGTCTCGGTTCGGGTCCGGATCCTACATGAGACCCATTCGGGTACCCGAAGTATCCGCAAATAATTGTATATACTAGGTATATTTGGGTGATTGGATATATTTTTGGTATTTCGGATTTTTTTTAAGTTTCGGGTTTGGATTTTCAGGTATAATTGTAGGTTTTTGGTGAAATTTTAGATTTTTAGAAAATATAATTTGGGTATTCAGGTAAAATTCAGGTATGTTTTGGGCTTTCGGATCTTATTTTGGATATTTTTGCGGTTCTTCGGATATTTTTAGAGTTTTCGGGTCCAGTTCGGGTATTTCGGGTCTATTTCGGGTCTTAAATCCCCGAACCGACCCGGATCTGAAATATACCCAAAAATTTTGGGTATTTAACGGGTATTGAAATTATAGACCCGAACTGATCCGGACCCGACAAAACCCGACCCGAAACCGATCCGAAAAGTTATATGTACCTATATGGGTCTAAATTGCTAGGACCCGAAGGACTCGGACCCGACAATACCCGACCCGAACCCGATCCGAAGACCCGGATGCCCATGCCTAAGCTGAAGCATGGGTAAATTTGTAAATGGACAAAATAAAACTTAAATCAAACAATAATAAAAAAGAGGATATAAGCCTTAGATAGAATGTACATGTAGGCAAAAATAATCGGCCTATGAGAAACTATATTTTTACCTTGTTACCTCTTTCATTTGTTTTTACAAAATGATCCTTTAACATTTTACTTAAACAATTATAACAGAAAATATTTTTTTTAGTGAAATATATTATTTATATAAATATAATTATATTTTTTATTTACATAATAGTCTGTAAAGAAATATTTAGTGTAAATAATATCATAATTTTATAAAATACTAAAATAAATTGGGTTGGTTTTCAACTTTCACAAATAAAAAGTATTATTTGTAAACTTAGAAATGAATATATCAAGAATATTTTTTTCAGGAGAGAAAATAGAAAAATATATCGGAGACAAATCCATCTCTATTATGAAATTCTTTTATTTTAGAGAAAAAAATAGAGGAATACGTTGGAGATGGTCTAATGCGTGTCGACGTAAATGATCGATGTTGAGATTTCTGCTTTTCTGATTCTTTTATTCTAATGTTTCAATATAATTTGTATATTCCCTTTGCTTTATAATATAAAGGTTTAAAAGTATTTTTTTGTTTCATTATATAAATTGTTTTTATATTTCAATGTAACTTTATACTTATTGGATATTGTGTGGCCAATTAAATTATGTAAATTACTGTGTAATTGATTAAATTTATATATTAAATAAAAGTTTTCTAAACTAATAACTTTTAAATATCATAGATTTTAATTAAAACTAGAGGATATAAGCCTCAGATAGAGTTGTCCACAGAGGCGAAAATAATCAGCCAATGAGAAACTATATTTTTGCCATTTCACCTCATCTATTTGTTTTTACAAAATGATAATTTAAATTTTTACTTAAACAATTATAACCGAAAAATATTTTTTTAGTGAAATATATTATTTATATAAATATAATTATATATTTTTTATTTACATAATAGTTTGTAAAGAAATATTTAGTGTAAATAATATCATAATTTTATAAAATACTAAAATAAATTGGGTTGGTTTTCAATTTTCACAAATAAAAAGTATTATTTGTAAACTTAGAAATGAATATATCAAGAATATTTTTTTCAGGAGAGAAAATAGAAAAATATATCGGAAACAAATCCATCTCTATTATGAAATTCCTCTATTTTAGAAAAAATAGAGGAATACATTGGAGATGGTCTAAGGCATGCCGACGTAAATGATCAATGTTGAGATTTCTGCTTTTCTGCTTTTCTGATTCTTTTATTCTAATGTTTCAATATAATTTGAATATTCCCTTTGCTTTATAATATAAAAGTTTAAAAGTATTTTTTGTTTCACTATATAAATTGTTTTTATATTTCAATGTAACTTTATACTTATTGGATATTGTGTGGCCAATTAAATTATGTAAATTACTGTGTAATTGATTAAATTTATATATTAAATGAAAGTTTTCTAAAGTAATAATTTTTAAATAATATAGATTTTAATTAAAATTAGAGGATATAAGCCACAGATAGAGTTGTCCACGGAGACGAAAATAATCAGCCAATGAGAAACTATATTTTTGCCATTTCACCTCATCTATTTGTTTTTACAAAATGATCCTTTAACTTTTTACTTAAACAATTATAACCGAAAAATATTTTTTTAGTGAAATATATTATTTATATAAATATAATTATATATTTTTATTTACATAATAGTTTGTAAAAAAATATTTAGTGTAAATAATATCATAATTTTATAAAATATTAAAATAAATTGGGCTAGTTTTCAACTTTCACAAATAAAAAATATTATTTGTAAACTTGAAAAAGAATAAATCAAGAATATTCTTTTTAGGAGAGAAAATAGAAAAATACATCGGAGATAAATCCATCTCTATTATGAAATTCCTCTATTTTATAGAAAAAATAGAGGAATACATTGGAGATGGTCTAAAGCATGATCGACGTAAATGATCGACATTGAGATTTCAGCTTTTCTGATTCTTACTATTCTAATGTTTCAATAGAATTTAAGTATTCCCTTTGTTTTATAATATAATGGTTTAAAATTATTTTTTGTTTCACTATATAACTTGTTTTTATATTTCAATGTAATTTTATATTTATTGGATATTGTCTGGCCAATTAAATTATGTAAATTACTGTGTAATTGATTAAATTTATATATTAAATGACAATTTTCTAAAGTAATAATTTTTAAATATTACAGATTTTAATTAAAACTGATTACATTTTGAAACAGATAGAGTAATCTATAAACTAACTCTATATAGATACGATGAAAAAATTGTAAAGTGGTCTCAACTTGAATTTTTCTCATTCTGTGCTTCTCTAATTGGAAGGAAATAATCAACTTCTAATATTATGTTACTTTCAGTATATTAGAAATAGTCGAACAGTAAACCAATTAAAGATGATGTAAGGAAGACATAAAGATGTATTTCCAGTTATCACAAATATAGAATCAATTGACAACAATTTAATTATGTCTAGCGTAGGACAACGTAGAAGAGTTTCCATACCTTCTAATATTATAATCATGTTATAATATTATAATCACTTCATTCTTGGAGTTTAAGATTTTCTATCTGATGATATTATTAGTTTAATCCAAAAAAAAGAAACGGTCTAACTGTACATTGTAATTGGAGAAAGAAAACAAACAAAAATCAACCGAAGACTTTTAAGGTATATGAAACAAAAATTGGAAAAGCAATTCTCTGCAATTAAAGAATAAGACAATAAAATTGTAAAAATACAAAATAAAACAAAAAATATACACAGAAAGAAAGATTTAGTAAAATAAAATCATAATATAATTTCCATAATTGATAGTGCTCAGTTACACTAAAAAGTCTAACTTTACAACATACACAGTTTTATATACATTTTAAAACCTATTATCTAATTAAAATGATTCTAAAAAAAGTGCCGGCATGAAGAGTTAGAAAATATACGATAAAATATAATACATAACGTTAAAAATACATTATCACTGATCACTAAAAAATCATGTTAGTAGTAATAAAAATGAAATGACAACACATTTATTAAAACCATAGAACGGCACGCAACAAAGTGTTATTAAATACACAAACTACAAATTAAATATGCTCAACGCAAACACACATAAAAATGAGACATCATATTTGGATATATTTAAATAAATAATTTTAGATATATTATATTCTTGATAATTTTAAAATTACTTAAAAAGAAACTAAATTATTAAAAAATTAATATACAAATAAAACTAAAGCAATATTTTGTAACGTCAAAATAATAAATGAATAAAAAATATATTATGTTAATAAAATAGATTTTAGATTTTAAAGACTTCTAATTCATGTAATATTACAAAATTCAAAATTTATTTATTACAATTAATATTGGGGTTTTTGCCAAAACTAACCCAAACATATACCCAAACTTGAATCAAATGCAAAACTAACCTAAAAGCCTAGTGAAATTACAGCTCAGCCCCTTGTGACAAAACAAAAAAACAGAAGCCATTTTTACGAATATAGCCCTAGTAAATCGTCTGAGTCGTCTGAGATGTTGGAAGTTGTCTGGACGACTGAAGTGTAAGTCGTCTGGTACCGGTTTATTTTAAAAATAATTTATAAATCTTGTAAAAAAATATTTTGATGCATGAAAAATAAAAATCAAGTAATTATAAACAGTTTTAAGTGATATAAATTAAGATATGATAAAATTGATTTGTTTTGAAGATAGATGAGTGAAAGTAGTGAATCATGAAATACTTTGGTTTAGGAGTTTGGCAAACATATGTTGTAGTATTGTATGTATTGTTAGGGTTAGATTTTGGAAAACTAAAATGTTTTTTTTCAAAAATTAGTTTTCACCTTTATGCGTTTATTTATGTGTATAGTAAACACTTTTAAAGTTTGATTTGATTTTATGAAGTCTTTAATTAGATAATTAAGTTTAGGGGTTATGTTTAGGGTGTGGACGACTTATATTTCAGTCGTCTGTTGAATAATTTACTCGGACGACGTATATTTCAGTCGTCCACATCGTACCGAACCTTTAATTTTACCAATGTACGTTTTAACCTAACCGGATCATTTTACTCGGACGACTTACATTTCAGTCGTCTAGTGAAGAAATTAAAACAGACGACTTACATGTAAGTTGTCCAAATATTCCCGCCTAAAATTTTTTTTAAAAAATATTTTCCCGCTTAAATAATTTAAACCAGACGACTTACTTGTAAGTCGTCTGGAAAGTCTTCTATTTTAGTTTCCCGCTAAAAATATTTAATTTCCCGCTAAAAATATTAAACTCTTCTGGACGACTTACATGTAAGTCGTCTGTTTTAATTTCTTCACCAGACGACTGAAATGTAAGTCGTCCAGGAAGTCGTCTGAGTCAAAAATATTTAACCTAATTGGATTTTTGTCTCCCTATATAAAGAAAAATTTACACATTCTCTCTCCTCCTCTCAAATGGCTGCAACAAAAATGTAATGTTCATCATTCTAAAACTCTCCAACCTCTTTCTAATCTCTTTGATTTGAAAACACCAAACTTTATATGAATTTTTCAGTTTCGTCTCATGTATTTCTTACTAATCTATCTCTTTTGCAGGTTTTTAATCAAATGGTACTCATCTTCCACTAATTTGAAGGTAAATCTATTAATTTTAGATATGTATTTTTGTGTGTTCTATAAATGTAGATTTATCTAATCTTCCACTCATTTTCTCTATTTTTAAGTCATTTGAACGTTTTTGGATATGCAGGTTTTTCAGATCTGGAGTTGATATGCAGGTTTTTCAGATCTGGAAGACTTCTTGGACGACTTACCTGTTAGTCGTCTGGAAGTCGTCTGGAAGTCGCCTGGACTTCTTGGAAGTCTTCTGACAAAGTCGTCTGGACTTCCAGGAAGTCGTCTGGACTTCCAGGAAGTCGTCTGGACTTCATGGAAGTCTTCTGACGAAGTATCCCTTTCATAATAGATCTGAGCGTTTTGGTAAGTTCTTATGTCTGATTTTTCTTCATTTGGTAACTTCTTGTTGTATAAAGTTCTTACTTTTTCCCAAACTAAAACTCTCCAAACCCACTCTAATCTCTTTGACTTGAAAACACCAAACTTTATATGAATTGTCCAGTTTTGTCTCATGTCTTTCTTACTACTCTATCTTTTTTGCAGGTTTTTAATTAGATGGTACTCATCTTCCACTAATTTAAAGGTAGATCTATTATTTTTAGATATGTATTTATGTGTGTTCTGTAAAGGTAGATTTATCTAATCTTTCACTCATTTTTTCTGTTTTTAAGCCATTTGAACGTTTTGGATGTGCAGGTTTTTCAGATCTGGACTTCTCGGACGACTTACCTGTTAGTCGTCTGGAAGTCGTCTGGAAGTCGTCTGGACTTCTTGGAAGTCTTCTGACAAAGTCGTCTGGACTTCCTGTAAAGTCGTCTGGACTTCCTGTAAAGTCGTCTGGAAGTCGTATGAACTTCCTAAAAGTCTTCTGACAAAGTCGTCTGAACTTCCTGGAAGTCGTCTGGACTTCTTAGAAGTCGTCTGGACTTCTTAAAACTTGTGTGCTCTTGTCTACTCAAGTGGAATCCAAGCTTGTCTTTGTAGAGGAATGATCTATAATAGTTTTGTTTGTGGTCTGTTTTGTGAATTGCATGTCTACTCTTTTAGTTGTGAATTTTTTGTAAACTCAGTAATAATGTTTTCCAAGATGTATTAAATGTGCTAACAATGTGTTTACACATTTACAAATCAATGAAATAACAGACTTCAGTAGCCTTTTTCTTATCTTTGGATCTCTCATATACAATAATAAACTCCAATGGCCTTTTTCTCATCTTAATAAACAAGAATGTTGGTAGCTTTATATTGATACAACATTTTAAGAAGCATTTTAACCCTTCTTCCAACTCATAACAATAGTCATCATTATTGTCTATAACAATAATACTTAAGAGATGGAAACAAACAATAGTAACTAGTCAAAGCATATCATATTTTATTATAAGTTTGCGTTGAAAAACTTAGTCAAATTTAGTAAAACTAAGGGAGAGAACATATTTTGTAAATATGAGTTTTACATATCTTGAAGTTACTTATCACTCTTAAAAATACAAGTTATTCAAAAACTAACGTAGAAGACTTAAAAACTAGCGGAGAAGACGCGGACGACTTCAATCTAAGTTGTCCAGACGACTAAACTATACGTCGTCTGGTCAACGCAGAGGTTATTTTTGCAATTGACTTTGAAATCTGTTATTTCGGACGACTGAAAAATAAGTCGTCTACTATTGTTTGGCTAAAAAAAAACTCCAAAAAAGCTATACGACTTACATTTCAGTCGTCATAGGTTAGTTTTGCATTTGACTGGATTATTTCAGAAGTTTGATTTTTCTAGACGACTTACATTTCAGTCGTCTAGTGAAAATTAAAATAATAATTTTTTAAAAAAAGTAGACGACTTACAGTTAAGTCGTCATAGGTTAGTTTTGCAATTGAAAAAAAAACTTCAAGATTTAATTATATACAGACGACTTATAATTCAGTCGTCCAGGAGACGACTGAAATGTAAGTCGTCCAGGATTTACGAGGTTTGACCAGAATCTCGGAAAAAAATCCTGGACGACTTACAAGTAAGTCGTCTCGTGGACGACTGAATTATAAGTCGCCTGTGTATAATTAAATTTTGAAGTTTTTTTTTCAATTGCAAAACTAACCTATGACGACTTAACTGTAAGTCATCTACTTTTTAAAAAATATTATTATTTTAATTTTCGCCAGACGACTGAAATGTAAGTCGTCTGGGGAAGTCAAACTTCTGAAATTATCCAGTCAAATGCAAAACTAACCTATGACGACTGAAATGTAAGTCGTCTAGGTTCTTTGGAAATTTTTTTGAAACCAAACAAAAACAGACGACTTAACTTTGAGTCGTCTCAGGTTACAGATTTCAAAGTCAATTGCAAAAATAACCTCTGCGTTGACCAGACGACTTCCAGGTAAGTTGTCTACAGCCAGACGACTTCCCAAGTAAGTCGTCTGATGAACAGATCTGGAAAAAAACTCGATGTCATACCTTAAATTGGTGAGATAAGTTCCTTAGCATACATAAGGATTCTCCAAGCACACAGAATCACAAACGAAAGTAACCCACCCAGAATCGTTAGCTTCTATGACTCTATGAACCATAAAAAATTTAGAATCAAAATCTTGAGTTTTTTTAGCTCATTGTGGAGAGAAAGTGAGAGATATGTTGTGTTTAGTTCACAAGAATGGAAAAAGAAGAAGGGTAAATCGATTTTGGGAGCATTAAGAGCTTCAAATTGGTTGTTCATGGTGGTTGTGGTATTGATGACAATGGCAATCTTGTAATTACTTGAAGATGATGAGGGTGAGAGAGTAAAAATGCCATTTTCGGAAAAAAAAGAAAAAAAAATTGATGACATTTTCGTAAATTATATGAACTTTTGGGGTGAATAGGGCAAAACCAATTTTCAAAAAAAAAGGAGGTTAGTTTTGTGTTTGACTTTAAGTTATATGTCAATTCTGCAAAAAGCCCATTAATATTTTACCGTTAGATATATTAAAATAATATTCTAGATCGATATTCAATTGTCAGTTTCAACCATTACACGTAAAAAAATATTATTAAGTACGTTTTTTTTTTGAAAATGGAGTTTTATATTTTAAGTAGGTTATTAGAGTACTTTTTCTTTTCGTGAATTTATTCGAGATGATATTCCGATCTTTTAAACTAAGATAATTTATATTATATACATAATTATATATTTTTACATAACTCTAAAATCTCGGACTTGATTCTTCATATTTTATTAGTTAATTGTGTTACATATAATATAAATACTTACTTCAAACTAAAAATATAAAAAAAAATCAAATTTAAAAATTAGTTATATATGATTTAATATACAAAAATTCATATACAAATAAATATGATAAATGTAAGAGATTTAAATATATTATCGTGTGGAAAATGATCAAGTTTAAATAATAGTTACATGCAGCTGCCATCCGTTGTCTCAAAATAGTAGTTGTAACATCATTTTCTTTTGGTTGGATTGTGACAAAGCTCCTAAAATAGCTGATCTCAAATCATTTTATTTCCTAGTCTCCCTTGAAGAAACCCTAGTGCGGCAGTCTTTTCCCCGGTGTTGGAGCTCGTAACGGCGTCGGAGGTTCCTCATTCCTCTTCTCTCTCGTTTTTTCTTTGTCCTCTCGGTTTTCTTCTCACTTTTCGGTGAGATGCTCATGGTCTCTGGTGAGTCCATCGGTTTCTGGTGACTTCGCTGTCTGCGGCAGAGTAAGATCTGGACGATTCGAAGGCGGATCTGGAGCCGCGGCGAGTCGAGCGAAGTGGTGGTCTCGGGTTGGGTCGGCTTTTTCTCAGGTTCCTCGATCCCTTATGTCACATCCCGGTTCTCCCAAACCGGAATGGTTTTGTTTTTCTTGATTATTAACTTGATTTAGACCAAAGCCCATTAGCTTTTATCCTTCTTTTCTGGCCCGTGTAGTAAACCCTAAGGTTTCCTCTTCTTTTCTTATAAAAAGGAGCCTCCTCATTCTCTTCTCTCCCATTAGAAATCAGAGCGAAGCCTTGCAGAGTTCCAGAGAGATCTGAAAACCCTAGCCGTCAAGGTTTCTCTTCTCTTCTCTCTCGCCTGCGTCTCTCTCTCTCTCTCTCTCTCTCTCTCTCTCTCTCTCTCTCCCTTGTGTTCGCCGTTTGCTGAAGGCTGGAGCCAAGCCGTTGGAGATCTCCGATGAACCGATCCAATTATATGTCCAGATCTGTCCTTGTCTTCTTTCTAGATCTGGTCGCTGGTGAGGTAAGGAACCCTAGTTCTCGTTTCTTCCATCTCTTTGTTCTCTTTTATCTTGGATCTCTCATCCCGGATTCTTTGGTGGTAGCACCAATCCTTTTTGTTGTAGACCTGGTTCGTGGAAAGCCATAAGCTTCAGATCTGGTTCTACTCTCTTTTCCATTCTCAGATCTAAGGCCAAGGTGAGGGCTTGGTTCAATCTCTATCTCTTTCTATCATTATCTCATCATGGTAGAAGTGTCTAGGTTGATCATTCATCCCTACTTGTTACTTTCTATAGATCTATTAATATAAATAAATATTCATATGATATATATATATCTTGATGCTTGATGTGTGAAAGACATAGATCTATTACTAAGGTTGTTAAAATATGGTTGGATGATGTTTGAGGATTGAATGTGATGATTGTATTGATTGGGGTTATTGTATATGAGGTTGATATTTATATATTTGGGAGATGTATTGAGTTAGGGAAAGGCTTAAGGCCTATGTGTGCCGGTGTAACGTGGTGGAATGACATATATGTATGTCTCGGGCGTTACATCGTTTCTTGTTGGGTTATGTGGCAATCATTTGAGTTGGCATGATTCATCGCCGAAGCGGGCATGCGGCATGCTTGTAAATGAAGTAACGTAGAAGCGTGATGTCGTGGAGACAACGTGGAACGTATGAACATGGTGGCGGATCAAGCAAGAACCAATGTCGGTAACTTGATTACGTGAAGGCGTGAGACAGCGTGATGTCGTGGAGACAACGCAACATGAAAGTTCTCGAGCGACAACATGAGGAACGCGGGTACCGATTTAGGTGGCGTGCATGGTCTCATCGTTGGCACCGCCGGGGTTTATCCTTGTTTCTTGTTGATTGCTTTCGATTTACTGAATGTTAAAGTTAGATGCTTATGCTATGTTGTGTGATGATTGTTGGTGATTGATTTCGGGGCTCCTAGAGCTTCCCTCACTGAGCTTTTGTCGAAATGCTCACCCCTGCTTCTTCCCTTTTCATTTCAGGTTCGGCTCATATTGGTGGGTTTTTGTCAAAGACGTCCTGGGATCCTAAAGACACATTGTTTCGGCCTTGTGGCTGGAGACAAGTGTCATGATATCGCCGACCATTTCAGCTATGCTGGGTCGGGGTGTCACACCTTACTCTTGGCTTTACTATCTTCGAGAGTTTGTTTTCAGTCTAGTTTGGGTTTGGTAATGTTGTTGTGTTTGAGGATTTATTTTGGTTAGAGGAAATTTTAGGGGCTTGGCTACTGATGGGTCTTTATCTTTGGTCTATCATGCGGCGGGTTGGGTGATCCGGATAGAGTCTTCAGTACTGCTATTTATCTGTTCTGGTGTTGAGTGGTAGCTTTGGGATTCTGCTGCTTTGTTATGATGTATGTAGTTCTGGAGCTTTGAGTTGAGTCAGGTTTCGTTATTGGGGTTTGTCAAACAGATGGTATCTTGTTGCAGAGGCACCTATATTCTCGTCTTTTTTCTGTTGTGGTCGGAGGTTTGGGGCTCAGTATCTGAAGTTGGTTCGGTCTTCAATTTTTCTCTTGCGAAGAGGTGTCTAGCTATTAGTATGTAGGTAGCTATAACTATGACTCGAGTGTCCGCGTGTAAGAGTTGTTTATCATATTTGGCTTGTTCCCGTTAGGAGTTTTAGGCATGTCCTTCTGCCCTGGCTTTTCTGGACTGCTTCAGTTCGACGTGTGGAGCTGCCAAAGTTGGTTATGTCTTCTTTTGTGGTTGTGTGTGTGCCTCCTCTCCTGTCTGTGTGGATTCTAGTTTGAGCGCAGTCCGAGTCTCCTCTCGGAGATAGTATGTGGTGTTAGCGGTTCTTGCGGCTCTTCCTTTCTTGTTCCTTCTCAGACGTTTACTGGTTTGCTTTGGAAGGTTGTAAATCTCTTCTTGCTCAGAAGGTCTGTGCTAGCATCTCGTTTCTCTCTGCTTTCGCTTTTCCTGATCAGTTCAATCCTTTGATTTAATTTTAATCTTTAGTGAAAGTCTCCCATTTGTTTGGCTGTAGTTTCTCCTGTGGGAGCTTATGTCTCCAGTTTCATCTATTTGAAAGCTGGCTTTGGTGACCTAAAGACGTACCCAACCATGTATTCCTTTCAGTTTCGTTTAATATCATCGAAGAAAAAAATAGCAGTTGTTACATTTTACAATGAACAGAAAATATAGAAAAGGTCTAATTTATTTATCTTTCAATATATGTATGGTCAATGTAAATGAAGTCTTTGATTATTCCTCTTTAGTTGTTTCAGTAAAATATCAAAAACATTTATCAATCAAAAATTGTGGTATTTACTAAAAATATGTCTAAAATATCAAAGATATATTAGTTTTTTGAACTGAATGTAAAATTGTATTCAAAACAAAAAAAACTGTTTCTTTACAACATTTGTCTGAGAGTTTTTCGAGTTCTAAACTGAACAAGCTAAATCATTGATGAAAACCAAAGAGAAAGGCTGTGATCATATCTTCTATCCCGAGGGCTTTGATGGACATGGTACAGTTGTGAACCTGCTTGTCTACCGAGCTCACTATCTTAGATGAGAGTAAACCTCTCTCTCCATGCCGTCGATTATTGCATTCGCGCCAAAATGCATGTATAGTGGTCTGAAAAGTGTAACGCAAGAGGTAGGTATGAACTCTTTCTTGCGACGAGTCTGAGATAAGTGTAATGAGAGCTCTGCAGTCAGATGTGAATTGTGCACATAGGATTTCTGTAACCAGTTAAAGATATAATTTATAATGAAAAGACCAAAACCTTTATACAAGTTAAGGGAATATGTTAGGTTGGATTCTCAAACCTCGATGTAGTAATCATTCAACCTTGTGGTGGTCCTTGTAATTGAGTGAGAGTATTTTTTTCAAATATATATATATAATTTTATTAATCAACCCAAACATCAGGAATTACTGTCAATTACAAACGTGATTTGAACAAATCTAAATCTAACGTAACATCCCTAGCTTCGTTCAACCACCACCACACCGGCGTGTTCCGCTAGGTAATTCCATTATCCTCAGACTATTAATCGCCATTTTCAACCATTGATGGTAACCACTTGAAGGTGGAGTTCACCTCGTTTTCCTCGGTTGCCGGTAAATCTCATGCCACCACCGGAGTAGCTGATTTTTTACGATCTCTTCAAGCTCTTAATATTCACAAAGTAAGCGTAAGCTGGTTGAACAATGGCTCAGTAGTATCATACCTGAAACCCTCAGACCACACTCCAAAGTGTGTTCTCCCAACATTAGAAAAGGACCAGATGCGCTGCAGCCGCCTAGTAATTAAAGTGGCAAGGGTACCTGCAATAGAAAAAAGAAAACATCTTAACGAAGCTTGTAAAGAACAAACCCCGATACAGGGATGGATGATCTCCAAGTGCGCCGCTACGGACAGAGAGAAGGAACTCCGGAGACTCACAAAGCACTACAACCATCCACGTACTCCACCTCTTCGAACAAGAGGAAGGTTCTTCAACAGCAAACTCTAGCGAATCAGTGACATACGAGACTTCCACACACAAATAATAAAATCCGACTACTCTCAACCCAGAAAGTGTACTTCTGGTGAGATGGTACCACAAAACATAGCTGGGACAATATGAAGAAGACCGGAGCAGAGGATTAAACTGACGACGCAAAAATGTAGACAACTCCACACGCCACCTAACTCAATCCTCTACACGCGCTGCTGGGAAGTTTCTAAAGACACCGCCGGAAGAAACGAAGCCCACACACGCCTTGACGGAGACCACCGCCGAACTCCAACCTGAGCGAGGTAGAAAGCTGATATACCATGTTTTTAGCCATGTTATATAAGTGTTTTAAAATCTATTTATTATGTTTTGGAGTCTTTTTAGAGTATTTACAGGTTCATGTATGTTTTGAAAAAATATGGTGATTCTGGAGCAGTTTGAAGATAAAAGACGGAAGAAACTCGTAGCTGTTCATCGAACCAGCCAAAGTCGATGTTCATAATCAAATGTCGATCGACAAACATCTCTTGTCGTCGATCGACGGCGAAGCGAGAGAGCGGACCGCTTGTTCATGACCGACTTGAAGCCCAAGGTTCACACATTTACATAACTACCACTGGCCGACTTTGTTCTAATATTTATGTGCTATGCCATTGTATTGGGCAACACACACTTTCTTCTTTTCATACCACAAAGTTTAGGGTTTTTACTAGTTTGGAGAGAAGATCCAAGACTCATTTAGAGCTTTGTATAGGAACTCTAGTTTTTCTACCTTATTCTATTTATGCAGTTTATTCAGATATTTCCTATGTTCTGCTTTGCTATGTCTGAGGAATTCACCTATTAGAGTTATGGTTCAATTTAGGATTATGAAGGATTAGCCAAAACTATAGAATTGCTAAGGTGATAGACATCCTTCAAGGAATTTCTTGTAATGCTTGTGTTCTAGAGTAGCTAACTAGAACCCTGATTTTAGGATTGTGGACAACTACGACGGTAAGTTCTGCACCAGAATAGATTCCTTTAAGCTATAATTGCTAGAAACAAGCGACAACTGATTTAGTTAAGACTAGTGAACCTATCGATCAACTCGCTAACACTTTCTTAAGGAAGCATCGATCGACGCTAAGTCAATAGCATCGATCCGTATCAACAAACGACAACTGAGATATTGGACGTAGTCAATATAATTGATTCACAACGAAAGCTGGATACCTTTTGCATTAGACTTCGAGTTCTAGGATTGTCAACCTGAACATTCTATATCACTATAATCCTGATTATTTGAAATCGTAGATCTAGCTATTTCTATTAATTGTTTACAACCTCAATCAACTGAACAATTGCTTGTTCACCCTGCTTTCATTATTTACTGCTTTTAAACTATTTGCCTAGCTTAATCACCACTGTCCACTGAACTAGATCTATTGTGTGCCCTCACTCCTTGTGTATCCGATCCCTAAGTACTACAATTGAACTTCTTATTTGAGAGAGTAAAAGTCACTCCTTAGGATAATTTGAGTGATATCAAAAGCTCCTCATACACCAAGACACAAAAGAGAAGGATGAGAGCTGACACCACCGCCCCACGCTGACACAGATCCGAGATAGAAACGAGCCGGAGAGAGCCAAAATGAAGACCATGCGCCAACAAAGCTCTGTAAAAGAATGAATCGAACAAAACATAAAATTGTTAATCCAAATTTCAACCACCGTAAAAGTCGACCTCACCACTTCCCCACCACTTACACCTCGTCGCCACTCCGGATGAAGCCTACCACCAAACAAAATTAACACTGACGTCTCGGATCTGAGATCTGATATCGAAAACCACTCTAGAGGTTCGACATATCAGAGAAAGAGATAAAGGAAACAAAAGAGGCAAAGAAGAAGGGAAGGGACACCACCGACGACAGTTCACCGCCGACACCCGGAGACGAAAAAAACGACGAAAATTGAGAGTTATGAGAGAAAGAGTTGAGAGAGTTAGGAGAGAAGCAAAGTTATATTTTCTTCTTTACAAAGTTGTGCTTTACTTTGTAAACGAGGCCAGTCACCAGTGAGTCGATGAACCATAAAACCCTACAATAGTTATGCCTAACATTACATTCACTCACACCATACATAGTGTATAAGAACTTGAAAACTCAACCAGAACAAAATTTTGATGAGCTTAATTGTTGGAAAAAATCAAACTTCTCTTGCCAACGTGACTGGAAAAATTAAGGTGGCGTTTCTCTAAATTTGAAAAAATATGGCGTTAAGCTGAGATATTAGTTAAAAATTAAGGTGGTGTTTCGCTAATTTTGAAAAAATATGCCGTTAAGCTGATATATTAGTTTATTACATTGAAGAGAAATATTAATCTTTGGGTCCAATATTACTATTATAAGGATTATGCTCGATTATTCATGAATTTTAAGAATCATAAAACCTAAAACATTTAATTTGACTTGTGTATATCAGAATTTGCGAACTGGAAAAGTTAACTATATAGTATTACTATTTTTTTCTCAAAAAAATAAATAATTGTGAACATTATGTATTACTATATATATATATTTTTTTTTTCAAACAATAAATAAATATAGTAATACATAATTTTCCAAGTTAGTACGCACGTTTCAAAATAAAGTCGTTTTATAATTTCAATGCAAAATTTATTAATTTTATATTTTTTCTATTTTTTAATTGGTTAAAAAGTGGTTAGGTGTATTGGTAATGATATTTTTATCTATTAAATATATAAAATTAAATGTTTTCTTTGTCTGTGTGTTGGAGTCTAAACACAAGTAATTTGAAACGGAGTGAGTATAATTTATGTAAACTCTAGATCTCTATTTTAATTTGCAAGCTGTCAACAAATATTTGTTTCAAGCATATCTCTATTTTAATAATTTAGTAATCTGCTTAAATACTTTATTCACCGTTTATATATTTTGTTTTCATTTTATTACGTCCAAATCTATGGATAAGTTATTTAGAACATATTTATTCTTACATGTTAGAAAAACATAGATATTCTCATTGGAATATCAACTGTTGATATGAATTTGAATCGATCTACGGTAGAATAGTATATATTTTTTCTCCTTATAGATTTGTATATAGTTTTGTCGGCGAATATGAGAGATCTCATTATCACCAAATTTTATTATAGCTCAGTAAAAAAACTCAAATTACTATATTATACCAATTTCATGCTTTTAAATATTCATTTCACTTTGATAAAAAAGGGGGAAATGGCATAAGAACTCAATTTTTTTGGCTAGCACTTTTAATTTTAAATTAACATTTGTATCATAAAGAACTTTCAACCTAACTTATTGTTCATCAAATAAAAAGTTGACATGTTGTTTCTACAAAAATAATTAATTAATTAATAAAATAAATAAATAAAAATTTTAATTCAGAAAATTAAATAAATATCAGAAAACTAAAAATATCAGAATTAAATAAAATTCATAATATAAAATAAAAATTCAGAAAATTAAATAAAATTCGGAAAATTAAATAAAATTCAGGAAATTAAATAAGAAATTAGAAAATTAAATAAATTCTGAAAATTAAATAAAAATCAGAAAATGAATAAAATAAAATTAAAATACACAAAATTCAGAAATTAGAAAATTCAGAAATTAGAAAATTCAAATTATGTTTAAAAAAAATTAAAATTATGTCTAAAAAAATTTCAAGATTTTCTTTAATTAAAAACTGACATATCATCATTGATAATAAAAGTTTCAAACATATCACTGTTGACACTGTTGACGATGATGGTTTCTCACATAACCATTAGCTACCATATTGAAACCATATCTAATTTGGTTTGGTTTGGTTTTATATTACCGATTTTTTTGGTTTATTCGGTTTTATTCCAAAAAAATATTAGTGTTTGGTTTGATTTCATATTATATGAATTTTAAAGAGTCATGTTGTCAAAGCTATCATTTATTAGAAAAATACCAAATGTTCATAAAAGATAGAATGTCAAAGAATAACAAAATAAATATAAACATATCTACCATCAAATAAAACAATCAATCTAAAACCAAAACCAAAGCTCAAAACTGTGAAATTAAAATAATGAAAAACAAAACACATGCATGAAATAAAAGTTTCTCTTTCACTCTCCCATAGTTGGTGACATTGTCCATCAAAGTCACGCTTCCTCATCTGGAGCCACAAATTTGGATACGAATATTAAAATCACGGATCCGACAGATCCGGATCCGGAAACGGGAAACCTTAAAATTCCCGGATATCTGGACCTGTCTCAGCCCTAGTTCATTCTCATGTAAAAAACATTACTCAACAAAAAATAAAGAAAATATCTCTCAATCTTTGTTTTGTGATTAATACTTGTGTTTTTAGTAATAAAACCACGAACTAAAGATGAATCGTAAAACAACCTCTCAACTAAAAATTCAACAAAAAAAACTTTCAACTTTATAATTTTGTTAACGTCAGTAACCCAGCTTCCCAAAAGATTTCACACATGTCTGACCACATTTTTTTTTCTTTGGGCAAGTCTGGCCACATATATTCATAAATTTCTTCTTCCTTTTATGAAATTACGTTTATATTTTTATCCCATGATAAATAAAGTTTGGAATTTTATGTTTGCTCTTTGAATAATGTAGTATTTGAATCGAAACTATTGGAACTAGGGTAAAGAACAATCAATATTGATAATGAGCTTTTTGACCTATTACTGAATAATAATGCCTACAATGTATTTTCTTGTAGGTTATAATTTTAAGTAGGCCAGTTCAATATGGATTTGGGTCCGGTTTCTGTTTGGATTTTTTGCTTTTTGGTATTTCGATTTATTAAAATTAGCTACCATATTGAAACCATATCTAGTTTCGTTTGGTTCGGTTTTTATATTACTGATTTTTGGTTTATTCGGTTTTATTCCAAAAAGCATTATTGTTTGGTTTGGTTTCATAATATATAAATTTTAAAAAGTCATGTTGTCAAAGTTATCATTTATTAGAAAAATTCCAAATGTTCATAAAAAATATAATGTCAAAGAATAACAAAATAAATAGAAACATATCTACCATCACATAAATAATCAATCTAAAACCAAACCAAAGCTCCAAGGTGTGAAAATAAAATAATGAAAGACAAAACACAAGCACATGAAATAAAAGTTTTTTTTAACTCTCTCATTGTTGGTGACATTGTCCATCAAAAGTAATGCCTCCTCATCTGGAGCCAGGGATTCAAATACGAATATTAAAATCACGGATCCGACAGTTCCTGATCCAGAAACATTAAAATTCCCAGATATATGGATCTGTCTCACCCCTAGTTCGATCTCATGTATAAAAACATTAACTCAACCAAAAATAAAGGAAAGATATCTGAATCTTTGTTTTGTGATTAATACTTGAGTTTTTAGTAATAAAACTATCAACTAAAGATGGATCGTAAAACAACCTCTCGACTAAAAATTTGAGAAAAAGAAACCTTCAATTTTATAATTTCGTTAACGTCAGTCACCCAACTTCCAGAAAGATTTCACACATGTCTGGCCACATTTTTTTTCTTTGGGCAAGTCTGGCCACATATACTCATAAATTTCTTCTTCCTTTTATGAAATTATGTTTATATTTTTATCCCATGATAAATAAAGTTTGACATTTCATGTTTGCTCTTCGAGTTTTCCGTTATGTAGTATTTGAACCAAAACTATTGGAACTAGAGTAAAGATCAAACAATATCGATAATTAGATTTTCTGACCTATTACTGAGTAATGATGCCTTACAATGTCTTTTCTTGTAGGTTATAGTTTTAACTAGGCCAGTTCAATATGGATTTTGGTCCTGCTTATGTTTGTTTTGTTTTTGGTTTTTTTTTTTTGGTATTTCAGTTTATAAAAATTAGCTACCATATTGAAACCATAACTAATTTAGTTTGGTTCAATTCATATATTACCTATTTTTTCGTTTATTCGGTTTTATACCAATTTTTTTTTTTGTTTGGTTTGGTTTCATATTATATGAATTTTAAAGAATCATGTTGTCAAAGCTATCATTTATAAGAAAATTCCCAGATGTTCATAAAAATTAGAATGTCAAAGAATAACAAAATAAATAGAAATATATCTACCATCAAATAAAATAATCAATCTAAAACCAAAACCAAAGCTCAAAAGTGTGAAAATAAAAAAATGCTAAACAAAACATAAGCATGAAATAAAAAGTTTTTTCAACTCTCCCATAGTTGGTGACATTGTCCATCAAGATCATGCTTGTCCATCAAGGTCATGCCTCCTCCGACCAAACTTCGGAGAAATTTAGTTCGTTTATAGATGAGAAAAAAATATCAATAAATCCAATACTTGTAAATATTATAATTCAATGCTTGCAAACTAAAATATGAATTACCTTCTACTAGAGTCCATGAACTATTATAAGTTAATTTGTTATATAAGTCATAAGAAAACTAACTTATATATCAAATCAATTATCATGTATCGTGTTATAATGTATATATTGATATGTTTGATTTTGATCGGGTTTGTTCAGTTTATTCGGTTTGATCGGTTATAAACCTAACCATATCCAAATCCTATGGTTTTTATAAATCATATCCATTCGGTCTATATGGTATATACCAAAACCAAACCATATGTTTATTTAGGTTTGGTTTGGTATTACCATATTGAACATGCGTGATTTAAAGTCAAAAGAGCCCTAAGATGAATCAATGTATGAGGTGCTAGGATCTACGTTTTTTTGGGGTATATAGCACATGGACGGGAAAACAGCTTATTTATGCCCGAACTAGGGGTCGCTGAGAAAATACATACCCCAACTTTTACTGCATGTCAAGACATACCTTCACTAATCAAAAATTTGAAATTTATACCTGAACTAGGGGTCGATAAAAAAATACATATCCCAACTCTTATTGCATGCCAAAACATACCTTAACTAATCAAAAATTTGAAATTCTATACTATTATTTTCGGAATAATTTTTTGCAACGGAACTCTCACGTTAAAAATTAGAGTGGCTAAAGTCTATGTTACCCTTAATGAATTTTTATATATATTTTATTATATAATAAAATGAATTTTATATTAAAAATCTTATATATTTTTTAAAAAAATAATTATGATGATTTTTATATATTATGTTGTTATCTTAAAATAATATTTGACTATTATAAAAGTAAAAAAATTAACAGAAGTGATTTTTTACAATATTATATTTAAAAAAAAAAAATAAGATAATTCTTATATATTGTGTTGTTATCTTGATGTAAATATTATTTACTTATAATATTTACTAAATATTATTTACTTATAATATTTACTTATACAAATATATCTTAAAATCACTTCTTAGAAAATATCCTTATACAAATATATTGCTTCATTAATATTTAGTTAGATATTATTTTTATCTTAAAATTTAACTTTCATAATAGTAAAATATTATTTCAAGATAACAACACAATATATAAAAATTATCTTATATTTTCTAAAAAATATAATATTGCAAAAAATCACTTCACTTAATTTTTTTGCTTTTATAATGGTAAAATATTATTTTAAGATAACAACACAATATATAAGAATCATCATAATTATTTTTTAAAAAATATATAAGATATGTTTTGGTATGCAATAGGAGTTGGAATATGTATTTTTTTTTTATCGACTCTTAGTTCAGACATGAATTTCAAATTTTCGATTAGTGAATATATGTTTTGGCATACAGTAAAAGTTGGGGTATGTATTTTCTGTGGCATAGTTCCCTGCATATGGACTCAAATAGTTGAGAGTTCCATCACCAAAAATGTTTGACAGTTGTGATAACATAATTTAGCAAAAGAAAGCCCAGTGGGCTGAGATAAGGAATAAATAGGCCTTGAAGAAGGGAGAGAGAGGGTTAGTTGGTGGGTGACTTCTTGACGAAAATCTCGGAAAAGCAACTCGTGACTCGTGACTCGTGACTCAACCCTTTTATCCTCTCCACTGGGTGGCGCTCGCATGCACCACACAAAATGGGTCAAGCTCCGTCTTCTCCGGCGGATTCAACTACACGAGACACCGCTCTATGGCTCTGGCCTCCGGATTTCGTAGATTGCGATATCACGGCAGATCTCCCCGACGACTGCCTCGCTCACATCTTCCAGTTCCTCACCGCTGGAGATCGGAAACGATGCTCTCTAGTATCCAAACGTTGGCTACTCGTCGACGGTCAAAACCGCCACCGATTATCGCTGGCCGCCAAGGCGGAGATCCTCCCTTTCTTGCCTTCCATCTTCACCCGATTCGATTCCGTGACGAAGCTCGCTCTCCGATGCGATCGAAACTCCTTCAGCTTGAGCGACGAAGCTTTCGCCATGGTCTCGACTCGCTGCTCGAATCTGACGCGTGTCAAGCTCCGCGGCTGCCGCGAGATCACGGATCTAGGGATGGAGTCGTTCGCGAGAAATTGCAAGAGCCTGAAGAAGCTCTCGTGCGGCTCTTGTGATTTTGGAGCGAGAGGGTTGAACGCTGTGCTGGAGCATTGCAAGGTTCTTGAGGAGTTGTCTGTGAAGAGGATACGAGGGATCCACGAAACGGCGGAGGCGGTTAAGCTCCACTCATCGTCTTCGCTGAGATCTATCTGCTTGAAGGAGCTTGTTAACGGTCAGGTGTTCGAGTCTTTAGTTGCGTCAAGAACGTTAAAGAAGCTGAGAATCATTCGTTGTTTAGGTAATTGGGATAAAGTTCTTCAAGTTAACGGCGATGGTAACAGTTCTTTGACTGAGATTCACTTGGAAAGGCTCCAAGTTAGTGACTTTGGGCTCTCTGCAATATCGAAATGCCGAAAGTTGGAGACTTTGCACATTGTGAAGACACCCGAATGCTCGAATTCAGGTCTGGTTTGTGTTGTGGAGAGATGTAGATTGCTTAGGAAGCTTCACATTGATGGGTGGAGGACTAAGAGGATCGGTGATGAAGGTCTGATGGCTTTATCTATACACTGCTTGTTATTGCAAGAGCTTGTGCTTATTGGTGTTGACGCCACGCATACCAGCTTGTCCCCTATTGCTTCGAACTGTAAGAAGCTGGAACGGTTAGCTCTTTGTGGGAGTGGTGCGATTGGAGATGTAGAGATGGCTTGCATTGCGGAGAAGTGTGTGGCGCTGAGGAAGTTCTGCATCAAGGGGTGTCCGATTACGGATGTTGGGATCAAGGCGCTTGCTTTGGGCTGCCCTAATCTGGTGAAACTGAAGGTGAAGAAGTGTATAGTTGTTACAGGGGATGTCAGGGAGTGGCTGCGTGAACGGCGGAGGACGTTGGTGGTGAGTATGGATGGAGATGAGACCAAAGGTCCGGTCATGGTAAGTGAGCATGGCGGTAGAG
Source organism: Brassica napus (assembly GCF_020379485.1). Lineage (NCBI taxonomy): Eukaryota > Viridiplantae > Streptophyta > Magnoliopsida > Brassicales > Brassicaceae > Brassica > Brassica napus. The sequence continues at coordinate 21,737,777 of NC_063444.1, read as the reverse complement.
GTCTTGAGACGGTGGTTGAGGAGGTGCTGACGCCCGTTGCTGATGGCGGTGGGGATGCAGAGCTTGCAGGTGGTGGTGGTGGTGGTAGGTTAGCTATGTTGAAGACGAAGTTACTTGCAAGTAAGAACTTTGTGGCTTTCACACTAAGGAGATGGTTGCAAAGTGAAGCTACTGGTTCTACTTGAGTCCGCTTCTGTATTACCTCTTGTTTATTTGTATGATCTTAACAATTCATTATCAATATTTCATGTGATCATGTATGTTATTATTATTAACTAGTACTACCAATCATATCTTCTTTTTTTTTTTTTTTCACTTATTAAAAGCTTTAAACTGCAGAGAGAAATGTATGATATGATCAACGTGTCTGATAAGTGTGGTATAACCTGAAATTTCAAGCTCAGTTGCTTTATTAGTCATCTTCAAAGGAGAAAACCGACGTGTCTGCATATCACTTTGTCTCTGAAGTCGGTGTGTATTTTACCCAACTGCGTCGGTAAACCACCGAAAGTTAGCAAGATTTGTCGATATAGAAGACATGGACTACTGTTAGGTACTGTCGGGTTGGGGCCAAGTTTACAGAAAGGCGAATGGCTTTGTCTCTCCCTCATGGAACCAAAAAAGATTGCCGATGAATAAAGATTCAGTAATCTCTATTATTATATTCGATAAATTGCAAATTCATTAGAAGATTAGTATTTTCATGTGTTTTTGTTGTTTGCTAACAAGTTGTTCCAATTTTTTTTGGATAATCATATCGAAACAGAGATCATTACAAAATCTGTTTACCTCGTTTGTATATGAAAACAAAACCCCATTTCGGTATTAGGTTCTAGTTTTTTGTTTGATCTGATATTTACAAAAAAATTTCATGCTTTAAAAAAGGATTTAAAAAAAAATATTGAAAAGAAAAAGAAGATTTGTTGATCAGAAAAGAAGAAGATTTATTTGGAGTTTTACGATTCCAAAAAATTGTGAAATTGGAACACATTATTTGACTTTTAACTCCAAAATTAAACAACTCTTAAAATAACATCATTTACGAAGCATTTTTGGAAAGTTTTCGAGATTATGTAGTTGTTGGAAGTTAAAACGTTTGAAAATTTCTTTAATGTTCTTTAAAAACCCCAACAGTCCTAGGCCAAAATCACTACATTTCACAACTTATTCGACGGCACATATGGATCATAATCTAGCCACCGCCGAGAATAATATTTTCTTTTTTTCTTTGAATATGTTTTGTTAATTTCGAGATTTCTTCCGTTGTCAGGGTACGTTACATTCTATGTATCTTACGTTATATGCTCGATAACATTTTTCGACTAGGTGCTGGAAGAGCTGGTGAAGCAAGTGCATCTTCGAGGTCTACGAGGAGAACACGGAGGATGGATTGATTTTTTAGCTTTTTGCAACCAAAGAGCTTTAACACCATCTAGCATTTCCATGGTTTCCCGTGACGTGTTGGTCGCTTTTCTCACAACCTTCAAGAAGAAAGAAGATTTGAAGGTTTTGTTATTGTAATTATAAACTACCTAATGCTTGCTAATTACTAGAGTGTTGGTTCTAATTCTAAACCAATTCATTTTTTTCTTTAGGCTCTGCAATGTCGTGCCAATAGTCTTCTATTTGAAAAGTTGAAGCAGGTGACTACTGAAAATAACACTCCTGAGCAGGTGAGTGTTAGCTGTCTAACAAAGAAAACATGTTTTAACGATGCGTATATATATATATTGGTAGTAGTATGTGTTTGAATTTATCTTTTGGACTGTACAGATGCTTATTCGACTGACCATGAATCATCCAGAATTCTCATCAGACTATTCTTTCCCATCACTCTCCAATGTTTGTTTCATTTCTTTGGATCATTGTCTCTTTATGTTTAACGTGTTGAAGTTTCTTGTTTAGACTGTTTCTTAAGAATTGCTAAAAGCAGGACTGGCTTGTATCCGATATTGGAATGAAGTCGTCGACTGTGATGAAATCAACCGACATGATAGCTGTCGATTGCGAGATGGTTCTTCGTGAAGATGGGACTGAAGGTCTGGTTAGAGTCGGCGCTGTAGACCGTCATGGAAAGGTATTTGTTGGTTTCTTGTTTTTTTTTTTGTAATCTTGGTTCAGTTGATTAAATGTTTATTGCTTTAGGTGATTCTTGACAAATTTGTGAAACCGGCCAAACCTATTGTTGACTATAGGACAGCCATTACAGGACTTACTGCACATGACATCGAAAAAGCAACTCTCACTGTGGTAGATATTCAGGTATACATTGTTGTATCTATAAATGATATTTTCTCCTATTTTATGAAAATTCTTAATTTAATTGTGCAGAGAGAACTTCAGCACTATCTCTCTGATGGTGCTTTTTGGTTGGTCACAGTCTGAACAAAGACATGAATGGTAAGTAAAAATGGCATTCTAAGAGTGAGTAATATACTATTTTTAATATATAATTGTTCTAAATTATTGGTATATATTGGCTTACAGTGTTGAAGATAGATCATCCTAAAGTAATGGATACAGCACTTGTGTTCAAATTTTCAAATGCTAGAAATTCAAGAAAACCTTCACTTAATGACCTTTACAAGGTACCCTCTATAATGGTTATGTTACTACTATTGAAGTAATTTACTAGAAAAAGACATTCTCGTATTTCTGATTTTTTTTATTTTACAAGCGATTTTTTGTAAGGAAGTTCGAAAGGAAGGTGTTTCTCATAATTGTGTACACGACGCTGCAGCTTCAATGAATATTGCACTTGCTTTTATAAAGAAACCATTTGACACAACAGTTACCCCATCAAAAGAGGTTTTTATAATAGATTTATTTACAAACAAACTATAATTTATCATTTACTGATGGCTTATTTCTATAGATGCTGGAGGCTGAGAAATCAAGACTCTTCATTCATAGAATCCCTTCCTATGTGCCATCTGAAAAATTGAACCTTGTTCTCGCTGGAGAATTTCATTCTACAAAGTTTAAACTTGATGTTAAGGTGATAATCAAAAGCATATGAATATGTTTATTTTAAAGTTTTTTTCTTTCTAAAGTTCCTTCACACTGAATTCTTTTCTGATTTTTTTTTGATAGCCGGCAAAAACACAGGGAGGTAACTATTGTGCTCTTGTTGTTTTCGATAGTTCCAAAGAAGCTGATCAAGCATTCGAAAACGTTAATGGATACAAAGAGAGGGTACTTTAGAATATCTTTATTCGTATTGACTGTAAACTTTGTTTGAAGATATGATGAGTTTGATGAAATGTGATTTTTTTTTTGTTTTTCAGGATTCATTTGGTTTGCCACAAAAACTGTCTAGCTTAAAGCTGAATTCGGGATTAAGTGCAAGTTGTTATGTCCGCAAAATGGTTTAAGATGAATGATGCAACCTTGGAGTATTCTACTATTATAATGACTAGGGCATAGCCTCCACGCAAGCGCGGGGCTGAGAATATTGTTGATGTATTGGATAATCTTGTGTACAGAATGTTGTGTTTTCACTTATACACGCAGTGGCGGATCCAGTCCTAATTTTAAGTGGGATCAATATGGTTCTTAAATAAAAAATAAATGTTAAAGAGGGGTCAAGATGGAATCAAACCTAAATTTTTGTGGGTTCAATGGGTGAATATTACCACTGAGCATTGAGCTACTGAATTTATACAAAATTTAAGCACAAATTTAAAGTTTTTATCAAATTTTTGTGGGTGTCATTTGACACCACTCCTTCTTTGGGTGGATCCGCCGCTGAAACACACGCTACCATGTCTACAAAGCAATTTCTGTTTTGTGGTATTGCATTCAAATTTAAACTTAAAGAATTTTCTCTACCCTATATACGTATATTATGACAATAAATCACTAACAAAATCGCAACATTCCATTATATTGGTACCATGTTCAGATGCTGGTCACAGATTCAACAGACTCAGCTGTCTTCGTTGCGTTTAGCGGGAATAACACAGGTAGCAAAAAATTTGGTGTAATCTTTTCCTTTTTGCACCCTTGTTACATCTATAAATTTTATAATTCTCAAATCAAATCCGTAATTTAGAAAACAGAATGAATCTGTAAGTTTTGGACTTTGAGTTTTTCGTGCTTTTTAAATAACAGATAAGCTTAATCATCAGGTTCAAAATATCTAAGAATGTCAACTCGTAATTAACGATAAAAATACTTATCTAGATTTACTCAAGTCTGATTCTAAAACAATCCATAAATCCCTTGAAAACCTCATAACTTTAAACCTAAATTTAGAAAATCAAAGCATTGCAATATATAAGATTTAGTCGTATTAGAGTCTAATCCTAAATCCATATTTTTTTGTTTGTTTGAAAAGAAGCTTTATATGGTTACAAGAGGAAAGGAAAACTTTATACAGTTTCACTCAGTATTTATGAGAAAAGTTGGAGGATATGCAGCCCAACACATCATTGAACAATTTTTTTATTTTTTTTTATCATTGAACAATTTAGAACACTGGTTACTCATATTTTTCTTTTTAAGAGTATAAGATTTTAAGAATTTAGAATTAGGCTGTGCCCTTTCCACTCAGGCTCAGTGTTCGAAACAGCTTGGTACCAACATTGAGCCATACATTCATAAAAAGCAAGGTAATAATAATCAATACCATTAAAAGAGGATCATTCTCAAATTATATCCTTAATGAAAATTGCAGTTTTCTCAAAAATACCCTTATTTTTACAAAGAATTAATAAAATTCATTAATGGCATTTAAGTCTTTTGGTTTTGGGCCTACAGATACACCTAAATGGATCTATAAATAATAGGCCTATATATATATTTAAAATATATATTAATTTTAAATTTAATCTAAGTATAAATATATTATGAACAATAAATGAATTAAGAAACATGAAAATATTATTTTCTTAAATATACGTATCAATATTCAAAATAGATCATTTGAATATTATACATATTTTCAATACAAACCAAAATCGTATATCCTACACCATATATCATATACATATTTGAATATCATTTTTCAGTGTATAATGTCATTTTATACATAATATTAATATGGCAATTACGAGTGTTCAAGAATATTTTAAAAACTATCTTAAAATAAATTTTTAAATCTAAAATACAAACACAAACTTATAATAGGTTATTAATAACGAAAATAAACTAATATTGTCATATCAATAAGTTATTTTATATTATCATTTTTTATTTAGATAACATGATAAAATTTTATCAAATTCTAAGGAATCACTAATTTATGTAATATTAATAAATATATGAGTAATTTAATCAATTTTTTAAAAAAGTACTATAAGATATTTTGTTATCGGATCAATAGTATCAGATCGCGGGTTAATAGTCAGTTTTTAGGTTTTTACCGGGTTATATCGGATTTTTAATTAACAAATTTTTCATTAAATCCGAACAGGATTATATACAATGTATCGGGTCTATAGGTTCAAACATGAATCTAGGTCAGATATGAAAACAAATTTTAAAACTCAAACATTATTATAGAACAGCTACCATATTTCGAACAAATACCATATTTTGAAGAGAAAAAAAACAAATGATAAAAACCTAAAAACTCAATTGTTATGGTTCGAAATGAAAAATAATGGTAATTTGTAAATCAGTTTTCGATTAATAAATAAAAAACAAACAAACCCGCGCTTTCTAAGCGCGGGTCAAAATCTAGTTACCTTTTAAAATATTAATAAAAGAAGTTTCAAGTAGAAAAATTAATATAATCTTGTATTTTCAAAATTGTATACAATTAGCACACGCACAAACCGTTAGTAGATTAGATGACATACAAAATGACTTAGAGATCAAATATATCATATGATTGTAGATGCAACAATTTACTCCTTATTTTAAGCAAGAACCAACTACGACAAAATTTATGTATGATGTGTATCTCTTTATTTCCTTTTTAAAAGTACATCCTAAAAAAGAATTGAAAAGAAATAATATTTACATTTGCAAATGACTTGTTATACACATACATAAAATGATAAAACTGTGTTTGCAGAGACAAAGTCCAAGACTTTTTACGTAGTGAGAAAAAGAAGAGAGTAGAAAGATTCCTAACTACTCTTTGAAAAAAAATAAAATTTCTTTCAAGTGTCAATCTTTATCGACTTGTGAACACGCTCTTGTTCTTTTGTAACTGAAGCAAAGAAAGTAAACTTTGTTTGTCGTTATCTACCATAACACATGAATCTGCAGGTAAAAGCAATCTCAAGGTGAAGCTTTCTACTTGCTTGACTCTTAATTTCACAATTTTGTTTTTCCTCATTCTAGAAACTAAACATGAATGTAAAAAAAAAAAAACCTGAATACCACAGTTCAACTGCAATCCATAACATTGACTGAGACAGAACCTTAAGCAAAGACAACTAACGGTTTAGATCGCACCATATGTTCTTTCACTTGGTCTATGTGTTGGTGCTTGAGTAGAAGACGTGGAAGCTCGGTCCCATGAGACTTCATTGGCAAAGGCCTTGTTGATCTCTTCGGTTCTCTTGAGTAGCTTTGTCCACTTCCACTCACCTGTTTACAAAGACCATATCCAGTACATTACCTATAAATTGGCTCCTGTGGATTTATAAACTATACTAAAGACCAACAGTGAGGTTTCATAAATGAATACTTATAGAATCCATTATATAAAAGATGAGACTGGTAATGAAAAAGAGAAATACCGAAAAAAACGTAACTTCATGGGGGATTCATGCTTTTGGCGGAAGAGTTCCAGCAAGCCATCCTCAGATGCTACCAGGGTTTTGTCTTTTGCCATTCATATTGGCGGTGGCTTGTTCAGACACAACGGCTCTCTGACGGTGGAGGAATTCCAGTTTCTTTTCAAGTGTTTCCATTGTCTTAATCTTTTGTCTTACCTCTGCATCCTCAACCTGTGAGCACATCGATAATGTTCAGATATCAAACAGGAACTTACACTACGCTTTCAAAATGGAAAGAGAAGTAATATCCTACATACCTCTAATTTGAAACACCTCGACTATTCTGCTGCAACTCCGCAGACTGAAGTTCCTATTACAAAAAATGGTTGCTATGACAAAACAATCTCTGAAGAAATTCTCTCAAACACATGTCTCCTGCTTTCTAGTCGCTTATAATGGTACACTGAATTAGAATCAATTTGAAAGGCAATAGTATTATTTATTCACCTTGTATAACTCAGTGTTTCTCGTAACAGTCTCTGTTAACTCTTCCTTCAAAGTTTATATCTTCTCCATGCCTCTAGATCCTCCTTACTCGGATTTGAGGGATGTGATTACACGCTCCTTTTTTCCTTCAACCTATGGATTTATATACAACATACAAAGGAGAAAAAAAATATATGAATTTCATGTGATTACTTTGTTATTCACACGGTTGAAGGAGGGAGAATTCAGCTAGAAGATACCAACCTTAGTAGTATGTGATGCGCCCAGTTATCTCAAAACACAATAAAAACGCAGTTCCACACATTGATGAACTGAACCTTCATGATATCTACGACCAGCGGGGATGAAGCCGTGGATCTCCGAATTCTGCATATTCAGTCAGATGAGATATTTAAATGAAGAGTTAGATAGGCGATTATAAACAGATCTGGAAGAGAGGTTGCAATTGATCGAAGAAGTCTTTACCGTGTCATCAAGGAAGAGAAGCTGATTCCCATGAACTCGTCATTTTTTTGATGTTCCGAGAATCCCGAAAATGGAGAGAACCGAAAGTTGAGTGGCAGACGGCGGCTTTGGCAACTGGAGCAGCGGATGAAATCATTTTAAGAAGGTGTAATACAGTTTTATTGGAGGACGAATTGTTTAGAGAATGAGGGCCGTAGGGTTCCTCTCGTAAGATAACGTATATATAAGGCGGAATGGAGGAGGTGTAGCGAACGTGGTCTGCCATTGATTGGGAGACGTAGAGGTTGATAACGGAGATTGTGATTCCGTTATAAAGATCCGTTCCGAGAAACACCAAATCGAAGCTCAAGTACAAAAGATCCCGACGATAGAACGATCTTTCCCACAATGAACTATGTAACGAATTACAGAATTGTATCAAGATTTGAGAAATTACAACTCTATTTTCCTGAATGAATCTAAAAGAGAGAGACCATGACTCTGTTTATACTCGTAACAGAACAAACTGATTCAACTAATCAAAATAAGACGCGTGTCACACTCTGATTAGCTCCTCCTTTCTGTTACGCTGTTAACGACTTCCTCCCTTTCCTCCACTCCTTATTTGACACCTGTCTTTCTTTACATCCTCCGTTTTCCCTGTAACACAACTTCCCTCCTTTGACAACCTTGACCACAAGGTTAGAACTCAAATGCTGGAAACTTCTTCTTCATATCAAACAAATACTCCCACGTCGCTTCCTCCGCTGTTTGGTTAGACCATTGCACCAATACCATCGTAGCTGCTTGGCCTTGGCGTTGAACCATCTTGCGAGCCAAGCAAAACGTAGGTTCCTTGAGCGACACATCATATAAGACCGAAGGCAACTGATTAGATGTAGTGGCATTCCCTACCAAACGCTTCAACTGAGATACATGAAAGACCGGGTGGATTTGAGATGATGTAGGTAGTTGCAACTTATATGCCACTACTCCCACCTTATCCAAGATCTTATAAGGACCATAGTACTTCAGTGCTATCTTTTGAGAAGAGCGTTGAACCACTGATTGTTGCCTGTAAGGTTGAAGCTTCACAAACACCCAATCTCCTAACTCAAAAGATCTCTCACTGCGATGCCTATCAGCCACCTGCTTCATCCTGTGTTGTGCTCGTAGTAAATGAAAGTTAAGAACCATTAACATATCTTCCTTCTCCTGTAAACTCTTAGCCACTACTTGAACTCTAGCTTCTCCCGACAAGTAAGGAAGATGAATTGGTGGAGGTTGACCAAAGACAATCTCATAAGGGGTAGTCTGAGTAGCTGAGTGATAGCTTGTATTATACCAATACTCCGCAAGAGTCAGCCATTTACTCCATAACTGTGGCTTATCATTTGTCATGCATCTCAAATAAGTCTCCAAGCAACGATTTACTACTTCCGTATGACCATCACTCTGCGGATGATAAGCCGTTGATAGGTTTAAGGTGCATCCTTGTAGCTTGAATAACTCCTGCCAAAAGTCACTTGTGAAGATTGCATCTCGATCACTGACTATAGAGCGCGGCATACCATGCAGCTTAAACACATTGTCCAGGAAAGCTTGAGCCACTGAAGCTGCCGAGTAAGGGTGTTTCAAGGCAATGAAATGTGCTGCTTTACTCAAACGATCCACCACCACTAGTATTATTGACCTCCCACCCGAGAGAGGTAAACCATCTATGAAATCCATAGAGATATCCATCCAAACACCTTCAGGTATAGGTAATGGCTGCAATAGACCAGGAGATGCTGCAGTGTCGTATTTACACTGTTGACAAACCATACATGCTCTGATCTAGGCCTGGATATCTTTAGCCATGCCTTTCCAATAGAACAAACTCTTCACTCTCTGAACTGTTACATCCCGTCCTGAATGTCCTGCATGACTAGACCCATGTAACCAATTCAAAATCATCTCTCGGAGTGTTACTTCAGATGGCACCACAATTTTATTCTTCCTCCGCAAAATGTTCTGGTACCAAGATAAATGTTTCTTACTCGTAGGTTTCTTTTTCAACTCCTCAATGATGTCTTTTAACAGCGCATCCTTCTCATATTCTTCTTGTATCCTCTTCAACAAGTCACACTCCACTACTGTCATTGCCATATGCAATATTTCTGCTCCATCCACTCTAGATAATGCATCTGCCACCACATTATCTTTACTTTGTTTATACTGAATCTCATAGTCGAATTCTAGCAACTTTGCTAACCATTTTTGCTGTATTGAAGTGTTAAGCCATTGCTCTAGTAAATACTTCAAGCTTCTCTGATCAGTCTTGATCACAAAATGATTAGTCAACAAGTAGTGCCTCAATTTTTGTATTGCAAACACAACAGCTAGTAACTCCTTCTCATAGATCGATAAACTCAGTTGCTTGCCTTTCAAATGACGACTTATGAATGCCAATGGATGACCCTCCTGCATCAAAACCGCACCAATGCCTTGATTGCAGGCATCAGTCTCCACCACAAAAGGTTTATCAAATTGAGGAAGGGCTAAAACCGATGCCGAACATAAAGCTTTCTTCAACTGCTCCAATGAAACCTGAGCCTCCTCAGTCCATTTAAAAGCATCCTTCTTTGCAATACAGTCATAGGTCTCGCTATGATGCCAAAATCCTTCACAAAATGCCTATAATAGCCTGCTAGCCCCAAGAACCCTCTCAACTTTTTCAAGGTACTTGGTGTTGGCCATTCAGCGACTGCTTTGATCTTACTTAGATCAGTAGACACTCCTGAAGCTTGTATGAAATGTCCCAAGTACTCCACTCTTGATGTTGCAAACGCACATTTGCTCTGCTTAGCAAACATCTTATGGATTCTCATCAATTCAAAGACTATTCTGAGATGTTTGAGATGATCTTCCATACAAGATTTGTATATGAGAATGTCATCAAACAATATCAGAACAAACTTCCTCAAGCACTCCTTAAACACATCATTCATCCATCCTTGAAATGTTGCAGGTGCGTTTGTTAATCCAAACGGCATGACCAAGTACTCATAATGCCCACTATGCGTTTTAAAAGCCGTTTTATGAACATCCTCCTTCTCCATTCTTAACTGATGGTAACCAGCCCTCAAATCAATCTTTGAGTAAACTGATGATCCTCCAAGCTCATCCATCAAGTCATCAATGAGAGGAATAGGGAATCTATCTTTCACAGTCATGTTGTTCAATATTCTATAGTCTACATAGAGCCTCCAAGTGTTGTCCTTCTTCTTGACCAAGACGACTGGTGACACATAGGGACTGGAACTTGGCTGGACTGTTCCTGCTTGGAGCAATTCTTTAACCATTTTATCCACTTCATTCTTTTGATAAACCGCATACCTATAGGGTCGTTGGTTTACTGGCTCAGCTCCTTCCTTCAAGATTATCTTGTGGTTGTGATTGAGCCTGAAAGGTGGTAACTCTTTCGGTTCTTGAAATATATATGCATACTCTCTTGTTAGCTTCTCAATCCTCTCATCCATATGGCCTTGTGTTGTGTTAACTCCTAACACATTCAACTTCACAGCTGCTCCGTCACATTCTTCATATGCATAAATCATATGTAACTGCATCTCAGACTCTTGCGACTTATGCTTCCTCTTAAACTTCACTTCTCTTACTGATCCTGGTTGAATACTCGTCAGTAATACTTTATGATTTCCCCACTTAAACCTCATCTCCAGCTTCTCAAAATCCCATGTAATAGGTCCAAGCTTTGCCAACCATTGAACTCCCAAAACCATATCGTGACCACCAAGCGGAATTACCATGAAGTCAGAGGTAAACTGTTGACCTTGAAACTCCCATTGGAGGTTCTCAATCTTTCCAGACACTGTAATTCTATTGCCATCAGCTACTGCAACTTTTGTCTTCCCTGCTTCTTTGATTTTACATCCCAATATCTCTGCAATCTTAGGATCAATGAAGTTATGTGTTGATCCTGAGTCAATCAATACGTATATCGTCTTCTTCCCATGATATCCCCTCACTTTCATTGTAGTATAATCAGTAATACCAGATATCGCATTGATTGAGATCCTAGCTTGATCCTTCGCTTCATATTGTTCCTCCTCTTCTTCATAATCCAACGCCTCATGAAAAATATCTTCTTCCTCACACTCCATTGCATACAATTGAGTCTTTTTATGTTTTAAGTAATGATCAGGAGTAAACTTCTCATCACAGTAATAGCATAACCCTTTAGCTCTCCTCTCGCTCATCTCCGCTTGAGATAAGAATGGTTTCATCTTACCATTCGTTTCTCTCTGCTTTGACACCTCCTCCTTGTTCTTACTTCCTTCTTCCTTCTTACTCCCTAGTATTTCCTTCTGTTGATTCTACGGAGGCTTATGTTGGCTCCAATTACTCTTCGTTTCTCTCCTCGGATGTGCCCTTTCGTACAATCTACCCAGTACTAAACACTCTCGAGTTGAAGTTGGATGAAACATTCTGACATGCATCTGAGTATCCAATCTCAACCCTGCCAAATAAGCACTCAATAGGTATTCCTCTGACATACGAAGCCTTGCTCTGATCAACTCAAACTCAGCATGATACTCCGCAATCCCTTCTGTCTCCTTCAATTTCTTCAACTCCGCAATAGGATCATCCAAGACTTCTTCAAATCTTTCTTTAAGTCTATTCCTGTAACCTCTCCAATTGCGTAATATCAAAGCTCCCTCATCTTCTTGTACTATGCCATGCGTAAGCTTCACCATCAAAATGCATCGACTTAAGACTGACTTTAGCCTCCTCCGAAGTATCATCAATCACAAAGAACTGCTCAACCTTCGGAAACCACTCTTTGACCTTAGTACCGTCGAATCTATGAAAGTCGATCTTCCCCAATCTCGTCATACCATTATTGTGACGATGAAATCCATGTTGATTGAATCACGGAACGTTGTTCTCCGCACCGGAATTCATTTCGTCATGAACTGGTATTGTAGCACTCGTCGACGCGTTTATCGTATTACGATTCATCATCATTTCGAACGCTTCCACCTTCTCCTTCACACGCTCTCCTATCTGAGACGTTTTCTCGTTCTGTAACTCTATCGCCTTCTCAATCGCTTCAAATCGTGACGTCGTAGCTCCATCCATCTTATGCACCGCCATCGTGTTCTTCAATAGAGCTTGTGCTCTTGTTTCCACCATTGTTTCCGATCACTAACGCCGCCTAATCCGAGGATGCGACGGCTCTGATACCACTGATAACGGAGATTGTGATTCCGTTATAAAGATCGATTCACCGTTCCGAGAAACACCAAATCGAAGCTCAAGTACAAAAGATCCTGAAGATAGAACGATCTTTCCCACAATGAACTATGAAACGAATTACAGAAATGTATCAAGATTTGAGAAATTACAACTCTATTTTTTGAATGAATCTAAAAGAAAGAGACGACGACTCTGTTTATACTCGTAACAAAACAAACAGACTCGACTAATCAAAATAAGACGCGTGTCACACTCTGATTAGCTCCTCCTTTCTGTTAAGCGGTTAACGACTTCCTCCCTTTCCTCCACTCCTTATTTGACACCTGTCTTTCTCTACATCCTCTGTTTTCCCTGCAACAGAGGTAAAGAATTATAAAACGATTCATGGAATCAGAAACAAACAATCTGCGCTTCTCTCTATGAATCAGCCAAACCCTTGTGGGAACCGAAATTCGCACTGTCGATTTCCGTTTAAATTAGGAAAGTTAGGAAAACCCTAATTTCCCAGAGGTCCCGGATATCTGTTAAACCACACGCCAAGCAATCAGAACACACAATTAAAGAAGAAAAGAAATAAGAAATCGTAAAAGAGAGCAAAAAGATTTTTATTCCGAATTCGCGTATGAGCGTTACAACAAGGTAGAAGCCTTCGCTATGAGAGCTGTCGGCGAGATTCCTAGTTCTAACAACCTAAGATTGCAAAACCTAGTTGAGTCGCAGCTCGAAAAAACAAAAACGGAAAGTTGCCTAATTGCTCTAAGTGCTAAGCTTGCTCTGAAAAAAGTCTCTCCCCATGCCTCTCGCGTAGGACTTCTTATATACTGGCTCCTAGGTCGGTTTACGCTTTTCCTCTTCTGCCCTTAAGTCGTCATAGCATAAAAATGGAGATATTCCATTTTTTCCGATCTTCGTAATTATTTTCAAAATTTCGTATTTATCCGCGGAGACTTGACATTTATCTTTCCTTGCGAACTAAGCGTAAACCGTCATGCGGCTTACGGGCTGTTGGCTAAGAAATCGTAAGTTGGGCCTCGAGTCATGTCTTAGGTCCCTTTGGGCCGTCTTCTGACTCGAAGCGTTTATTACGGCTTCTTTCGATAAAGAACAAACTTTTCGTGGTTTTTACCGTAAAGTTTGATCGATGACTTACAATGGCGGGAAACATGAAATGGGTTCGCTACGGTCTTCGGGAGATAGCATCGACGGGTAGACGAGAATGCATGGACTAATGTCGTATCAACGTTTCGGAAGAGGTCGGTCGCTACGTAGCGACCGAGCGGAACGAACGCTTAGCGACCGAGCTTCGGCTTGAGCTCGGTCGCTACGTTGCGACCGAGCTTCGGCTCGAGCTTGGTTGCTACGTTGCGACCGAGCGGAATGAACACTCGGTCACTACGTAGCGACCGGGCTTCGACAATCTGATTATACGAAGGATTTTTTGAGTAAGTAACGGGCGACCGGTTTTTAAAAATTTATTAAATTGACGCGACATATGGAGATGTCAAAATAACGATGTTTCCGCAGATTTTTGAAAAACGTTTTCGCTTTTGTTTTTATTCTTCGGTGAAAGTTTCTCTGAGTCACTCATGGAGTTTGCCCAAAGGTTATTTCACCGAGATCTAGTCGCGAAATGTTTTTGCAGGTTTCTTGAATGAATCAGTTAAACAGCGATAGACTTAGTCGACGAGCGGGGAGGACGTGTTCTCTTTGTCGTATTTTCTGTTACTTTTGTTCTTGATTTTGCTTTGTCGCAAATGTTTTTGATGTTTTTCCGTGAGTCGGGTTGTTCAACGAAAAATGAGAGTGATGCTTTGATGCCTAAAGAATTCTCGTATAATGATTCTTATACGAAACTCATTTTATCAAATCGGAAAAGATCTTTATGACTTCAACAAATCATCGACTTTCATTCTGAAGTTTGGCAGAGGTTTTCTAAACGAATGATTGCGATGATAGATTCTGTATAGTCTTTGAGAATTTTTCCAACATGGTTTGGATCAGTTCCTATCGTTTAGACGAATCTCAGATTGTCGTTTGCTTTTAGGATGATCTTGATGAGACATCGCATTGTTTGAATATGTTTTTGAAGTATGAGAGTATACGAGTATAGCATACGCACCTACTCCGTCCCTTTTTTCTCGAGGAATAGAATGATCGACAGTCCGAGTCGGTTTGAAGACGACGCTTGGACTGTAATTTGGTTGTTTCCAGGTTGAAGACTTGGAATATGTCGGTTCCGAGAGAATTGCCAGAAACAAATCTGTTTTACGACGACGTTCATGTCTCTAGTTTTTTCTCTCCTTAGGAAGCGAGCTTGATATGCGTGGCGATTGTTTCTGGATTTTCGGAGAGTTTAGATCGGTTTGCAAGATCTGGACGAACAGTTATGGGACAATATATCGAGACATGAAAAATCACCTAAGACTTAGTTCGCTAGACTATCCACCTAGGTTTTACGTTTCCTAAAGTTCTATGGCAGTCTCAAAGGCGTTTTTATTTCTTAGTAATTTCCTACGAAAAATCCAAGTCTGATTTCAAAAATTTCAAGTCGCAATTACCTTAGTTCTCTCGAAGATGCAGTTTTGTCTCTTCTCAGTTTTGCTAGCTCATTTGCCCTTCTCTTTTTGTGTCTGTCTGCCCACTTCGAATAGCAAGAATATTAACTTTTCATGCACTTCTCTGCTTTCTTGGCCGCGTTTTGGCTGCTGCCAATATTGCGGTTTTCGTGATCCATGTTTCAATCTTAGTATAATTGGATTTACGAAAATGAATAGGCATCTCGTCGAAAACTTTTTAGCGTTTAGGAATAGCCAGGGATGATCGAGAGATGCCAAGGATGTTCAGTACGACTCGCCAGGTGATGAAGTTTTGGCCACAGATCAAGGCGCGAGAGGACGGATGGTGAGACCATGGAGACAGGCGGTTGGGCGAATTTTGATTCTCGGATTTCGCTCCATCTCTTTCCTTATCCGATATTCTTTTTCTACGATCGTTGTTAGATTTTCGAAGGTTGTCATATGTTGCGAAAGTTTTTCCAAAAAAATTATAGCGATTGACTCGTTCGCGGGTCGGTTGTAACGTAGCGACCAACCGAGTGGCTAGGTCGCTCAATACGTAGCGACCGACCATGTAGCTTGGTTGCTCAATACGTAGCGACCAGCCGAGTGTCTTGGTCGCTCAATACGTAGCGACCGACCGAGTGGCTTGATCGCTCAATACGTAGCGACCGACCGAGTGGCTAGGTCTCTCAATTCATAGCGACCGACCAAGTTGCTTGGTCGCTCAATTCGTAGCGACCGACCGAGTGTCTTGGTCGCTCAATACGTAGCGACCGACCGAGTGGCTTGGTCGCTCAATACGTAGCGACCGACCGAGTGGCTTGGTCGCTCAATACGTAGCGACCGACCGAGTGTCTTATTCGCTCAATACGTAGCGACCGACCGAGTGGCTTGGTCGCTCAATACGTAGCGACCGACCGAGTGGCTAGGTCGCTCAATACGTAGCGACCGACCGAGTGGCTAGGTCGCTCAATACGTAGCGACCGACCGAGTGGCTTGGTCGCTCAATACGTAGCGACCGACCGATTAGCTAGGTCGTTCAATACGTAGTGACCGACCGAGCGGCTAGGTCGCTCAATACGTAGCGACCGACCGAGCGGCTAGGTCGCTCAATACGTAGCGACCGACCGAGCGGCTTGGTCGCTCAATACGTAGCGACCGACCGAGTGTCTTGGTCGCTCAATACGTAGCGACCGACCGAGTGGCTAGGTCGCTCAATACGTAGCGACCGACCGAGTGGCTAGGTCGCTCAATACGTAGCGACCGACCGAGTGGCTAGGTCGCTCAATACGTAGCGACCGACCGAGTGTCTTGGTTGCTCAATACGTAGCGACCGACCGAGTGGCTTGGTCGCTCAATACGTAGCGACCGACCGAGTGGCTTGGTCGCTCAATACGTAGCGACCGACCGAGTAGCTAGGTCGCTCAATATGTAGCGACCGACCGAGTGTCTCGGTCGCTCAATACGTAGCGACCGACCGAGTGGCTTGGTCGCTCAATACGTAGCGACCGACCGAGTGGATAGGTCGCTCAATACGTAGCGACCGACCGAGTAGCTAGGTCGCTCAATACGTAGCGACCGACCGAGTGTCTTGGTCGCTCAATACGTAGCGACCGACCGAGTGTCTTGGTTGGTCAACTTTATGACAGTTATTCCGCAAAATGTTATCGATTTTAATTTTACGAAAGTTGTTTCGTAAAATGTTGTCGAGCTTAATTCTTGCGAAGGTTATTTCGCAAGATATTGTTGAGCATAATTTTTACGAGATTTGTTCCGTAATGAGGTTTTCAAGTTTTGGCTGTACGAGAGTTGTGACGAGGCTAATTATTGCAACCAAACTTAGTCAGAAGTTTTTCTCTTATCCGTGGGATTGATCCGTGGAAGTTTCGAGCAGTTTTTCTTTTTCGAAGTAAGATTTAGGTGACAAACAGCGACAAATCGCAGAGTTTATTACTATGAAAGTGTACTTGAATTCTTACGAAATCTTAGGCTTCCGAAAACATTTTAGTGGTGGGGATACAATCTCCCGTTTTGCTTCTTTAGGTTTCGAGTGATTCTATAGAAATCAACTTCGTTTCTCTGAAAATTATTTTGAAGAAGTACAGCCGTGGAGGTTTTGTAACCGATTTGCTGCGTTTCCTTTTGCTAAGATTAATCTAGGGTTTTTTCCGAAAGATATTCGGAAGAAGTACAGCGGCGAGCTATGTACCCGATTCGATGTGCTTCCTTTTTCCGCGATTAACCTAGGATTTTTCTGCGGTTTAGGGGAGAGCAAGTTTTACTTTTCCGAAAAGCTTTCGTAAAAATGTGTTTTGGTAAAACCCTTATGCGTTGAGACTTCTTTAGTTCGTTAATGAGCCAAACTTACGGGGTTTGATAAAATTGATTGTTTCCCTTTACGTTTAGACAGAGAAATCGCGAGCTCGTTTCGTTGCACTTCCTGTGGCGAAGAGTCGCGGCTAGGTTTTCGATTTTCTCAAGACATTGTCTTACCAGCGTTATTGCAAACTGCGATTTTGTCTTTCGTATTTCCAGACATTGTTTTGATCAAGCGTTTTGCGGTTATGAGTTAGTGTAATCCGTCGCCCCCTCCTTCTAGCGCCAAACTGTGGGAACCGAAATTCGCACTGTCGATTTCCGTTTAAATTAGGAAAGTTAGAAAACCCTAATTTCCCAGAGGTCCCGGATATCTGTTAAACCACACGCCAAGCAATCAGAACACGCAATTAAAGACGAAAAGAAATAAGAAATCGTAAAAGAGAGCAAAAAGAGTTTTATTCCGAATCCGCGTATGAGCGTTACAACAAGGTAGAAGCCTTGGCTATGAGAGTTGTCGACGAGATTCCTAGTTCTAACAACCTAAGACTGCAAAACCTAGTTGAGTCGCAGCTCGAAATAACAAAAACAGAAAGTTGTCTAATTGCTCTAAGTGCAAAGCTTGCTCTGAAAAAAGTCTCTCCCCATGCCTCTCGCCTAGGACTCCTTATATACTGGCTCCTAGGTCGGTTTACGCTTTTCCTCTTCTACCCTTAAGCCGTCATAGCATATAAATGAAGATATTCCATTTTTTTCCGATCTTCGTAATTATTTTCAAAATTTCGTATTTATCCGCAGAGACTTGACATTTATCTTTCCTTGCGAACCAAGCGTAAACCGTCATGCGGCTTACGGGCTGTTGGTTAAGAAATCGTAAGTTGGGCCTCGAGTCATGTCTTAGGTCCCTTTGGGCCGTCTTCTGACTCGAAGCGTTTATTACGGCTTCTTTCGATAAAGAACGAACTTTCCGCGGTTTTTACCGTAAAGTTTGATCGATGACTTAGAATGGCGGGAAACATGAAATGGGTTCGCTACGGTCTTTGGGAGATAGCATTGAAGAGTAGACGAGAATGCATGGACTAATGTCGTATCAACGTTTTGGAAAAGCTCGGTCGCTACGTAGCGACCGAGCGGAACGAACCCTCGGTCGCTACGTAGCGACCGGGCTTCGGCTCGAACTTGGTCGCTACGTAGCGACCGAGCTTGAGCTCGAGCTTGGTCGCTACGTAGCGATCGAGCGGAACACGCGTTCGGTCGCTTCGTAGCGACCTTTTTTGAGCTCTTGTCCGATGTCCCGTGTTTCCTCCGCAAAGCTTTTCGTAAGTAAGAATCTTTTCCGAAGATTTATTTTCGTAAAAACGTTCATGCCGATTTTTACGGACTTTCAGACATTGATTCCGTCGTGACCGATTTTGACCCCAACAACCCTAAATTCAATCGACGAACAAGTGTCAAGAAGATGATGTATACTGGGCCATAAACAAATTAGGTGTCAAAGGCCCATCCAAAACAGTATTTGGATTTTCTTTAACAAACGCCAGCCCAATAAGATTTTTTTTTAAAAAAAGCTGTGGGGCTCACATACCTGCTGACGTGTCGCCTCGGGAAAGAAGCAACTGCCTCATTATATTATAGATTTTGGAAAACTGTATTCTATCCTTTTCGACGCTATCTTTTATTTTTTATGTTTGGTATTAAAATAACATGAAAGTGTTGTTTGTATTCATGCTTATAGCAACATATATATACAACGTAGTATCTCCTACTACCCTTAGGAATATGTAAATATGGATAATTACTACATATGGAGTTATCTTTATCTTAACTATCGTTCTTATCTCTATACCCCCCTCAAGTGGGCGATGAAACTTCTTGAATCCCCAACTTGGACATGAGATAAGTGAATGTTGTAGAAGGTAGTGACTTAGTGAGTAGATCAGCTGGTTGCTCCTTGGTTGAAATGTGTTCCATTGTGATGAGTTTATCTTGAACATCATCTCGAACTTGATGGCAGTCGTTCTCTATATGTTTCGTACGTTTGTGGAAGACTGGATTCTTAGCAATATATGTAGTTGATTGAGTGTCACAGAAAAACTTCATAGGCTCTTTATGTTGAATGTCGAAGGAAGTCAGAATGCGCTTAATCCAATTTAACTCATGCAATGTGTAAGCCATCGACCGGTATTCAGATTCGACAGACGAAGCAGACACAATGTTCTGTTTCTTAGTCTTCCACGACACTGGAGAAGATCCCAATAAGATAATGTAGGAACTTAAGGAACCGCGAGTCACCGGACATGCACTCCAGTCGGCAACACCAATATCACAACTTAGAAATCTATAGTTGGGGCTAATCCCTCATAACCTATTTAAACCGTAAAATCTAACAAGAGAACTACTCAGACATGGCCAAGCAATTCATAACTACAATATCGTATGAAAAATGCATTAGAATAATAGATAGATATTAATGGAGTTCCAATCACAAATAACTTTGAATTTTCTCTCCAACCTACTAAAAATCCTAGAAACCTTTCCTGTGAAAAACAATAAAACAAGAAAGCACACTTTGCCTCTAACATATTGGCAAAACTTATATAATTTGGTTAAATCTCGTTAGGGGTAATCTTGTAAATTAGTGAAGACTTGGGCTCTAAGTTGGGTGAGACCAAACGGGTTTTCTGCGCGCTTCGCTATCGATCGATGTCAAGATGTGAACATCGATCGATTATCCCTCTTCAATGTCGACCGATGGTCGAGCTCGATGGTCATCTCGGGTGCTTACTCCAAATATCTCCAAAATGCTCCAAAATCACCACTTTCCTCCAAATCACTCCTGATCCTATAAATATTCTAAATAGATTTTATAATATAATAATTAGTAGTTAAAACACTTATAAACCATGGATAAAAATGGGTCAAATCCATGGTCTATCAACTCCCTTAGACTTACCATTTTGCTTGTCCTCAAGTAAAACAAACAGGTAGCCTCTCTTAAAGAGGTTTGAAAACAGCAGAGAGTCACATGATTTAAAACTTAGAATCATCACATCTACAATATTACCTCTACAATATTACAATCCACATCTAAGAAGTCCTAATCACAAAAGCACATTAAACCATATCCTAACTTAACAACCAAATTCAACTAGCCAACAACTTAGCAAATCCTGTCTGACATTCCCTTCTACCAACCTCATTTCTTAGTATATATAAAAGTGCAGGCTTTACCTTGGGGGTATCGATCACATAATGCAAGCATGCTCCAACAATTATCTGGACCTGCATGTAAACAATAGTTCATATTCTCTCTCTCTACTAATTTTCTCTCCCAGTCAAAGTCTGCTTATATTGCAAGATCATTGACCAAGATTGGACAGGCTTCCATGAATCAAGCTTTAATGGTTGTAGCCACCAAATCCTGTTCACTTCTTTTTGACCTATTTCCAAGGATTATTTGTGAAGCAAGCTTTAATGGTTGTAGCCACCAAGTCCTGTTCGAATTCCTTCCTAATTAATCTATAACTAATTTTTTTTTTTTTTTTATAAACTATATCTATAATTTTAATCTATATTTCGAAAGTAGAGAGAAGGGGTGATAAATCTACACAAGGCTTTACCTTCCAGACTTGTTTGAAGAATCCGATCTCATGTATACCAAGCCCCAAGACAGGCAGTTGTGTCAAGTTTAGTGTTGGAGGTTATCTTTGGTTCCTTCAAACAATCTCAGCAAGTATGAATAGTTGATAGGTTGATCCACTTTAGTATCTTTAGTACTATCTGCAATCAGTAGTATAGAATGGTGGTAAAGAGTGGTTAGATAACAAGCAAAAATCTAATAAGTTCATTATCTCTTTCTTGACTCAATAAAAACTTTTTTGAAAACATTTTAATAAGACTCATGAATAAACTACTATCAGTAAACCTCCGCCCAGACTTAAACTACACTGTCCCCAGTGTATATTCAGTTGAAGTTATGGTGATAACTAAATCATAAGGACTCAATGTAAGAAGTTAGAACAATATACCAGACCGGAATGGATGTCGACCGACGTATAGGTGTTGATATCGGTCGCAGCAGGTGATGTTCTGTCGATCGATGTCGGCAGTGTTTCGTCGGTCGATACTCACGGCAATCGTCTACTCGGATCTTTTATTTTTATATGACCTGCAGTAAATAAATAAAAACCAACATAAATACTAGATTAATAAAAACCAATTAAATATTACCTAATATTGGGTTGCCTCCCACTCAGCGGTTTGTTATAGTCATTTCGCTTGACTTTGGAGGTGATTTGTTCCGTAAAGAGGTTTTCAAGTTTTGGCTGTACGAGAGCTGTGACGAGGCTAATTATTGCAACCAAACTTAGTCAGAAGTTTTTCTCTTATCCGTGGGATTGATCCGTGGAAGTTTCGAGCAGTTTTTTTTTTCGAAGTAAGATTTAGGTGACAAACAGCGACAACTCGCAAAGTTTATTACTATGAAAGTGATACTTGAATTCTTACGAAATCTTAGGCTTCAGAAAACATTTTAGCGGTGGGGATACAATCTCCCATTTTGCTTTATTTTTTTTAGTCTTCATCAGCCGTTTTAGGTTTCGAGTGATTCTATAGAAATCAACTTCGTTTCTCTGAAAGTTATTTTGAAGAAGTACAGCCGTGGGGGTTTTGTAACCGATCTGCTGCGCTTCCATTTTCTACGATTAATCTAGGGTTTTTTCCGAAAGATATTCGGAAGAAGTACAGCGGCGAGCTATGTACCCGATTCGATGTGCTTCCTTTTTCCGCGATTAACCTATGGTTTTTCTGCGGTTTAGGGGAGAGCAAGTTTTACTTTTCCGAAAAGCATTCGGAAAACTGTTTTGGTAAAACCCTTATGCGTTGAGACTTCTTTAGTTCGATAATGAGTCAAACTTACGGGGTTTGATAAAATTGATCGTTTCCCTTTACGTTTAGACAGAGCGGAACGAACGTTCGGTCTCTACGTAGCGACCGAGCTTGAGCTCGAGCTCGGTCGCTACGTAGAGATCGAGCGGAACACGCGTTCGGTCGCTTCGTAGCGACCTTTTTTGAGCTCTTGTCCGATGTCTCGTGTTTCCTCCGCAAAGCTTTTCGTAAGTAAGAATCTTTTCCGAAGATTTATTTTCGTAAAAACGTTCATGCCGATTTTTACGGACTTTCAGACATTGATTCCGTCGTGACCGATTTTGACCCCAACAACCCTAAATTCAATTGACGAACAAGTGTCAAGAAGATGATGTATACTGGGCCATAAACAAATTAGGTGTCAAAGGCCCATCCAAAACAGTATTTGGATTTTCTTTAACAAACGCGAGCCCAATAAGAATTTTTTTTTAAAAAGCTGTGGGGCCCACATACCTGCTGACGTGCCGCCTCGGGAAAGAAGCAACTGCTTCATTATATTATAGATTTTGGAAAACTGTATTCTATCCTTTTCGACGCTATCTTTTATTTTTTTATGTTTGGTATTAAAATAACATGAAAGTGTTGTTTGTATTCATGCTTATAGCAACATATATATACAACGTAGTATCTCCTACTACCCTTAGGAATATGTAAATATGGATAATTACAACATATGGAGTTATCGTTATCTTAACTATCGTCCTTATCTCTATACCCCCCCTCAAGTGGGCGATGAAACTTCTTGAATCCCCAACTTGGACAGGAGATAAGTGAATGTTGTAGAAGGTAGTGACTTAGTGAGTAGATCAGCTGGTTGCTCCTTGGTTGAAATGTGTTCCATTGTGATGAGTTTATCTTGAACATCATCTCGAACTTGATGACAGTCGTTCTCTATGTGTTTCGTACGTTTGTGGAAGACTGGATTCTTAGCAATATATGTAGTTGATTGACTGTCACAGAACAACTTCATAGGCTCTCTATGTTGAATGCCGAAGGAAGTCAGAATGCGCTTAATCCATTTTAACTCATGCAATGTGTAAGCCATCGACCGGTATTCAGATTCGGCAGACGAAGCAGACACAATGTTCTGTTTCTTAGTCTTCCACGACACTGGAGAAGATCCCAATAAGATAATGTAGGAACTTAAGGAACAGCGAGTCACCAGACATGCACTCCAGTCTGCAACACAAATATCACAACTTAGAAATCTATAGTTGGGGCTAATCCCTCATAACCTATTTAAACCCTAAAATCTAACAAGAGAACTACTCAGACATGGCCAAACAATTCATAACAACAATATGGTATGAAAAATGCATTAGAATAATAGATAGATATTAATGGAGTTCCCATCACAAATAACTTTGGATCTTCTCTCCAATCTACTAAAAATCCTAGAAACCTTTGCTGTGAAAAACAATAAAACAAGAAAGCACACTTTGCCTCTAACATGTTGGCAAAACTTATATAATTAGGTTAAAATTCGTCAGGGGTAATCTTGTAAATTAGTGAAGACTTGGGCTCTAAGTTGGCTGAGACCAAACGGGTTTTCTGCGCGCTTCGCTATCGATCGATGTCAAGATGTGAACATCGATCGATTATCCCTCTTCAATGTCGACCGATGGTCGAGCTCGATGGTCATCTCGGGTGCTTACTCCAAATATCTCCAAAATGCTTCAAAATCATCACTTTCCTCCAAATCACTCCTGATCCTATAAATATTCTAAATAGACTTTATAATATAATAATTAGTAGTTAAAACACTTATAAACCATGGATAAAAATGGGTCAAATCCATGGTCTATCAACTCCTCCAGGCTTACCATTTTGCTTGTTCTCAAGTAAAACAAACAGGTAGTCTCTCTTAAAGAGGTTTGAAAACAGCAGAGAGTCACATGATTTAAAACTTAGTATCACCACCTCTACAATATTACTTCTACAATATTGCAGTCCACATCTAAGAAGTCATAATCACAAAAGCACATTAAACCATATCCTAACTTAACAACCAAATTCAACTAGCCAACAACTTAGCAAATCATGTCTGACATTCCCTTCTACCAACCTCATTTCTTAGTATATATAAAAGTGCAGGCTTTACCTTGGGGGTATCGATCATAGAATGCAAGGATGCTCCAACAATTATCTGGACCTGCATGTAAACAATAGTTCATATCCTCTCTCTCTACTAATTTTTTCTCCCAGTCAAAGTCTGCTTATATTGCAAGATCATTGACTAAGATTGGACAGACTTCCATAAATCAAGCTTTAATGGTTGTAGCTACCAAATCCTGTTCACTTCTTTTTGACCTATATCCTAGGATTATTTGTGAAGCAAGCCTTGATGGTTGTAGCCACCAAGTCCTGTTCGAATCCCTTCCTAATTAATCTATAACTAATTTTTTTTTTTGTTTTTTTTATAAACTATATCTATAATTTTAATCTATATTTCAAAAGTAGAGAGAGGGGGTGATAAATCTACACAAGGATTTACCTTCCAGACTTGTTTGAAGAATCCGATCCCATGTATACCAAGCCCCAAGACAAGCAGTTGTGTCAAGTTTAGTGTTGGAGGTTAGCTTTGGTTCCTTCAAACAATATCAGCAAGTGTGAATAGTTGATAGGTTGATCCACTTTAGTATCTTTAGTACTATCTGCAATCAGTAGTCTAGAATGGTGGTAAAGAGTGGTTAGATAACAAGCAAAAATCTAATAAGTTCATTATCCTCTTCTTGACTCAATAAAAACTTTTTTGAAAACATTTTAATAAGACTCATGAATAAACTACTATCAGTAAACCTCCCCCCAGACTTAAACTACACTGTCCCCAGTGTATATTCAGTCGGAGTTATGGTGATAACTAAATCATAAGGACTCAATGTAACAAGTTAGAACAATATACCAGACTGAAATGGATGTCGACCGACGTAAAGGTGTTGATATCGGTCGCAGCAGGTGATGTTCTGTCGATCGATGTCGGCAGTGTTTTGTCGGTCGATACTCACGGCAATCGTCTACTCGGATCTTTTATTTTTATTTTTATATGACCTGCAGTAAATAAATAAAAACCAACATAAATACTAGATTAATAAAAACCAATTAAATATTACCTAATAGTGGGTTGCCTCCCACTCAGCGGTTTGTTATAGTCATTTAGCTTGACTTTGGAGGTGATTTGGCTAGTAATGTTGAAAGCTGGAACTTGCTGGAAAACAAGTGTCCATCTCTTCTCTGCGCTTGTTGAACCATGTACCAGTGAAGTCTCGTATCGCTTCATCTCCTCTGCGCCATCTTTCCTTTATTGTTGCAGTTGTGTTTTCCATCTTCTGCAATCGACCTCCAAGACGCTCAAGGTTGAACTGATGTCTCATAAGTGTGGCGTAAGTGTCAGCTGAGATCTCCTCTCCATGGTTGTGTGTATAAGACATGTCTGATGTCACCTTTGGTACTAGCCTGCCTCGGTTTGTAGCATTGTCGACCAATGTTTGTCTATGAATGTCGGTCGATTTGTTGTTGTATTTTTCGATCGATGCTAATGCTTCTGGTCGACGGGCAATGTAACTCTGAATCTCCACTAATTCCCCATGTATTGCTTGTATCTGAGAAGTCAAAGCACTCATGGTAAGGTCTATTAGGAAATAGATGTCATCACATCTCCTATCAAGCCTCTCTTTTGTAGTTTCCAGAGTTCTGTAAATCTCTTCTACCAACTGATCAATTTCTGGTCTGGTGTGAAAATCTGGTTGAGACTTCATCGGGCTCCATATACTCCCTAGAACATCTCATTGATCTCGTTCTTGGTGTAGATAATTGGTACCAGCTTGGTCTGTGTGAATGAGCTAGCATGTTCTGTAAGACATATGCAGCTGTGCTCATCTCTCGAAGCTCTTTCCATTAGCTTTCGGATATCATCCTTGGACACATTGATGATGTGTCCATCCACATCTCTTGCACATCCCTAATCATTTCTGTAGACTCCATACTCATCTTTCTCTTCCCAGTAGAATTTTCCAGTTCCAAAAAGGTCAAAGGCTCTTCTACCAAATTCTGGATGTCTGTCGATCAATGGATGAACGTCAACGTCGATCGACAGTCGAGTAGGGTGTCTATACTTCTGCTTGAAGCGATTGTCTATGCCACCAGCTGTGTCATAGAACTTTTTTGTAACCCTCTGTTGATGTGTTGGGACGGTGCATTGTTGCATGAAGAGATTATCTACTCCATTAGCCATCTGAAGAATGTCTGCAATTTCCTCGCTGTATACTTGCAGTGCATGTCCATCTATTGCTCTTGCGTAGCCATCTTGGTCCCTGAAAATACCAAATTCATTCTGTGTTAGATACTGGTTATCATAATTAGGGGTTTTGCTTACAGTGGATGATGGTTTTGGATAGATGTCGATCGATGATGGAGGTTTTTCGTCGATCGACAGGCGGTTGGCTCTGTCGATAAAATGTCTGAAACGTGTTCTTTTCCCAGTAGCTTCTGCTCGCTGTTGATCTACTTCATCACGTCTTTGCATGTTAAGAAGTTCCTCATATGTGAAACCTTCGTGAGGTTCATCTACTCCTGGCTCATGAATTTCCGTTTCTACTGCATAGCTTTCGTGATGGTGATCATCTGCCCAACTGCCAATCGAGTAGTCTCCTTCTCGTACACGGTCGACTCCAGTGTCGATCGATGGGAAGTAGGCAATGTCGGTCAATGCTTGTTTTCGGCTTGTCTGATGAGGATGAGTATCGATCGATGTTGAGATTGTTCTGTCGATCGACGGTGCATTCGTTTTCCAAGAGGAATGGTGGAGAAGTCTATCTTCCTCATCAAGAATGGCTATGTACTCTATAGCTCGTTCCTCCTCATAATCTTCATCATACTCCTCCATATGCATGGTGTGTCTGGTATGTGCTGCCATAATGGGGTTGAAGTAGTCGTTCTCCCAATATTCTGGGCTACTGTCGATCAATTTCTGGTGGGCACTGTCGATCGATGTGGCTGTGTGAGTTTTGATCGACGCCGAGTATTCTGTCTCGTACTCAGCTCCACAATGGCATGCTACGATGAGTCCTGGATCATTAATTCTTCTGGAGGACGTTTGTGGCTTCTTGACTGGAATAGGATTGTAGTGGACATGAGGATCTATGAGTGTCAGGCACAACTGGTTGGTTTGCAAGTTGCACACTGCTCCTACTGTCGACAAGAAAGCTCTCCCAAGTAATAGAGAAGAGTTTCAGTTTAGCTTGATATCCAAGACATGGAAATCAAATGGAACTAGGGCATTATCAATCTGCACCTCTAGACCTCTCACAATTCCCCCTGAACTCCTCTGAGAACAAGCCACAAAAGTGAATAATTCCTTGGAATGCTCCACCTGCAGACCCAGATAGTCTGTTATAACCCTAGGTAGGATGCTGAATGATGCTCCTGTGTCGCACAAGGCATGTGGGAACTCTATATACTCTTCACCATACATGGTATTGCAAATTACCCAGGATCATTCTTCTTCTTCTTCAGTGTAATCCTCTTCTTCATCTTTTCTCTAGCTTCACCGAACATTCTCCTAATGTCCTATTCAGTCTCTCTGGTTTCTCTGAAGAACATCCATAATCTGTTGGTAAAATAAGCCTCCTCGAATGGTGTTGGGGTCGAAAACGGTTACGACGAAGTTAACGTCCAAATCCCCGAAGAAGAAATATTCTTCGACAAATACTTTTTCGAAATAGATTTTTCTTTACGAAAAGCTTTGCGGAAAAAATGCGAATCATCGGACAAGAGCTCGAGAAGGATCGTTACACAGCGTCCAAACACTTGCTCCGCTCGGTCGCAAAGTAGCGACCGAGTTCGATCCAAAGCTCAGTCGCTACGTAGCGACCAAACGTCCATTCCGCTCGATCGCTACGTAGTGACCGAGCTCGAACCAAAGTTCGGTCGCTACGTAGCGACTAAGCGCTTGGTCGACCAAGCTCTTCCGAAACTTCGATACGACATCAGTCCATGCATTCTCGTCTACCCTTCGATGCTATCTCCCGAATACCGTAGCGAACCCATCTCACGTTCCCCGCCATTTCTAAGCGATCAATCAAACTTTACCGTAAAAACCGCAGAAAGTTCATTCTTTATCGAAAGAAGCCGTAATAAACGCTTCGAGTCGAAAGACGGCCCAAAGGGACCTAAGACATGACTCGAGGCCCAACTTACGATTTCTTAACCAACAGCCCGTAAAACACATGTCGGTTTACGCTTGGTTCGTAAGGGAAGATAAATGTCTAGTTTCCGCGGATAAATACGAAATTTCGAAGATAATTACGAAGATCAGAAAAAATGGAATATCTTCATTTTTATGCTATGGCGGCTTAAGGGCAA
Source organism: Brassica napus (assembly GCF_020379485.1). NCBI lineage: Eukaryota > Viridiplantae > Streptophyta > Magnoliopsida > Brassicales > Brassicaceae > Brassica > Brassica napus. Next base: position 21,708,733 of record NC_063444.1, on the reverse strand, counting down.
AAGAGGAAAAGCGTAAACCGACCTTGGAGCCAGTATATAAGGGGTCCTAGGCGAGAGGCATAAAGGAGAACTTTTTCAGAGAAAACTTAGCACTTAGAGCAATTAGACAACTTTCCGTTTTTGTTATTTCGAGCTGTGACTCAATTAGGTTTAGCCGTCTTAGGGTTGCTAGAACTAGGAATCTTGCCGACAGCTCTCGAGCCCAGGCTTATACCTTGTTGTAAACGCTCATACGCAAATTCGGAATAAGACTTCTCTTCGCTCTCTTCTTACGATTTTTATACTTCTTCGTTGTCATTATTGTGTTCTGATTTGCTTGGCGTGTGGTATTAGCAGATATCCGAGACCTCTGGGAAATTAGGGTTTTCCTAGTTTCCTTATTTAAACGGAAATCGACAGTGCGAATTTCGGTTCCCACAGTTTGGCGCTAGAAGGAGGGGGGTACGGATCAATCTAACCCGCAAAAACCACTCAACGATCAAGAACGATATGCAAGACTCAACGTGCGCGAATGTCTTCTCGTTCAAGGGGGGAGCAACGGTCGATCGAGCCACACCTCGAAACGATCTCCTTGTTATCGAACTGACGATCCGAGATATCGACGTCGCAAGGGTGCTAATTGACACCGGAAGTTCGGCCGATATCATCTTCAAAGATACTCTCGAGAAAATGGGCATCGATCAATTCGAAATCATGAAATACCCTAGCCCACTACTGGGACTTTCGGGAGAAACGACCATGGCCTACGGATCGATTAATCTCGCAGTCAATGCCAGAACCGTGACAAGAGTCACAGAGTTTCTAGTTGTTGACCGTCCTGCATCTTACAACGTTATCATGGGAACGCCATGGTTGAACGCCATGCGTGCCATCCCATCCACGTACCATCTTTGCCTCAAGTTTCCAACCCCTAACGAAATCGAGGTAATATGGGGAAACCCAAGAGTATCACAGGTGTGCTACGCCGCGGAACAAAAACGAAAAAATACCAGACCTCGAGACCGTTCCTAGAAAAACGGAGAAAAAGGTCTCCGACCAAGGTTCGCGAAGTCAAGATTCGGCTGAACTCTACTGGCAGTCTCGTAACATCGCGGCCCTAGAGGAAAAATGCGAACCAACTTGCGAGCATGTGGTCACAGTCTGTCTCGACGAAGCATCTCCGGAATGATGCGTCGAAATCGGAGCCAATCTCCGCGAGCCTTTGAGGACAGAGCTCGTAACCTGTCTAAAAAAGAACCTCAATACTTTCGCATGGGCCGCGGAAGATATGCCAGGGATTGACATTGACATAACGTGTCACGAATTAAATATCGATCCGACTTTCAAGCCCGTCAAACAAAAAAGGCGGAAGCTAGGACCTGAATGAGCTTCCGCGGTCAACAACGAGGTCGAAAAATTGCTTAAAGTCGGGTCAATAACAGAAGTGAGGTATCCAGACTGGCTCACCAACCCCGTAGTAGTAAAAAAAAAACGGAAAATGGCGAGTTTGCGTGGATTTTACCGACGTAAACAAGGCATGTCCAAAAGATAGTTTCCCCCTGCCACACATCGATCGGTTGGTAGAAGCAACGGCAGGAAACGAACTTCTGTCTTTCATGGACGCCTTCTCAGGTTACAATCAAATTATGATGAACCCTGACGATCGCGAAAAGACTGCGTTCATTACCGATCGCGGAACCTATTGCTACAGGGTAATGCCCTTCAGCCTCAAAAACGCTGGCGCAACTTACCAACGAATCGTGAACCGTATGTTCTCTCAACAACTCGGTAAAACGATGGAGGTTTATATCGACGACATACTCGTCAAATCCCTCCAAGCAAAGGATCACGTATCACATCTCGAGGAATCTTTCGCGCAGTTAAATTCCCATAACATGAAGCTCAACCCGACAAAATGCAGATTCGCCGTGGCATCAGAGGAATTCCTCGGCTACCTAGTCACATTCCGTGTCATCGAGGCTAATCCAAAACAGATCAACGCACTGATCGAGATGGCTTCGCCGAAGAATAAGTGGGAAGTCCAGAGGTTGACCGGTAGAGTCGCGGCACTTAACCGTTTTATTTTGCGATCAACAGACAAGTGCCTGCCTTTCTATGATGTCTTACTGGGAAATAAAAAATTCGAATGGTCGGAAGAATGCGAAAACGCTTTCCAACAGCTGAAGCGGTATTTCGCTTCCCCCCCCAGTCCTCGCAAAACCAGTGGAGGGGGAACCTTTGTTCTTGTACATCGCTGTATCAGCAACAGCTGTGAGCGGCGTTCTAATCAGGAAAGAACGCGGCGAACAGAAACCTATTTTCTATATCAGCAAAACCTTGTTGGATGCCGAATCTAGATACCCGCTAATGGAAAAATTAGCATGCGCGGTCATAACATCGGCCCGAAAACTAAGACCATATTTACAATCCCACACGATCGTCGTCCTCACGACTTTTTCCCTACGAACGATCCTGCATAGCCCGAGTCAATCGGGCCGATTAGTCAAATGGGCAGTAGAACTGAGCGAATACGATTTCGAGTACCGACCGAGAACAAGCGCAAAGTCAAAAGTGCTTGCGGACTTCTTGATCGAATTACCGATAGAGATCATAACCAACGAGGAACCAAATTCCACTTGGCTCCTTCACGTTGACGGATCCTCGCCCAAGCAGGGATCAAGCGTCGGAATTCGCCTCACATCTCCAACGAACGAGATCTTAGAGCAATCATTTAGGCTGGAATTCCACGCCTCAAACAACGAAGCCGAATACGAAGCATTCATCGCAGGACTGCGTTTGGCTCACGGCTTGAAGATACGAAACATCCACGCTTACTGCGATTCCCAGTTAGTGGCAAGTCAGTACAACGGAGAGTATGAGGCCAGGGACGAACGGATGGATGCGTACCTCAAACTGGTCCGAAAACTAGCTCAAAAGTTTGACTGTTTTGCCCTCACACGAATTCCCCATTCCGAAAACATCCAGGCAGATGCTCTCGCGGCCTTAGCATCAAGTTCTGATCCAGGACTTAAAAGGGTAATTCCGGTCTAGTTCATCGAACACCCGAGCATCGAACCACCAATCGTCGTCAACCTCATAGAAGGTCAATATGACGAAGAAGAAGAAGAAGTTGCAATACAACCGCAATCAGAGCAATCTGATTACGGCTGCGATACCCCGTGGCTGCAGAAAATTCAAGACTACATTATCGACGGATGCCTGCCCACCGAGAAATGGGCAGCCCGGAAAGTCCGAACACAGGCCGCGCGCTACGTAACAGTAGATGGCAAAATTTACAAATGGAGATTCTCCGGACCACTCATGACGTGCCTGGAAGGGGAAGAAGCGAAAAAGTGATGGAAGAAGTACATTCTAGGTCCTGCGGCAATCATTCCGGCGGAAGATCACTGGCAGTGAAAATCAAACGCCATGGATACTACTGGCCAACGATGATCGGAGATTGCGAGAAGTTCGCACGAAAATGTGAAAAATGCCAGAGGCATGATCCAACCATCCGACAACCAGCCGAAGTCCTCTCCTCCATCACATCGCCCTATCCTTTTATGCGCTGGGCCATGGACATCGTTGGTCCTCTTCATAATTCAAAGCAAAAGCGTTTCCTTTTAGTCCTCACCGATTTCTTTTCAAAATGGGTAGAGGCAGATTCGTACGCAAGTATAAAAGATGTCCAAGTCGAAAGTTTCATATGAAAAACATCATCTGTAGGCATGGAGTTCCTTACGAAATCGTAACTGATAACAGATCTCAGTTTTTCTCCACCCGGTTTTAGGCGTTCTGTGAAAAATGGAAGATACGGCTTAACAAATCTACACCCAAATATCCGCAGTGTAACGGACAAGCTGAAACGATTAATAAAACCATTCTCGACGGACTGAAGAAACGCTTAGAGGCCAAAAAGGGCAGGTGGGCCGACAAACTCGAAGGAGTCCTCTGGTCCCACCGTACCACCCCGAGGCGAGCAACAGGAGAAACCCCTTTCGCTCTGGTGTACGGAACGGAATGCATGATTCCCGCAGAAGTAGAATTCCCCGGTGTTCGAAGAAGATTGCTTCCCGAATGAGAGGAGCTCATCAACGCAATGCTCCTCGACGACCTCGATCTCATTAACAAGCGCCGAGATCGAGCGCTCATTCGAATCCAAAATTACCAACACGCAGCCGCGAAGTACTACAATTCCAACGTACGGAATCGCAGATTTAATCAGGGAGATCTAGTCCTTCGCAAAGTCTTCCAAAGCACCGCTGAACGAAACGCGGGAAAACTCGGAGCAAACTGGGAAGGACCCTATAAAATCGAAAAAATCGTCCGACCAGGCTCCTACGAAATAGCCAACATGCAAGGCATAAAAATTCCAAGGACCTGGAACGCGATGCATCTAAAAAAATACTATCACTGACCAACTCGCAATCACCGAACTACGAGTCGGTTTGATCTCCATAAGGAGTACGTAGGCAGTTTGTCAAAAGGCAAATTCAGCTGTCCCCCCTCATCAAAAAGGGGGGGAGTGGATACGTATACTCGTATACTCTCAAACTCGAAAACATCCGACCACGCCTTCGATGTTTCCAACATATCTCAACCAAGCAAATTATCTTTTATCCGCGAAACATTTTCAAATTTCGAAAATAAATCAGCCGTTCGGAAGAAGCAGCCATTGTCCTCGCGAGACGTCGTGAGAGATGCTTCAAGGATTACTTCTTCCGAACGACGAAAACGGACACTCCGTCAAAAAATGATGAACATTTTAACACATATCTTGCGAAAAGCTCTAAACAACGGCATTTGCCGCCAAGTTCGGTGCTGATCACATCGAACTCTCGAACGTCCTAAATAGACATAGCCATCTTACAAAGATGACTCTCGTACATCCGACACAAGGATAATAGCGCTATAAAAGAAACCCGAAATTTTGGTCCAACACTTCTGGTTGGCTTAAAAATTGTCTCTGGAGAGATGTTCGATTCGTATCTAACAAGTCATATAAGCCGAGAACCTATCGCGGATTTTAAATCGGTACAAATCAGGTTAAAATCGCGACAGATAAATCGATAGCCGGCTAGTCACCGCACAAAATCTTAAACCGAAAGTAAACCTAGGTCTTGCCCTAAACCCAGCGCACTGGTCTCTAACATCTCAAGGCATGATATCCAAAAGATACGAGATCCCAAAACCATGCCTCTATGTTTATGTTCGACATCTTCAGATATCCCGCGAAGTCGATACCTCGCGGAAAAACTCTCGAAACAGATCTCGAACAAAACATTTCACATCGAAAAAGGATATGAGACGACAACTCATCACCCTTCTTCCACTCCATACGTAAGCTTATGAAAAATGCAACTCGACCATCTTGTCATAAAAGCCGCAGAGCGGCGGGGATTCAAAGCCACACACGGCCAGTCCCGAAACACGAAATAAGGCCATTTAAGGCCGAAACATCAAACATAAAAAAAAAAAAATCTCCCGCAAGAGATCTAACCAAAGTCATCCTCAGAGCTCACGCTCCCTCTTCACCCGTCGCTTCATCTAAACCTGGAGCCGCGTCACCCCCGAGTACCGGATCCTTCCCCTCAGGGCCTTCTGAACACGTCGGAAGGAGGCACGCAGATTTCAGGTCAGCTAGGATGAGATCGAAATCTCCATCCACGACTGCCGAATCTCCCTTGCACCCGGACAGTCGGGCCTCTTCGGCCTCTAAGGTCGGAGGAGTCTCACTTTGGAATGACTGAACCACGGCCATCCCACCCTCGATCGTCGCCAAGGCTAAATCCCTGTTCCGAATGCACTCGAGAGAGCCCAGAAAGGCGGAGATCTTCGCCAAGCGAGCTTGGAACTCAGAACTAAGAGCGTCCTTGGCCTCTCGAATCCCGCGGCTCACTAATCCTGCATCATTCTCAATCTGACGCTGGAGACGACGAACCTCCAAAGATTTGGCCTTCCTGGCTTTCTTCTCCTTGAGCAATGAACTCGCCGTCTTCTCGAGGTCCCTCTCGAGCTCCCCTATCGCGATCTCAAGTTTCGACACTTTCACGGAGTGAGAACCCTTGACAGCCGTCAGCATGGCCTCGGTTTCGGACCATCTACCCTGAAGTTCCAACAACTCCCCGGCAAGACGACTGGTCTCAGAACCGCACTTGCTGATCATCCCGTCGATCAACGACACGAACTGCGAAACGAGAAGAAAGTTAGAGATTCTTTGTCTTTTAGAAAAATATACAACGATCAAGAAAGTGAGTGAGCGACAAACCTTTCCGCGAAGCCCTGACGCTAAGCTCGAGCCTCCTTGCTGCGAAGATTCCCCGTCACCACCCTTGGTAAACTTCCTCTTCCGGCCCTTAGGCTGAGTAACCGGAACAACACTAGGAGTGTGCAGCGCTAGAACGATCTCCTTCCTGGCCGGAGGAGGCGGCATAGAGTCAGCGGCCCTCCCCTTATCTTCGACGAGAATCGGAGTCGTGGACGATCCAGCAGGTAAAGCCGAAGCATCCAGAACAACCGAGCCTGCGAGAGTTCCCGTATCTCGCGGAGTTACGCCCTCGGTCCCATGACCCGGAGCAACGGCCAGTGCAGAAGAGGACGGTAACTCGGCGCCGTCTCGAACCTTTTCTTTCTCGGATTGGCGACGAACTAATTTCTCTCGAAAGGAGAGATGATCGGCAACGCAAGCCGGCGCTTCAACCGGAGAAGTCGGAATCGACGCCGGAGATGTAGCCTCGCCCATCTACACATCGGAACTTTGCTTGTCACCATGGGAAGAAGACATGTTAAAAACAAGAAATTTGGAGCTAGAGAGTTTTTGAAGGTTTGAAGAAGGAATGGTGTGAAGCAAATGAATGACAACAGCTCACTACTTATAGAAGTATGAGCTCGGAATTTTATATTTTTTAAATAAACATTTTCTCGAGAATTCTCTTCCGCAGAGTTTGAAGTAAACTTCGTTCAATACGCCTAACTTCGCCAAAATCGTCAAACCGCCCGCAAGAGTCTCGACTCTAACGAGTTGGGGGGCTAACTGTTGGGGTCGAAAACGGTTAATACGAAGTTAACGTCCAAATCCCCGAAGAAGAAAAATTCTTCGACAAATACTTTTTCGAAATAGATTCTTCTTTACGAAAAGCTTTGCGGAAAAAAACGCGAATCATCGGACAAGAGCTCGAGAAGGATCGTTAAGCAGCGACCAAACACGTGCTCCGCTCGGTTGCTACGTAGCGACCGAGTTCGAGCCAAAGCTCAGTCGCTACGTAGCGACCAAACGTCCATTCCGCTCGGTCGCTACGTAGCGACAGATCTCGAGCCGGAGCTCTTTTCTACCGGAATTCTGAAGACTCTCTTTTGGAAACTTTCCCTTTCCTTTTCATTAGCTCCCCTCTTCAGATGTTTCGCCACTTTTTCCTTTCTTTTTCTCAGGGTTCTTCCCATAGGAACCCTATCAATTTCCATAGGATCTGCTCTGAAGGTGTCCTGATAGCCTCTGGTGGGTTATCTGAAGGTTTGGGTTGTGTCCTGAGTGCATTGAGATGTGCAATGTCTATCTTTGGCATCTGCACTCGATATGTAAGAGGTGCTTGTCAATCGATGGGTGCTGGAGTTTGTCGATCTATGGCGGTCTCTTTCTATCGATCGACGGGAGTATCATAATGTCGATCGATTTTGACATAAACATGGCTGGGCGGATGTGGGTGTCTTGCTGTGAACTCCTCGTGAGTCAGGATCCTCACGGAATTGCAAGATGTGGTCGAATCCGTAGGTGTCATTGATCGATGCGCTGGAGAGCCTGTCGATCGATTTTGATTGAAGTCTGTCGATCGATGTTCGATGTCCGGCGTTGATCGACACCAATGCGATCCCCCGAAACTCATCAAGCTTTCTACTTCGAAATCTCCTTCTTACAGCTTCTCCTGCTTCACCACTTGTGAGAAATCATCATCTATGATGGCATTCACGTGGTGCTTCATCACATCATCCCCTATCCCTCTTGTTAAGGCTTCTTGCCTCTTAACAGCTTCTCCTGTCAGAACAACCTGCATCTCCAGCTTCTTCACATGAGTGCTCAAAGTCTCAAACTTTGTGTTCAGGTTGGTGTAGACAGAGTCAATATTCCCATTGAAGTCCACCGTCATGCGCTGCTGTCCCTGAAGAACTCTTTCAAGCATCTCTTCTATCTTGCTCTCTTGAGTAGGTGGTGGTGGCTTCTGGTAGTAGGAGTTTCCATAACCACTGTTGTTGCTGTAGGGTTTCTGGTGCTGCGAACTTTGGTTGAAATTTCCCCTATTTCCATAGGAATTTTTGTTTCCACCCTGGTTTCGAGAACCCTGGAATCCAGTTCCACTGATGAAGTTCACATCTTCTTCTTCCTCTGCTCTACCCTCTGTGTCTACAGCCTCTGCATCCTCAACCAAGCAGACCTGCTTCCTGAGAAGCTTGTGAACACTGTTCAGGTTTGCCTTCACTTCATCCATCTGGTCATTCCCAAGAATGGCTGCAGATCTCTTCCTCTCAAAATCAGTGTTCTTGGTGCTGATACTGGATGTTAAGTTTTCAATAACTTTCACAGCCTTCTCTAGATTCCTGGTGTTGAAGTTCCCATTGCTAGAAGCATCAAGAGCCATTTGACGCGATGCCTCTGTAGAATGTACTGAGCAGTTGCACTTCATTGAATCCATGGTGTGGACAGTCTCTCTGATAAGACGTGAATCTGATCCAGGAGCTTCTGAATAATTCTACAGGCTCCTGAGTGAATGTAGCAATCTTGCTCCCCAAGTCTTCAGCACGCGCCTTATCAAAGAAGTTGCATAAGATTGCATTCTTGATGTCGCTCCAGGATGTGAGAGATCCTGGTGGTAACTGCTTAAGCCACTGTGAAGCATCTCCAGACAGTGAGTACTTGAAGAGCTTGCATAGGAGGTAGTCTTCAGAGACTCCCTAGAATTTAATAGCAGATATATGATCCTGGAACCTCTCCAGATGGTCCATAGGATGCTCATTAGATAACCCATAGTAGGGTGTCTGTCCTACGAGTGTGTAGTACTGTGGCTTCAACTCGAAATTCCCCCTCTGAATAGTTGGAGGACGAATGGCTGATCTGTTGGTGTAGAACTGATCTGGACGGTTGTAGTCAGCCAACGTTTTGGGTTTAGCAGCCTCATCTACAGGTAGAGTAGTGCCTGTAGCATCAGTATCAGGCTCAGGGATTGGAGCCCCCTGAGCATCTATCCTCTGACTTGTTGCATTACGCAGATGACCCTCCTGGTCATACAGGTCTCCCTCATCATCACGTACAAGAATCAAAGTCGCAACCATGTCGCGCGGCTCAGTATCGATCAATGTTCGGATTGAAGTGTCTATCGATATCAGATGGAAGGTGTCGGTCGACGGTGGAAAGCGAGTGTCGGTTGATGAGATTGGTGTCGGGGTCGACGGTGGTTGACGAGAATCGATCGATGAACTTGTGTTGTTGTCGATCGATGAGGAACGTATTCCTTTACTGATTAATAAACTCCAAGCTTGCAGGATCTGATGAGAATAGCAGTTGAGTTTCATTGTTGCTTCTGTTACTGCTGGGCATGTATCTGAAAAGCCAATAAAAAAAATTTTGTGTCAGAAAGTGGTTTTAAGAAGAAACCTAGATTAAATCTATAAGGCGATCAAATTTTCCCGGCAACGACACCAAATTTGATATCACTCAAATTACCCTAAGAAGTGAATTACTCTCTCAACTAAGAGGTTCAGTTGTAGTACTTAGGGATCGAATCCACAGAGAGCAAGAGAACCTAATAAATCTAATCAGAATTGTTAAGCTAGGTGGTTTAATGATTTAAATGTAAAGTTGCAGTTGTTGAGCAAGTAATTGCTCGATTGATTGGTTAAGGTTTTGGTGCTTAAAAGGAAATAGCTAGACTTAGGGTTTTTATTCATGAAATTTAGAATTATAATCCTATAGATGCCTAACAAGTTGCATGCATGATATTGTAGAGCTCAACACTTATAAACGAACCACTAGGCTCTCGGTTTCTTGGTTCGTCTATTGACCAGTGTCGATCGATGATTCTATATGAATATCGATCGATGCACAAACGTCGACCGATTATTCTATTTGAATATCGATTGACGCTATTGGTCAACCGTTAATGCGCAGGTTGAATATGCTCACTAAGCTCACTAGATCAGCTCTCGCCTTACTCTAGCAAGTCTTAGCTCAAGTAGAATGGTTTCAGGATGAGATGAAAGCTATCGCTTATATCTAACAATCCTATGGCAAGTTCTAGGTAGTTAATCTAGAATCAGGCATTAATGACAATCCTAAAGATTAATAGCACAACTTAGCAATCTATAGTTGGAGCTAATCCCTCATAACCTATTTAAACCCTAAAATCTAACAAGAGAACTACTCAGACATGGCCAAGCAATTCATAACAGCAATAAGGTATGAAGACTGTATTAGAGTAATCGATAGATATTGATGGAGTTCCAATCACAAATAACTTTGGATCTTCTCTCCAATCTACTAGAAATCCTAGAAACCTTTGCTGTGAAAAATAATAAAACAAGAAAGCACACTTTGCCTCTAACATGTTGGCAAAGCTTATATAATTAGGTTAAAACTCGTCAGGGGTAATCTTGTAAATTAGTGAAGAGTTGGGCTCTAAGTTGGCTGAGACCAAACGGGTTTTCTGCGCGCTTCGCTGTCGATCGAAGTCAAGATGTGAACATCGATCGATTTTTCCTCTTCAATGTCGACCGATGGTCGAGCTCGATGGTCATCTCGGGTGCTTACTCCAAATATCTCCAAAATGCTCCAAAATCATCACTTTCCTCCAAATCACTCCTGATCCTATAATATTCTAAATAGACTTTATAATATAATAATTAGCAGTTAAAACACTTATAAACCATGGGTAAAAGTGGGTCAAATCCATGGTCTATCAGTGGCCAGGAGAATATGCATTGTCAGCGATATAATTTGAGATGGGATACAAAGTGTTACCTGAGACCATAGTTGAGGAACCAAGAGAAGAGTCGGGTGGAGCTAGAGGTGTGTGTATATTTTTCTGAGCCGCGTTAGTAACATAATTCTTTAGAAGGATAGAAGGCTGACGTTGGCGATGACAGCGACCCAATAGCTCAGGAAGACCGGGTAAGGAAGGTTCAGTGTTGCTCATATTTTGGTCTGGTGTAGGGGATGAAGGAGTGTCTATAGAAGATATATGTGTGGCGGCACTGTTAACTGGTTGTTCGTCTGAGGAAGACGAGTCAGAAGTGACCGGTGGTAGTTCGGTAGTAGATACATGAACAGGGGAATTGGTAGTGCTAGTGGTGTTAGAGGAATCTATAGTAGGAACTGTAGTAACTGTAGGGTTAGAAGAGGGAATCAAAGATGTTTCAGTTGTGGTAGGTGGTGGTGACAGAGTAGAGGGAGACCAGTCATCAGTAGTGGTGTCAACCGGTAATGGTGATGGTGTAGAGTTTTGTTTTTGGTGATTGGTAAGTCCCGGAAACTGTTCTTCGAAGAAGCTTCAAAGAAGACAACGTCGCGACTAGTAAAGAACTCACTATTTTCAAAGTCGTACACATTCCAAGATTTTTTCCCATGAGGGTAACTAACAAATAGACACATGCGACTACGAGGAGAAAACTTGTCATGATCTTTAGGACGTCGTTGGGCAAAGCAGAGACAGCCACCCGCAGAGTATCATATTTGGGAGCAGAACCATGCAGCAACTCATATGGAGATTTTCCACCTAAGAGACATGATGGTGTGCCGTTGATAAGATGAGCAGCTGTTAGTATACTCTGGCCCCAAAAAGTAACAGGAATGTTGGCTTGAAAGAGGTAGGCACGAGCGACGTTGAGAATATGGCGATGTTTACGCTCTACACGTCCGTTTTACTGTGGTGTGTCGACTGAGGATGTCTGATGTGTAATGCCTTCTTTACGAAGGTAGGGTTTGAGTTTTAGAAACTCTGTGCCATTGTCTGTCCGAAATGTTTTTACTGAGAAATCGAATTGTGGTTTAGCCATGGCGCAAAAGTTTTGTAGTAGCGTAGGGACCTCAGATTTCTCGAGCATAAGATGGATCCAAACTTCTCTAGAGTAATCATCAACAATGGTGAGAAAGTAGACTGCACCACAAGAGGAATGAGTATGGTAGGGACCCCAAACATCACAATGAACTAGTGCAAAAGGTTTAATAACTTTATTATGACTCTCGTTGAAAAACTTCACGTGTCTGTTTGGAAAGAGAACAAATATAACACGAATTGGTATGATCAAAATCCAAAGCAACACTATCTATGACTGGTAAAGTAGACAAAAGATTGTGTGCCGGATCTCCCAGTCGTCGATGCCAGAGTTCTGAAGAAGAAGCTTTTTCCTTTCCAGTCAAATTAGCTCGTGCAACTGTGACACCCGTGAAATAATACACACCCTCTCTCTCTTCACCGGCTCCAATCAGGGTCCTCATAAAACGGTCTTGTAAAACACATAATGTATCAGTAAAAATCGCAATACATCCAGTTTGCTTGAGAAGTTTCGAAACAGATATAAGCGTGCAGGTAAAGTCAGGGACGTATAACACATCGAGCAAGAAACATGAGGAATTGAGATACAATGTTCCCAATTTCGTTGCTCTAGAACTGTGACCGTTTGGAAAAGTAACTGGAGATGAAGCAATATCCCGAATATTGTGAAGTAAGGCTAGGTCTCCAGCCATGTGATGCGACGCCCCTGTATCAATTATAACGTCCGATAATAAAGGTTTACCCGTCATATGATTAGTGGAGAGTTGAGACTGCTGGTTTTGTAGAAGGCTGATCAGTGCAGCGATTTGATCTGAAGAAACATTAGAGTTCCCTGAAGAAGTAGAAGGTGCAGATCGAGAAGTATTCACACGACCACGACCACGAGAGTTATTTCCTCGTCCACTGCGACCTCTTTGAGACTGACCAGTAGATTGATTGTTCCTTTGTTGTTCATTGAACCACTTGGGATAACCATGGAGGAGGAAACATTCTGAGGCTTCATGGCCTTTGCGATTGCATGAGTGCAACTACGGTTAGGGTCACGACTGCGATTTGTTGTGGTGAGGGTTGTAGGAGGAGTAGAAGTTGAAGAATCTGTCTTAACAGTAAACCCGAGTACATCTTGTTTAAGCTCAGTTGTAAGCATGGTTAGTGTGTGATGTTTTGCTTGGATTACTCGTGAGTAAGCTAGATTGAGATCAGGTAACGGTATGAGCCAACGCTTCACAAGTGCATGTGTAGGAGGATTTAAAATTCTGTAGTTCTTCCCATAGTTTAGATAGCCGACCAAAGTAAGCCAGGACAGTTTCACCGTTTTGTTTGAAGTTGGTGATCTCATCCTCAAGTAGGTTCTTGCGCACACTATTCTTCACCGAGAATCTTCGCTCGAGAGAATCCCACAGTTGATAGGCATCCATAACATGGCCAACAGTAGATCGGACAGGACGATCAGTCGACGTACGTATCCATCCTACGATCATGGAATTAGCAGAAGTCCATCGAGATAGATCAGGGTTTGTCAAGGGTTTAACTATAGTGCCTTCGATAAACCCTATCTTCTGTTTAGCGTGAAGAGAGTTCTAGAACTCAGTTGCCCATTCAGAGTAATTGTCGCCTTTAAGAATCACTGGCATGATTAACGCGCCTGGATTGTCAGAGGGGTATAGATAATAAAGGGTCAAAGGACCACTTTCGGTAGTAGGAGTAGTAGATGGAGTAGCATGAGTAGTAGATGGAGAAGTAGTAGATGATGTAGGAGATGCAGTAGTAGCCATGATTGTTGCTTATCAATCAGGTAGTAGAAAGAAGCGTAATGCGGAAGCGAAAATTTGAGTATTTAGGTCAAAAGATCGTTTAAGCTCTAATACCATAAAATAATATGAAAGTGTTGTTTTTTATTCATGCTTATAGCAACATATATATATACAACGTAGTATCTCCTACTACCCGTAGGAATATGTAAATATGGATAATTACAACATATGAAGTTATCGTTATCTTAACTATGGTCCTTATCTATATAGGTATTCTGCTCGTACTTAAGTTCAATAATATTTATCTGTTTCTCTGCTACTACGTCAACAATCTATGGTAAAGCTATTTAACACTAACAAAAAATAGCCTTTGTGAAAACCAAAATGATCTAAAGAAAAATGAATAGTTTAAGCAACAATTTATAATGAATATGAATCTTGTATGCAGGAATAAGTATATTATTAACACACAATTGAAAAAGAATAAGATTGTAACGACCCGGTTTCCTTAACCAGTTGGTTTGATTTTTCTCTTTAGTTAATTTGGATTAAACCAAATTATTTCCTAAAAGAAGACTTATATATAATCGTATGTATCATTTTTCTCTAATAGAAAAGCCCTAGCCGTATGACTATGAAGCCATCCCCATCTTCTTCTCCCTTGATCTCTCCTATGATTCATGCCTCTCTTATTCATCTTGTCTCTCCTTCTCTTATTATTTTTGTTCCTCATGTAATGATCCACTGGTGTCCGTTAGCTTGTTCTCGTGCGAGGAAAGGAGGTACGTCGCACCGGAGCCGATTGATAGAGGACGTGAGCAACGCCAGAGTCACCGTCTCAAAACCACCGGACGTGGAACTGTATAGCCGTGAGTTGAACGCTACCGGGGGTGCAGTTGTGTCACCGGAGATCTATGCCGCCAAGGTCTGGATCGCCGCCATCACCACTCATCTTTTATGCGATCTCCATCCATGCCCATGTGATAACGTAAGCTTACGTAAGTGATCGTACGCTCATGTCATATTGTGGATTCCTAATGTGCGTGAACTTATGTATATGAGTTGTCCCTTTTCCTTGTTTCTTGAGAATCAAGAAACATAATGCCAAATCTTATAGTTTAATTATTTTCTTGTTTTGTCTTTTTATTTCCGATCTATTGGGTCGTTGGAAAGAATTTGAGATCCATGGTGAAACCCATGTTTGCTTAATGATCAAGTTATCATGTCTATTCTCCGAACTGCTTTCAGTTCTTCCGATTTGGCTAAGGTGAGAGCTACTCCGTTAAATCCCGAGCTAGTTTAGTACTACTATTATGGAAAGTCTAGTTTCGAAACATGATCTGTCTCTGTGAATCGAGTCTGTTTGAGAGTCTTGTTTGTTTAGGATAATAGAGGATTCAACGGTTGTGTGAAATGATTGATGTTAAAGACTGTTATATATATATATATATATATATATATATATATAGTTATATAGTAGGGACTATGTGATGAGTGCGGGGGCTAGAGAGATCTGGACTAGCGACGCATATGAGTACGGGGCCAGAGAAATTTGAGCTAGCGACGTATAGTGTGCGGGGCAACAGAGACATCTGAGATAGCGACGCATATGTGATGAGTACGGGGGCCCAGAGACGTCTGAGCTAGCGACGTATATATTGTGTGGTGCGGGGTGAAGAGACGTTTGCATATCGACGCATATTGATGGAGTGCGGGGGTCCAGAGATGTCTGGATTAGCGATGCTTATTATATTATCGTATATCCGTATGAGGAGAATGCAGGGTGTGTGGACTGGCTATGTACCATCAGCGCATTGTTTGTTTTGTGTGATGCGCTAGACATCTTGTTTGTTCATGCTAGAGCTATGCCTACATAGTCGTACTGCTATGTACTAAGTCAGTGGTTTGGGTTTAGCATCCCATACCTCACTGGGTGACTCCCCTGTTGCTCATCCCTCTTTTTTCCCATTGCAGGTGGGCTTGCCGAGTAGTTGGATATATGGACGGTTTTGTGTCTTGGGATAATTGTATTTTATTCCGGTTTTAATTAACTTTTCGATTTAATGTATTTGTTTTTTTTAATTATAAACTTTTTTTATTTGGAAATTATTTGATTAAAAGGTTTGACATTTTATTCGGTTTTATAACTTGGTTTAATTTGGTATTTTACCGAAAGTAACACGCCGTTCTCAAGAGAGGAGGAGACAGGTGTTACAATTTGGTATCAGAGCGGGGGTCCGTCTCGGCTCTGACCCGGGACGGCGATTTATGGGACTCGGATTTTATTGATTTTCAATGTTTTTGGGATTGGGATTTTGGAAGAAAAAAAAAGTGATCGAGTTTCATTTGGTTATTCGTTAGCTTTTCGTATTTTGTTTCGTTTTGGAGGAGAAGATCAAGCTTATGTTCGGTTTCTTTGTCCTCATAATCTCGTGTTCTTCTTTTCCTTTGTATCCATTGAAGTTCTTCTCCAGATCCATTTTAGAATTCGGGACGAATTCCGATTAAGTGGGGAAGAATTGTAACGACCCGGTTTTCTTAACCAGTTGGTTTGATTTTTCTCTTTAGTTAATTTAGATTAGGGATGTCAATCAAGGAGCTGAACCGCGGGCCTGGCCCGTAAAAGCTTGCTGCGGGACGGGATTGGGCCTCCATTTTGTCAAACAGGTTCATCTTGTCTCTCCTTCTCTTATTATTTTTGTTCCTCATGTCATGATCCACTGGTGTCCGTTAGCTTGTTCTCGTGCGAGGAAAGGAGGTACGTCGCACCGGAGCCGATTGATGGAGGACGTGAGCAACGCCAGAGTCACCGTCTCAACACCACCGGACGTGAAACTGTATAGCCGTGAGTTGAACGCTACCGAGGGTGCAGTTGTGTCACCGGAGATCTATGCCGCCAAGGTCTGGATCGCCGCCATCACCACTCATCTTTTATGCGATCTCCATCCATGCCCATGTGATAACGTAAGTGATCGTACGCTCATGTCATATTGTGGATTCCTAATGTGCGTGAACTTATGTATATGGGTTGTCCCTTTTCCTTGTTTCTTGAGAATCAAGTAACATTATGCCAAATTGTTGTAACAATTGTGAGAAGAAACAGATGCGGAAACAGATGAATAAAAACGATGTAACAACGACATATATATTTAACGTGGTTCACCCCTAGGGCTACGTCCACGGGCAAAGAGAGATCTTATTATTGGAGGCGATATTGAGCTTACAAAGTGCAAGTTTATGGTTACTTTGAATACAAGATATATATAGTAACATCTCGCATCTAAAACCCTAGACTAAACGGACTCATGGGCCTAAGCCCACGATCAGATGTAACATCCATAATAACTTGATGCAACGCTCTTGATGCAACCGAGTCGGTATGATGTATGTGATGTAACATCTATCGCCTAGATGTAACATCCAGATTCAAGACATATCAACAATTCTCCACCTTGACTTGAATCCTCTCAATAACAGATGTACCAGATGCACCTTCAAGTGCCAGATGTACCAGATGCGTTTCTCTGCGCCAGATGTACAAGATGCGTCATCAGCGCCAGATGTACAAGATGCACTTTCAAGTGCCAGATGCGCCATCAACGCCAAATGTACCAGATGCGTTCTTCAACGCCAAATGTACCATCGCTCTCTTTGCCTCAGATGTCCCTTCGGACCAGATGTGTTGCTATGACGAACCAGACGCCCTTTAACGGCCAGATGCTCAACTAGAGCAAGACATTCGTCATCAGCCGGATATCCCAACGGACTGGATGTCCCAACGGACCAGATGTCCCAATGGACCAGACGCCCCAACGGGCCAGATGTCCCAACGGACTAGACGCCCCAACGGGCCGGATGTCCCAACGGACCAGATATCATTGCGGACCAAATGTCCTTGCAGACCAGATGCCCCAACGGGCCAGATGTCCTTGCAGACCAGATGTCCGTGCAGACCAGATGCCCCAACGGGCCGTTCGCCCTAACGAGCCAGATGTCCTTGCGGACCAGAAGCCCCAACGGGCCAGATGTCCTTGCGGACGAGAAGCCCCAACGGGCATGATGCCCCAACGGGCCAGATGTCCCAACGGGCTAAACCATATACATGGTGAGATGAACATTTGCAGTGCACAGAATACTGATAGGTTCATCTGAAGACATCACGAACCTTGTCAACACCTCATTAATGTAGGCCTTCTGTGACAAGAACAGCTCCTTCTCCCTATCTCTGAAGATCTCCATCCCTAAAATCTTCATTGCTGCACCCAAATCATTCATCTCAACTTCAAAACCCAGAAGCTCCAGCTTCTCGATGTCACACTTCTCTTCAGCTAACAACATGTCATCCACGTAGAGTACCAAACAGATGAACATCGCATCCTTCAACTTACTCATGCAGACACACCAATCATAAGGACTTCTGATGTAGCCCAACTTGATTATCTAGCTGTCGAATCTCTTGTACCATCCTCTGAGAGACTGCTTAAATCCACAAAGTGACTTCTGAAGCTTACACACATAGTCATCCTTTTCAGGAACTCGACAACCATCTGGCTGAGTCTTGTATATCTGCTTTAGCTCTCCATGAAGATACACTGTCTTCACATCAAATTGCTCAAGCTCCAAGTCCTGACGTGCTACCAGCGTTAGCAACACTCTGATGGACGTATGTCTGACCATCGATGAGAATATCTCATTGTAGTCTACTCCATCTCTCTGACTGAAACTTCTTGCAACAATCCGAGCTTTATACTTAGCTTCTTTTGCCAGTGATGCTCCATCCTTAATCTTGAAGACCCACTTGCATGTAACATCCCTTCTCTTCGATGGTAATGAGGTCAGGTCCCATGTATGATTCTTCTGATGAGACTCCACGTCTCTCGTTGCAACATGCCATTTCTCAGACTCGGGACTAGAAACAGCTTCCATGTAAGTAGATGACGCATCCACTTCCTCTGCAACCTGAAGTGCATAACCCACCATATCCTCGAAGCGATATCTCTCTGGTGGCCGGACATCAACTTTTCTTGGTCGATCTTTTACGATGCTACGCTCTGTAACATCAAGCGGCTGAATCTTCGTAGACTCCAACTGAACATCTTCTACACGCTCCTCTTGATTTTCTCTGTATGCCTGCACATCGATCACTTCATGATCATCTTGCAGCTCCATCTGTTTATCAATGCTACCCTTTTCTGCTTCAGAACTTGACCGTGAGCTTCTAACCATAGATGCTTCATCAAAGATACCATTCCTGCTTAGAACCATTTGGTTTTCTGATGGAGACCAGACCATGTATCTCTTGACTCCATCACTGTAGCCCATAAACACTCTTAAAAGTGAATATTCAGCAGATCTACCTGACCACACCTCAGAAGGTATCGGAACAAGATTTATCAAGTAGCAAGCCGCGTTAACTGATTCAGCCCAAAACCGCTTCTCCAAACCAGCACTCGAGAGCATGCACATCGTTCTCTCTAGCATTATCTGGTTTATCCATTTTGCAACACCATCCCGCTGTGGTGTTCTCATGTCTGTAAGATGCTTGGCAGATGTTGCATCCTTACAAAACTGTTTGAACTCTTCTGAGAGCATGCACATCGTTCTCTCTAAAACCGTTGTACCCTTCAGTAAATACAAAGTACCGTTCATGAAACCCTTCAGAATCACATCAGAACCCTTGTAGACATTCAAAACTCCATCGCCACCCGAATATTTGAACCCTCTCTTGTCCAGGAGACTTACGGATATCAAATTCTTCGTCATTGATGGAACATGCCTAACCTTGTTCAATGTGCAGAATCTACCATCATGTGTTATGAGCTTGATTGAGCCAATCCCAACAATCTTGCAGACAAAGTCGTTTGCCATCTTAATCTTGTTGTCAAGTACCTCTGTGTACTCTGAAAACCACTCTCCTCGGTGTCATATGGTAGGATGCTCCCGTATCAAGAACCCACACATCAGAAGAGTGTGTGTGTCCGTACACAACAAGAGCGATGTCGTCGTCAAACTTGGTTTCATCCTCGGCTACTGCAACAGACCCAATCCGTTGCTCCTTCATCTTGGGACAGTCTGACTTCCAATGTCCCTTCTCTTTGCAATAGTTGCAAATATCAGATGCTTTAGGACCCCTTGGAAACGACTTCTTATCTCTCGAAGTCCTTCTGTTCCCATGTCCCTTCACACCACTGACAAACAATCCCGATGCTTGATTGTCTGTCCCTGAGCTGGATGCCTTATGGCGTAATTCCCGACTGTGAAGCGCCGACCTAACTTCTTCCAGTCTCACTGTATCTTTGCCAACAATGAACGATTGCACGAAGTTCTCGAAAGAGTTCGGCAAAGATACCAACAGGATTAGAGCAACGTCTTCATCCTCCACCTTAACATCGATGTTACGCAGCTCCAGTAATATCAAATTTAACTTGTCAAGATGGTCGCGAAGCTCAATATCTTCTTGCATACGCAAGGCAAAGAGGCGTTGCTTCAGAAGTAGCTTGTTCGTTAGAGATTTTGTCATATACAAGCTCTCCAACTTCTGCCACAAACTAGCAGCAGTTTTCTCATCCGACACTTCGATGATGATCTCGTCTACTAGACACAACAAAATTGTTGAGAACGCCTTCTCTTCTAGAGTCTCCAAATCAGCTGCTTCAGATTTCTTCTCTGACAATGGTCCCCAGATGCCTTGTTGCTTCAACAACGCCTGCATCTTAATCTGCCAAAGACTGAAGCTATTTCTCCCATCAAACTTGTCGATCTTCGCTCTTATTCCAGACATCTTCTCACAAGATCACAACCCGAAGCTCTGATACCAGTTTGTTGTAACAATTGTGAGAAGAAACAGATGCGGAAACAGATGAATAAAAACGATGTAACAACGACACATATATTTAACGTGGTTCACCCCTAGGGCTACGTCCACGGGCAAAGAGAGATCTTATTATTGGAGGCGATATTGAGCTTACAAAGTGCAAGTTCAGGGTTACTTCGAATACAAGATATATATAGTAACATCTCGTATCTAAAACCCTAGACTAAACGGACTCATGGGCCTAAGCCCACGATCAAATGTAACATCCATAATAACTTGATGCAACGCTCTTGATGCAACCGAGTCGGTATGATGTACGTGATGTAACATCCATCGCCTAGATGTAACATCCAGATTCAAGGCATATCAACACAAATCTTATAGTTTAATTATTTTCTTGTTTTGTCTTTTTATTTCCGATCTATTGGGTCGTTGGCGAGAATTTGAGATCCATGGTGAAACCCATGTTTGCTTAATGATCAAGTTATCATGTCTATTCTCCGATCTGCTTTCAGTTTTCTGATTTGGCCAAGGTGAGGGCTACTCCGTTAAATCCCGAGCTAGTTTAGTATTACTATTAGGAAAAGTCTAGTTTCAAAACATGATCCGTCTCTGTGAATCGAGTCTGTTTGAAAGTCTTGTTTGTTTACTATTATTTTTGAATATTAAACTGAAAATTGGATAATAGAGGATTCAACGGTTGTGTGAAATGATTGATGTTAAAGACTGTTATATATATATATATATAGTTATATAGTAGGGACTATGTGATGAGTGCGGGGGCCAGAGAGATTTGGGCTAGCGACGCATATGAGTACGGGGGCCAGAGAAATCTGAGCTAGCGACGTATAGAGTGCGGGGGCACAGAGACATCTGAGCTAGCGTCGCATATGTGATGAGTACGGGGGGGCCAGAGACGTCTGAGCTAGCGACATATATATTGTGTGGTGCGGGGTGCAGAGACGTTTGCATATCGACGCATATTGGTGGAGTGCGGGGGTCCAGAGATGTCTGGACTAGCGACGCATATTATATTATCGTATATCCGTATGAGAAGAATGCGGGCTGTGTGGACTAGCTATGTACCATCAGTGCATTGTTTGTTTTGTGTAATGCGCTAGGCATCTGGTTTGTTCATGCTAGAGCTATGCCTACATAGTCGTAGTGCTATGTACTGGTCAGTGGTTTGCGGTTTACACTACAAGAAAACAGCGATATTCTGACGGACATTCCGACGGAAAATGAAATCCTCGGAATATATCGAGGAATTTCCGAGGAAATTCCGAGGAAACACAAAATTGGGTTTCCTCGGAATTTCCTCGGAATATACCGACGGGATTCCGAGGAAACTACAGTCCGTCGGAATATTCCGAGGAAATTCCGAGGAAAACTCTGTTCCTCGGAAAAAACCGATGAATTCCGAGGAAATATTATAGCCGTTGGAGAGCCGTTGGGGGATTTTACAAAATTCCGAGAAAATTCCGACGAACTAGTTTTGTCCGTCGGAATTCCGTCGGAATTTCCTCGGTATGTCGGCAGGATTTAAACTATAAATACAAGCACTCCTCTTCCTCTTCATTCACTTCATATCTTCATCCTCCCTCTTACTCTATTTACACACGAATTTGATTCATAAAAAATATGTCTTCTTCAAATTATTTTCGTTCTTGGATCGATCGACCTCATTTGGATCCGAACACGAGATTGCTTACGGAAGAATACCAACGAGGTATAACTGAATTCATGGGGTTAGTTCACCGACAACCGGAAGCAAAAACAGGTATGTTAAGATGTCCTTGCTCTAATTGTAAAAATAGAAAGGTTATTAAAGAGTGGGATGTTTGGACTCATCTATATTTGAGTGGGTTTACACGAAGTTACAAAATTTGGTATCATCATGGGGAAACTGATTATGAACATGGTAGTACTAGTGAACCTCAGCCAGCGGTTAGATTAGAAGAACCAATTAGAACGGATGTAGATTATGGTGTAGGTACTGAGCAGATGGTAAATGATCATTTTAGAGGGGAAGATTTACCCAATGCAGAAGCTAGGAGATTTTATGATATGTTGGATGCTGGAAAGCAACCATTGTACGAAGGTTGCAGAGATGGTCATTCAGCTTTATCATCTGCTACAAGATTGATGGGCATTAAAACAGATTATAATTTGGCTGAAGACTGTGTGGATGCGATTGCTGATTTTGTAAAAGGTATTCTACCCGAGGATAATGTAGCTCCTGGTTCATACTACGAGGTTCAGAAACTCGTAGCTGGTCTTGGTTTATCGTATCAGGTAATAGATGTATGCAGCGACAACTGCATGATTTATTGGAGGGTGGATGAACAGCGGGTTACATGCAAATTTTGTGGAAAGCCTCGTTATAAAGATACAATTGGAAGAGTTCCAGTGCCATATAAAAGGATGTGGTATTTACCTTTGACGGAAAGGTTGCAGAGGTTGTATCTGTCTGAACGCACAGCGCAACCAATGAGATGGCATGCGGAGCACTCAACAGATGGTGAGATCAGACATCCTTCAGATGCAAAAGCGTGGAAGCATTTCCAATCAAAGTATCCCGACTTTGCGTATGAGAGAAGAAATGTCTACCTTGGATTATGTACTGATGGTTTCAGTCCGTTTGGCAAGAGTGGAAGACAGTATTCTCTATGGCCCGTCATTCTTACACCATACAACCTCCCCCCAAACTTGTGCTTGCGACGAGAGTTTTTGTTTCTCTCGATTCTCGTTCCCGGACCAGAGCATCCTAAGAGATCACTTGATGTGTTTCTTCAGCCACTAATATATGAGTTGCAACAACTATGGGCTCAAGGTGCTGAAACATACGATGTTTCGTGTAAAGAAAACTTTCAAATGCGGGCAGTACTAATGTGGACAATAAGTGATTTTCCAGCATATGGTATGTTGTCTGGATGGACAACGCATGGAAGGCTATCATGTCCATATTGTCAAGATAACACTGATGCTTTCCAACTAAAGCACGGAAGGAAAACGTGTTGGTTTGACTGTCACAGGAGATTCCTACCACCTGATCATCCATATCGTAGGAGTAGGAATTTGTTTACGAAGAACAAGAGGGTGTTTGACAGTCCACCTCCGGAAATTTGTGGGAAAGATTTGAAGATACAACTAAGAGATTTTGGTGCAGAAAGGACGCCAGAAGTCGGTGGACATGAGCGTTTTCCGGTAGATGCTGTTGGAGAACTACATAACTGGCACAAAAAAAGTATTTTCTGGGATCTGCCATACTGGGAGGATCATCTGCTAAGGCATAATTTAGATGTCATGCATATTGAGAAGAACTTTTTTGACAATCTCATGAACACGATCCTTAATGTTCAAGGTAAAACAAAGGATAATTTGAAGTCAAGACTGGATTTAGTCGATATATGTGCTCGTTCAGAACTTCATGTTGATGAGAATGGTAGGGCTCCTTTTCCCATATACCGACTTGATGCAGCGGGAAAAGATGCGTTCTTTGATTGGATTTCAAACGATGTGGAATTTCCAGACGGTTACGCATCAAATTTGCGTAACTGTATCGACAGAAAGGAAGGAAATTTTACTGGCTTGAAAAGCCACGATTGCCATGTAATGATGCAGCGCCTCCTTCCGTTCGCCTTCAAGGAAATATTACCACGAAATGTTCATGAAGCAATTGCAGGGATAAGTGGTTTCTTCCGCGATTTATGCACGAGATCAGTGACTCTTGAAGGTATTGAAAATTTGAAGACTAACATAGCCGTGATTCAGTGCAACCTTGAGAAGATATTTCCTCCCTCATTTTTTGATGTTATGGAGCATCTTGTTATTCACCTGGCAAGAGAATTGGAACTTGGTGGTCCTGTGCAGTATAGATGGATGTATCTGTATGAGCGGTATATGTTCCATTTGAAGAAGATGGTGAAAAATTTAAGTAGGGTGGAAGGTTCTATTGTCGCACAGATGATCAATGAAGAAACTTCAAACTTTGCCGAGTACTACTTTCCAGCAGAAGTTCAGACCAAAAACAGAAGACCTGCTCGGCATGATGATAGAGGCGAACGGGCAACATATCATGTTACGGTTCCAGACATTTTCACAGACGTTGGACGACTTAGCGGAAAACCAAAGGACCGTCGACTTACTGAGCAGGAGCGCAGTCATTTGCAAACATATTTGCTCACCAACTGCGAAGACGTTCTTCAATATGAGAGGTAAATAAATGAGCTTACAAATTTTTATTTTAACAAGTTGAAATTTAAATCTTAATTAATTACATTATTGTCATCATATACAGGATTTTCATGGCAGAAAAGCGGTTCGAGTATAGATACGCCACAGAGGACGAACTATAAGAAATGAAGCAGAGAGAATTTACTGGATGGATGTTTACTTATGTGAGTGCTTTAAACAAATTAAAATATATTTTATCACATATTTATACTAATTCACATTTATTGATATATATATATATGTGCTATTAATAGGTGTCTGCTGGTTTGGCCAGAGGTGAAACATTTGACGATTGGATACGTGAGATGGTCGTTGGACCAAACTTTGTTGTGAAGTCATATCCGAGATTTTGTACTCGAGGATATGCATTCACAACTCAGAAGAGGAGACGTTCGAGTACGACTTATGATGCTGGCGTTTGTTCTGCATCAGGAGATGATGTATACTACGGACACATACATGAGATTTTGGAAATCAAGTATTTGGGCATGGTTGGATTG